>NW_012149174.1:10205357-10244976 GCF_000956105.1 Propithecus coquereli
GGTACTTTGGTTTTAACCAGATTTTTTTTTTTTTTTACTCATCACCTTATAGTTCGAAGAGCTTAAAGAGAAAATTTAATCTTTAAAAAATATCTAAAATTTTAATATCGCCACATCAATTCTGAAAAAAGAATCTTTTAGAAAATGGCAGTCTTCCTGTAGTTTGCCTACGTGTGCTAAAGTCTATTAAAATGATACCAAGAATAAGTGTGAAGAGCCAAGTTTCCAAGGGCTTGTTGTTGTGCAGTACGAGCCAGAACACAGCCTTTTAAAATGAAACAGATTTATTTAATAATAGAATGAACAGAACAATAGGAATCACAGCAAGAGACAACTGGAGAACAGGTGGCAATAAACTATAATCAGTATGCCAAATGAAGGTTGGTGATGTTACTAAATCACAAATATCAATCAATGCAGGAGCCGTCGTAGCATATCATATTCCTGGAGAGGAAAAGGCCCTTTTTAAACAACCCTTTATAAGGGTTGTTGCTTACCTGCTGCACACCCTATGGCCACCAAATATTGGTCGCTATTGTCAGCAGGGAAGGCTGGGTGCGAGTACTTTTTTGTTCGTTCATTTTATAACAGTTTTATTCAGATTGATTTGCATACCATAAATGTTAACCTTCTTACAGTGTACAATTCAATGGATTTTAGTATATTCAATGGATTTTAGTATATTCACAGTCATGCAGCCATCACCACAATCAACTTTAGAACATTTTCATCACCAAGTAACCAAAACTGTACATCCATTTAATAGTCATTCTCCATTTCCTCCTCATTTTCCCAGCCCTAGGCAAATACTAATCTGCTTTCTGTCTCTATAGGTTTGCCTCTTCTGGGCCTTCCATATAAATGGAATCATACAATATGTAGTCTTCTGAGCCTGGCTTCTTTTATTGTACATGTTTTCCAGGTTCATGCATATTGTAGCATATATCAATACTACATTCCTTTTAATTGTCTAAGAATATTCTACTGTACCAATAAATCACATTTTATTTATATATTAATCAGTGGATAAATTTGGAGGTAAGCTTTGGGCAGAGAGACATTCTTTTTGTAATAAAATGGAAGCAAAAATTTAAAGTTGTGTTGCAGCTTGAACAGAAGGAGGATGGAATGGTTGTGCAAAAGAGAGAGTGAAAAATTGGAATCTGAATTGTAAGAAAGTCCATTTTGTTTTTTGGAAAACAAATGTATAATACTTAATTTAAAATTTTCCAACAGTGTTGATATGCCCTTTCCCTCACTGTTACTTCCATATCTCTATTAAAGTCAGCACTGACAGCTGACATGTGAGTTGTGTTGAGAGTAAGTGTAAGAAATCAAGAAGATGGGGCTGTGTTCCATGAATGGGTTGGCGCCAGTGAACAAGACTTACCGGAATCATAGAAAGAAGAGAAGAGAACAAAAATTCAGAAGAAGCAGGAAATTAGTCAGAGGCACCTTGAAAAAGAGCTCTGAGACGTCACAGAACTCTTAGAGAAGGCATTGGAAATCCCACAGACCATGCATAAGAGTACCAGGGGCATTTATCTACATCTTTGGATGCAGGGAAACCCTAGTTAGAATGACAGGACCACTATGAATCACTACTGTGAAATATGACTAAGCTCTTTAAAAACATTTATAAGTAAATGGGGTCATTTACAACACTGATTTTCTTTCTTTTTTGAATACATGATCCTAGCTGTCCCTGAATATCCATTGGTCTGGGTTTGGTTTGGGAAGAATAGTAATAAATGCAAGAAGAACAAGATAATATTTAACTGCCCATATTCAAAAATAAGATTTTGCAGTTTTAAAAACCAGATTGTTGTCTTCAGAAAGGATTCTCTAAACTCCAAATGAGATAGTTCTCGATTTTGAGACTAGCTCTTCATTTCATAATAGCTTGAGGCACTCTGAGGATACTAATTAGAATTTTTTTTTTTTTGAGATTGCATTTCTACCTTGTATTATTTTTCATCCACCCAGGGTCATTTTTCCCATTTCATTCTGTTTCCCTTGGATGTCTGCTGAGTTTTTGTTGAGCTATCACATTTTTAAAATGAAGAGTGTAGTGATTCATATAAGTAGCTGGTATGAGATCCTCTTTGCAAAAGGTCTATCTTGAATGGGATGATTGATTATAGACTGACTGTTAGGCCCCATCGGTGGGAATTGGTAGTATATCTTGGAGCTCTCACAATTTTTCTAAGTAAGGGAGATTTTACTGGGGGTGATATGGTGGTGACTGTATTAGTTTGTTTGGGTTATCATTACAAAGTACCACAGATGGGGTAGCTTACCAAAAATTAATTTTCTCACAGTTTTGGAGGCTAGAGGTCCATAATTAAGGTGTTGGTGTGGTTGATTTCTTCTGAGGCCTCTCTCCTAGGCTTGTAGATAGCTGTCTTTTCCCTTTGTCTTCACGTGGTTTTTCTCTCTGTGCTTGTCTGTGTCCTAATCTCTTCTTATAAGGAGATCAGTTGTATTGGATTAGGGTTCACCCAAATGGTTTCATTTTAACTTAATTACTTCTTTAAAGACCTATTTCCAAATACTACAGTCACATTATGAGGTACTAGGTATTAGGATTTCAACATACGCATTGGAGGAGGGATATGATGCAGCCTGTAACAGTGACCTTTAGGGGGTTTTACCTGTGGAGGAAATCATTCTTGTTTTATTCTTCAAGTCCATTGAGGTATTTTGGAGTTCTTGCAGGTTTGCTCTGCCTATGTCTTCAGCCAAACACACGAATAGTCCTTCCCAAACAAATCTTTCACTATTTATTAGTGGAAGATTCTTGGGGCCCCAGCTGGAGATGAACGCTACAGCCCTCCTGACTATGCATCTGTTCCAACAGAGAGCGTGGCCACATCCTCTATTACAGCCTTCTTGTGTATATAAGCTGAACTGTTTTGGTTTTATAGGGCTGTCTAGAAACATAATTTCTTTCTCTTCCCATCTCCCATAAGTTGTTGAAAATATCTGAATATTGTGTCTGTAGAAGGCGTCCTTTCTTGACTTCATGGTGCTGAGGATCATTCTTTTTTGTTTACTTTCACCATTATTTCAAAGGGAGGTAGGAGAGGCGTATATATGCTTTGCATTGCATATTGAACTAGCAATTTACTAAAAAATCTTAAACTATTTTATTTGCATCTCTATATGTGTTTTATATTTATAAAGAAACATTGTATATGTTGTTTCTAAATCCTTTGAATAATCTCGAGACTTAGCTATGACTCGGCTTGTCTTCCCTGAACACTGGCCTTTCATTTATTCATTGGAGATGCTGCTGCTGCTGCTTGTATCATGAAGCTTTTGGGATAAAAAGAGATCAGATATGTAATATACCTATAGCACCTGGAACATAGTAGCCTCTCTGAGAATATTCATTTATCTGTCCAGTGTTAAGTCCCAGCATTTTTCAGGTCTCTGGCGACTGTGCCCCTACCATAGCTGTGCCGTTACAGCAACCGCAATGCCCATTCATCCTCCTTACTGAAGTGCTTTTGTGCATAGCTCCCTATGCCCCTGGCTTGTTTTCAGATCACTAGTTTGTAAAATTCCTCTCCTAAGGATTCACTTGCGTTAAAAATTTAATGAAATTTCTGAGATTAGTTCCTGCATGACACTGTTTAATAAAATATGTTCAAAAGTTTTTTTTTCCTGTATAGAGACATCTTTTTCAGTTGATGACATGTATTGTTTGTGACCATTGAATATAAGAAAAAAATGCTGTATTTTAATGTTATTTCTGAGGCTAATCAGATTGATTGATACTGTTTAATGTGCAGGGATGTTTCAAGATGGAGAATTGTTGACTCACTGTTAGTGCAATAATATTTTTTACAGTACTCTTGTGCCATTTTTGTTCCATTGGCCGCTTTTGCTACTTTATCTATTCCCCTTTGCTTTCTCACGTGCCTCCTGGGCTTGGATTACTAGTCTGAACGTACAGTGTGGATTTGGTGCATCAGATCTTTTTACGTGACCAAGTCACTGATCTGCTGTGATATGTGACTAGTATTTCCAGACTGATTCGTAATCCTAGGTGAGGGAGAGATCTTCTATGTTCAGGGTCATTGAATTTCACGAGAATGGAGAATTAGATGAAAGCTCAAAGCACATTATCTGTTAGATCTTAAAACCCTGAGAATTTCAAGGGAAACATAATCCATATGTATCTCATGTGTTTACAACTTTTCTTATCAAAATGTTATGCTGTTAAGCTCAGAGGTGCCCAGGACATCAGTTAAGTTTTTTAAAGGCTTCTCATTTGATTGTGTAATGGGAAATCATGTTTTGGCAAGTAAAAGAGGCTCTGCTCTCTTCTAAGTCCTCTGTTACTCAGCATTTTGTTGTTTGTATCATCTCTACACTCAAGAGATTTAAGACACAGTTTCATTTTCATATTATTATTCAAAATGGACTGATGCTATAGGCATATATATAAGAAAAGAGAGAGGGCATAGTGGTGCCACTGTTCTGACTTGAAAATCTTAAAGGGAAAGGAGGAAAATAATTTTCCATTATTTTTAAAAATGAAGAGCTTAGTTCCTTAATTTGTAAGGATGCAGCTCTTACTGATGATCTTATTTAATAACTGGAAATAGTGCTAGAAGAACCTTAAAAAATCATGGGAAAATCAATAAGAATCTGCATATTTTATATTTCAAAACTGATTCTTAATAATTTGAATGCCCATCCTCCCTTTGTGTTCTGTGATGTTCAATAAGAGATGAATTGTAGATAAAAGCTATCCTGTAGTCACTGGGATTGCTTCCAAAAGGATACTCTTGTATTCGTTGCATCTGACTGCCAATATAAGCATTAGAATTCCAGGAAACTGGTGGTCAGCTTTCAAATTTCCACTGTGAGTTTAGGCCAAACTTGATAACTTTCTTATGATAATATACGTAAAAGATTTAAACAGAACAAAAATTGTTCATGTGGATTGAATTATGGGAAAAAGATATATATCAAAATTTTCAAATATAAAGTTCTTAATAGTGTTGATAATTATTTATCAGATGACTCTTATAAAACCTTTGAGTTTTATTGTGTTATCCTCTGGACTAGTTTCTGTGTGTAATTGTATTCATGATTCACAAAAATGGTGTTATGGGTAGATATTTTCACTTGCTGTATTGTCCTACAAAACACAGGCTCAGAAACTACACCAGAAGAGATGGTATTTCAGTGAAGTGAGACCTTTGTTTTTGTTTTCGGCAAAATCTTACAGATTTCAAATGGTACAGAGTCTCATACAAAATTCATTTGTCTGACTTGCTTGTTGCATCCTGGCCTTCCAGTTATACATGAGTTTGAATTTTGGTTCTGCTATGTGACACCGGGCATGAAGCAACCTCTCTGAGGCTATGAAAAAGACATGTACTAAAAGGAGGACAAGAACTACATGCCTCACAGAGTTTTTTGAAAATTAAATACCATCTCCAGTGTATACTTTCTGGCTGATGGAAAAGTCTCAATAAGCGGTAGCTGTTGTTATTTATGTTGCTGCTACTATTAATACTAATGATAACTACAAATTTCCCCGTTCAGGATGATTTCAATGGCTATGTTTATCCTATCACTGAATGCACTTTGTTGATTGAATGTCACACCATTTCTTTGAGATCAAAGTATTACTTTTGTCTTCCTTTCTGGAAACTTTCTTGGTGATTGGTGATTGTTCTTACTTCATAGGTGATTTAAAAGAGAGCTTGTTCTATTATTGAATCAAACTGAAGTTTGTCTTTATGATCAATAGATTTCAAATATAGATTGAAAGCAACACCATTTTTAAGCGTATCCTTTCCACTTCTTTGGGTTGTAACAAAAGAAATGAGCACCGGTGTTCACTGTCAACATGAGTTCCAAGAAGTTAAGGTCCTTTCCTCTTCTCATAACTAAAGGACAATTTAAAAGGAAGTGTTAAAGTGAGAATTTTTCTTTTTATAAAAATATAGAAAAAGAAAAATCAAATAAAAAATTGCTGCCAAGGGAGAAAGAGAATTGGAGAACTGTGACAAATCCCTCTGGGGTCCGGATTGTTGGCGGAATGAGAGAGGTTAAACTGAATGGAACAATGGGAAATCAGTCATGAGCCTGAAGCTAATCATTTGGCTTCTGAACAAAAGGGGGAAAGAACCAATATTTTAGAAGGGGAAGAAAGCCCAGGGAGCTGGTGCAGAAGTGAGTTCCTTTATCTAAGAACAAAAAGTCAAAGAGAATTAATGGACGATTTACTGGAACCTGAGTGGCATCTGAGAAAGATTTACATGTTCTAAAGAGATTTCCTTCCCAGAGAGTTGAAACAATGTTATATTATAAAATATTTCCTTTAAGAAAATATTTGAAAATATATTTTCAACCTTTTGAACATATTCTTTAATTTCCTTCACAATTATAAACATAGTCCAAAGACTATCTGACTGAGGCTAAAGATGTATTGTTTTCAGTATGCTTAGAGATTTTTTCCTGGAGTATGCTATTTTCGCCTCTAAATTGCATTAATAATACTAGAGCTGTGTATGTATTTTTGTTTTCCCATTTCCCATACTGTGTGAGAGGAAATAAAATAAAATGTTTACATGATTGCACAGTTATTAAGAAACAGAATGGTTGTTTGAACAGCTACACTACCATTAGCTAACTTGAAAATGTTCACCTGAACATTGTTAAAAATCTGGATCCTATGTGTGGAACGTGTTTTAGAGAGGTCAGAATATAACGTAAGGAAGTGTGGGTTTAATGAAAATTCAGGAATCCCTTTAAGTGGATCTCTAATGTATTGTATGATCCCTTCCTACAAAATACTTGAGTGAATTGCTTTCTAGATTTGGAAATCAGCATTGTTTAGCTGCCAATAAAACGATGTATTTTCATTACATTAACATTTAAATGAAATACTTGGGAATAGGTAGGTAGAGACAAGATGTACGTATCTTGGAAACTCTAGGAAAAGTCAATGCTGAAAATATCAGATTTAAGAACTGTCTTTCAGGCCGGGCGTGGTGGCTCACGCCTGTAATCCTAGCACTCTGGGAGGCCGAGGTGGGAGGATCACTCGAGGTCAGGAGTTCAAGACCAGCCTGAGCAAGAGTGAGACACCGTCTGTACTAAAAATAGAAAGAAATTAGCCGGACAACTAAAAATATATAGAAAAAATTAGCTGGGCATGGTGGCGCATGCCAGTAGTCCCAGTTACTCGGGAGGCTGAGGTAGAAGGATTGCTTGAGCCCAGGAGTTTGAGATTGCTGTGAGCTAGGCTGATGCCACGGCACTCTAGCCCGGGCAACAGAGCGAGACTCTGTCTCCAAAAAAAAAAAAAAAGGAACCGTCTTTCTTGTTGCTTAAGATGGAGTGTTCAACTATGTTTTGTACCCAACTTTATGTTACCTCTTTATGGACTGTTTTTCTCCCTTTTATGGTATGGAACACAGGGCACACAAGAGCAAGAAGAAAGAAAAAGAGAAACTCCAGTCAATTCATGGCTGCTTCATATTGTGCCAGACATAATCATCAAACATTTGCTTAACTCACTGGGGACAAAGGAATGTAAGACTCTTAGTTGACAAAATTTGCCATTCAATTTAACAAAAATATTTAACCACTGGTTCCATAAAGGCACATCTCAGGGTAAATAGGAAGAACAGGGTCCTCGGATTCTGGATGGAGCCTGAAGTCTGGTCTTGAGGCTACATTTAACTCACTGTGCAAATTGGAGTTTGTCACATAATTTAATTGAGCCTCAGTTTCCCCGCTTGCAAAGTAGGTTGAGTGAGTTCATCTTTATGATCTTATCGAGCTCTAAAATTCTGTAATCCTGTTTTTTTATGTTTAAAATGTTAGAAAATGATTGCCATACGTAAGTTACAGCATTTCAGAAGAAGAAATTGCTTCTAACTTTGAGTTTCATGGCAGACCTCATAGATATAAATTTCACATATGGAGATGAGGGAAAATACATTCAGGTCAGAAGGATCTGCAAAGAGATGAAGACATCTGGTAAGGCCTTTACAAAGAACAAGTGGTTAAACATTCTTGAAAGCTGTGTCTCTTTTTCTTTTTGGAGGCAGACTTTATTAAAAAAACACACCTTTGTAATGAAAAGTCTTAAGCAAATGGCAATCAGATATTAAAGGACAAAGGCATTTTATTTCTGATATCCAAAAAATATATAAGCCCACTGAAGAAAATTTGTACAACACAAAATTATAAAAAAATAAAGCACTAGTAATTTCAACATGTAGAGATAATTACTGTTAATATTTTGATATTTTAGTATACGTCCTCCTGATTTTATTTTACGCATAAATATGCATATATTCATATAATTATGCTCCTATCGTATACGCTATTTCATTACTGGTTTTATAATGTCATATATGATTGATCCTACTTAGCTCCTTTGTGGGAACATTTGATTCTATGCTCTCCAGTCTGTTTTGTCAGAAATCAATTCTGTTCTAATGGTACTTAGAATGGTCACAGGAGAATGTAGATGCTAAGGTTGGATCATAATAGGAATATTTGTTAAGACACGGTAAGTATTTTTTTTTTTCTTTTCAGAGAATTTGTTCACTTGGCACTACCTTCTAGGTTCCTGGAGAGTAAGGATGAGTCTTTGGTACCACCAGGGCACAGTATTGGACTTGACATGGAGTAAGTTGGAGTTCGTGATTGCTGAACTGCACGTGTAGGGTAAATGATTCATTTAGCGAAGGGCCAAATGCAGAACATCTTTCCTGTCGGGAGCTAGAGAAAACTTTTGTGCATTTGGCAGTTCCTCATCAAGGGTACCATTTCCCTACTTCCTAGTGTTTTCCTATGTGTAGTATGTATTTTTATCACTAGAGGCATGTGTGGTGATTTAAGGTGAGACATGGACAAAATAAGGCAAATTAATAGAAATATTTTAGTGTATATTAGTAAAAATATAACTAACACATCAAACTTATGATCCCAAGGGTTTTACTGCATAGGAAAAGGTTAAATTCAATTTAAAGAAATGCTCTAAGTAAATAATAAGACAAAAGTGTTATCAAGATATGGCAAAAATTGTGAAAGTTGAACCTGAATGACAAATATTTGAAAATACAACTCTGCTGGTTTTCCTGAACTGAGCAAGAGGTATGAGTACTTTTTCTACTTTATTTCTTCCTTTCATGTAGGAACAAGTACTTAGTTTCCTTTTTATAAAAAAATAATTTATTTTTATATATTTCCTTTTTTTCCAATTTATTCTCTTTTTTTTAAATTTCAGAATATTACGGGGTACAAACATTTTGGTTACATATAATGCCTTTGCATCACCCAAGCCAGAGCTACAAGTGTGCCCATCCCCCATACAGTGTACTCTGCACCCATTAGTTATGAGTTTACCCACCCCCTCCACCTCCCTCCCACCTGCCCGGCACCTGATGAATATTACTTCCATGTGAGCACCTTAGGGTTGATCAGTTAGTATCAATTTGATGGCGAGTACATGTGAGCTTGTATTTTCATTCTTGTGATACTTCACTTCAAAGCATGGGCTCCAGCTCTATCTAGGATAATATAAGAGATGCTAGTTCGCTGTTGTTTTTTATAGTTGAGTAGTATTCCATGGTATAAATATACTGCATTTTGTTAATCCATTCATGTATTGATGGGGACTTGGGTCGTTTCCACATCTTTGCAATTGTGAGTTGTGCTGCTATAAACATTTGAGTGCAGATGTCTTTATTGTAAAATGTCTTTTTTTTTCCTTTGGGTAGATGCCTAGTAGTGGGATTGCTGGATCAAATGGTATTTCTATTTGGACACATCTCCAAATTGCTTTCCACAGAGGTTGTACTAATTTGTAGTCCCACCAGCAGTGAAAGAGTGTTTCAGTCTCTCTGCATCCATTCCAGCATTTGTTGTTTTGGGACTTTTTGATGAAAGCCATTCTCACTGGAGTTAGGTGATATCTCATTGTAGTTTTGATTTGCATTTCCCTGATGATTAGAGATGTTGAGCACTTTTTTTATATGTTTGCTGGCCACTATTCTGTCTTCTTTTGCAAAGTTTTTGTTCATGTCCTTTGCCCACTTTTTGATGGGGCTGTTTGATTTTTTCTTGTTAATTTTCTTAAGTTCTATATATATTCTTGTTATCAGCCCTTTATTGGATGTGTAGCATGCAATTATTTTTTCCCATTCACTCTAATGATAGTTTCCTTGGCTGTGCAGAAGCTTTTTAATTTGATCAGGTCCCATTTATTTATTTTTGTTGCTGTTGTGATTACTGTGGGGGTCTTCTTCAAAAATTCTTTGCCTAGGCCAATGTCTTTAAGAGTTTTCCCAAAATTTCCTTCTAGAATTCTTAAGGTTTCATGTCTTAGGTTTAAGTCTGTTATCCATTATTTCTTTTTAATTGACAAAAATTATATATAGTTGTGGTACAAAACATGTTTTGAGATATGTGTACATTGTGAAATGGATAAATCAAACTAATTAACAGATCCATTACCTCACACATTTGTCATTGTTTTGTGGTGGGAACATTTAAAATCTATTCTCTTAGCAATCTTCAGTATATAATACATTGTTATTAACTATAGCCACCATGTTGTACAATAGATCTCCTGAATTTTTCCTCCTGTATAAAAGAAATTTTGTAACTTTTAATGACTATCTCCTCAATCCCTGCCTTACACCTTTCAGTTCCTGGTAACCACCATTCTATTTTCTGCTTCTATGACTTAGACTTTTTTAGATTCCACATTTAAGTGAGATCATGTAGTATTTGTCCTTTTGAGCCTGGCTTATTGCACTTAATATAATGTCCTCCACGTTCCTCCATGTCGTCACAAATGACAGGATTTATTCTTTTTAAAGGCTGAATAGGATTTCACTGTGTATAAATGCCACATTTCTTTATCCATTCATTCTTTGATGGACACTTAGTTTGATTACATATCTTGGCTATTGTGAATAATGCTACAGTAAACGTGGGAGTACAGATATCTTTTTGACATATTTATTTCAGTTCCTTTGGATATATATTCAGTAGTGGGATTGCCAGATCATTTGGTAGCTCTATTTTTAATTTTTTGAGGAAACTCCATACTGTTTTTCATAATGGCTCTACTAATTTACTTTCCTACTGATGGTAGCAAGTGCTTAGTTTCTGCATGTGGATTATCCCAGATTGAAAAAATTCTTTGCATTCTTATTACTATTCAGTGGATCTGATGGGCTCTTTTTCAATCTCCACTGAGGGCTCAAATGGTTATTCTCAATATATTTTTTAAGTAACATTTGCTGTTCCCTTATTTTTTTTTTTATTTGTTAATTATGATACTGTAATTGTATTTGCCTTTCCATCAAGAATCATCAAGTGTTCTATGGGACAGCTGTGCTATTCTAGTAGTTGAAATTATTTAGCAACATATAACAGAGCCATAGGTTTTATTTTGGGCTTTGCATGTAACTCACTATTAGACTGGAGATAGGCAGTTCTGCTATTGGTAAAATGAAACAGGTAATCTCTCTAGGGTTGCTTCTGGCTCTAAACAAACAAACAAACAAAACCCAGAAAACAACAACAAAAAACCAAAGCTATGTTCCTGGATTTCTGATCTCTGTGTTCAAATATGTTATGAAGTTTGAAGTTGTTCTCCATTGACCTTTATGGTCAGCCATACCAAGCTCTTTAGTGTTCCCACTAATTATTATGTTCTATGTGATTTCAGTTTGCTCCAGTTTCCCTAGTTGTGAATATTGGACTGAAATCCCATGAAGAAAGAGCGTTGATTTTAAATGTGAGACATTAAGCAAGCATGCATAATCACCCTGCCCATTCTTTGCTGTGGAAGATTCATTCTTAAACTCTGATGTAAATAGCAATTAGGGTTATAAGCTAGGGGGAAGCTCCCAATGTCTACACTTAGACCTCCTGAATCCAAAATGTTGATAGGTGATTTTTGGTGTTATTTAGTGTGATTTTTTTGTGTACAGAGAAGACTATTCAGAAGTTTACTTTTGGTTTAAAAAATTAGTAATACCAAGTTCTTTGTTAGGCTTTTAAGTTTAGCTTACATATCTTATGATTTTGCTTATAAGTCTAGAAATTGCTAATTTTTCTTACAGAGCCTTTGCTTAATACTTAGCTTGATTTAAAAATATTTAAATATCTTAGTGTCTTTATAGATTTAATATGACTTATTTCCTTTTTAAATACTTGTTTGACCTAAAGACTTCAGACTCTAAAGACATTGTTTTTTTTTTAAAAAAAATTCTAATTAAACTTAGAAATATTACAAACCTAGATTTTTAATGCTTTGTATAAAATTAATAATATGGTAACTTAAAATTATTAATTTAAATCAATCATTCAGTTATACCTTTTAAACTGGAATCACAAAGCTGTCACTCTAATAGGCCAAATTCTTTTAAACATTATAAACACAGAAAACATCAAATATATTTAGACTTCTTTCTAACACAAAAATATTCATATTATGGTTTCTATACTTAACTTTGGATCTTCTTGGAGTTGAAAAACATGAACTTCCCAAGTCAGATGATTACAATTGAGTGTCTTAGTCAATTTGGGCTACAATAACAAACTATCATACACCGAATGGCTTAAACAACAGAAGCTTATTTCTCATGTTTCTGGAGCTGGGAAGTCCAGGATCACGGTGCTGGCAGGTTTGGGTGTCTGCTGAGAACCTGCATTCTGGCTCATGTCCTCACGTGGAAAAAGGGACAAGGGAGCTCTCTGGGGTCTATTTTTTTTGTTTTTTTTTTTGAGACAGAGTCTCACTGTGTTGCCTGGGCTAGAGTGCCGTGGCGTCAGCCTAGCTCACAGCAACCTCAAACTCCTGGGCTCAAGCGATCCTCCTGCCTCAGCCTCCCAAGTAGCTGGGACTACAGGCATGTGCCACCATGCCCGGCTAATTTTTTTCTATATATTTTTAGTTGTCCAATTAATTTCTTTCTATTTTTAGTAGAGACGGGGGTCTCGCTCTTGCTCAGGCTGGTTTCGAACTCCTGAGCTCAAACAATCCGCCCGCCTCGGCCTCCCAGAGAGCTGGGATTACAGGCGTGAGCCACAGCGTCCGGCCTGGAGTCTATTTTATAAGGGCACTAATTCTATTTTAAGGGCTCTGCCTTCATAACCTAATCACCTCCCCAAAGCCTCACCTTCAAATACCATTACGTTAGAGGTTAGGATCTCAACTATGTATTTTAGGGGGAGATCAATAGTCCATAGTACTGAGTTATCTATGACTAGACATTTGTGTCTGCTCACTGTTCAGATTCTTGTTGGAGACTCTGATGGGACACACTGAACTACATTTGTAGTTACTGTATCAGTGATTCAGTGATTCCAATAGGATGATCATATAGCCCACTACCCTGGATTTGAGTTTAATCCATTGCTTAATTCTTTGCTGTGTTAGTGAAGGCTACAAGCTCTAATCAATATCATAACTTAACTGATTTTACATTTCTTTGGCTTCTCAGATATGTACATATTTTTCCCTTCCAAATCTAAAGAATCTTGAACTTAATGAGAATCTAAGGTATAAAATGTCTTTTCCAAATAAATTTAAAGGTAACCGAGAACCTGACAAAAGCTTAGAATCTTCATTTTTCTTATTTTTATCTCCATACAAATATTAAAATGGTACGCATGATATTGGCTAGTTCTCATGCTTTTGTTTGACTTGCAGTCCCAAATTAAGAAAACTACTACTAGAAAGGGAAGCCCAAACCTGAATTTTATGGACCCTCCCTGACTCAGTTAAATGGCCTTTAGCATGCTCCTACTCAGGGTCAAACGTGATTGATATTGGACTCTGAGTTCATTAAAATCACCTAGGAATCCAGGTCCTCTTGATTCTTTTCTGAGTATAGTATAGAATTTAGACCAAGCCTAGAAGAAACCCTGAGAATGAGAGAAAAAGGCAGTTGTTTGGGAGAGACTCCAGGCTAATAAGATCTTCCCTCCCCTTAAACTGAGGCTCTGTAGAACCACCTTGCCTGCTTGAGCTATTGGTCTTATACCATGACAATTAGGCACTCACTTTCCCCATTGTTTTTTCAGATGATACCAATTTGAAAAAACAAATGGTGTCAAAACAATGAGAAATTTTGCATATTTCTCAGACTTTTTTTTCTTTTTTCTTTTTGTTTTTTAACCAACTCCCTCACCCCTTTATTTCTCAGACTTTTCTTGATGCTTAGTAAATGATGAATAAGATTATAAAGCTTTATATTACTCTAATAATAATTGGCTATTCTTTACACACTGAGGTATTGCTTTGGGCCTGGGTGAGGGGTAATTTTAATTATTTTTCGATAACAGCATTGGGGTTTTACTCTCTTTTAGCATCCTTATATGTGTTTGGAAGATGGTCAGTATGGGTTGGGATTTAGTCTGAGGGTTTAGAGGGAATTCACTGACCTGAAGGAGACATCCAGCTTTAGTCATGTTAGCATCAAGGCCTACAGAGCCAGTGTCTATAGTGCAACTGTCTAGTCCATCTGAACATACATCTTTGTCTAGACTGATTTTTCTTCCCCTTCTCTATAGTTTTCCATTCTTTATTTTATGTCCTTACATAGCTTGATCTATTTTAGGTTGACAAGAAATTATTTTCTGAAGTCAACTTGAAAAATTTGTCTTTTCTAATTTGGGACTAATTCATACCCTGCTCCATTCCATCCCCTACCCTTAAGAGAAAACATTCTCTTTATTTTACTCAATGATTTTGATGTCTTTGATTTATATTTCATAGGCACAGGAAAAATAGGATATGTCTAACTAAAGTCTCAACTGCCGTGTATACATTTCCAGCTTTTCTCTTAATATGGATAACATTTTGTTCTAACAAAAGGTAAGGCTTCATTTCAAGTGCACTCTCTGGGTGATGCATATTCTTGGATTCCTGTGTTTTGTTCAAACTCATTATGTGCCTGAATGACTAAAGGGAGGATGGATGTTTTTATAGACCTCAATGGATGTCAGTTGTAATCAAATTCAAGTAGCAAACAAAACTCAATGTGAATGAACACAAGGGTGTCATCTATCAGTGGCATCTTCATATTTGAGCTATTGTGCCATTCATGATAAAGGCAACAGACAGACTGTTGTAAATGAACACTGAGTCTTTCAGTTTTGTCTGTCCGGATTATTGTTGATGTGTCATTAACTTGAGAGTGACCTGGAAGAGAGCCAGTTTCTCTCCTCTGTGTCTAAAAATGGATCACTGTACTGCTGAGAATATTGTGAAACCAATGTAGAAAATTATTTATTATGGAAGGGTATGGTCTAAAAGACTGAAAAATTCTCAGTCTAGATATTAGACTGTAAATGACTGAGGACTTGTTTGTAGGGCCTCCTTGACAAAAGGACTAGTTTTGTTTCCCTGATCTCTTTAAACAGATATCCTGCTTGTTTGCTGCTGGAGACATTATTATCACTCATGTTAATAGGAATCAAAAGGGTAACATAAACTTTATACCAATTTTTTCTAGGGGAGATTCTTGGTTATAAAAAAAAATTAACCTGTTCAAATAGCTCAAGTGAAAAGGAGGGATGTTGTTTACTGAAAAAGATCTTATGGAATCTGAGAAGAGGAAATAAGTAGAGTTCAGCTTCTATACCTGAAGTCAAGAGCTGATCTTCCTTGTTCTTTCTTTCTCTGTGTTTGCTCCATTCTCTCTTGCAGTCAGTTTCCTGAACTCGTTCATCTTGCAGAGGTACCTATATGGTGCCCTCAGCATTGCCTTTGCATGATCTTTTCGCTCAAATGCTGCATCTGCATCTGATAGGCTCAGACTCCCAGTGCCTCAATTCTAAAATCCTTATAGATAAATCTATTGATCATTAGTTATACAGTGGCTGAACTTAGCTAAGAAGCTCATCCCTGGCTACTCAGATATGTCCAAGAATTTTTTTTTTAATTTCAGCATATTATGGGGGTACAGATGTTTAGGTTACGTATGTTGCTTTTGCCCCCCCTTATGTCCAAGAATTATAGAGTAAGGTCATGTAGACTTGGGTATGGTAGGCTTTTTGAAGTAGTTGGTCAGAGCAGATATTGATAAGCATGTCTATTATAGTATCTATGGTGTGTCTAAATTGGTGGTCTTAAAACTTTTTCCACTACAACCCACAGGAATAAATACATTTTTTATTCCATCCCAGCATTCATGTTAATTCTTGAAACAATACTTCCCCTTATTACATGTGATACACTCTAATACTTTCTTTTTTATTTCTTTCTATCCCAATTCATTCCATTAAATAAAAGCGCACTGGTTTTGGCTCACTAAATTGATTTCATGATTCACTAATGAGTTACAACTCTAGTTTCAAAGGCACTGGTCGGTACTTTTCTTTATATTCTTTTCCTTTATAGCACTTATAATTGATTCTCTTGTTGTATTTTGTAGTTTCCTTTGTAGCAGATATCACAATTGTAATTGCCTCCCTTGTTAAACTGTAAACTACATTAAAGCAGAGACTGTGTCTGTCTTGTTTACTTCTGTATTCCCAGCACCTAACAGAGTTTCTGGCACATAGTAGATGCTCAATTGAGTAAATATTGATGAATGAGTAAATGAAGACCCAAACAGATGGCACCCTTAATGGGCTCACCTGGTTCTTTGCAAGGAGGAAATTCAGATACTTACAAAATTGGCTAATTCGGTATAGTCCTGCTGATAGAGAAAGCAGATGGAAAGGCCCAGCAGGAGGCTCAGTGGAGCAAGGAGACCAGGCCAAAGAGCTAGGTTTTCATATAGTCACCCACAGCAGACTGAAATTCTTTCACCAGGAAAAATTGACTATAATAAGGGAAGAGCATCGTCAGATCTGAGCTCAGGTCTCTTGATTCTTCAACTAAAATTTATTCCACCAAACTACAATGCCTTTTTGGTTGGATTTCCAAAATTTGATTTTTGGTATTTTCATTTTTCCTTTTATAGCTCATAATAGAAAAAGGCAGAGAAAGAACCACACACTTTTTTTTTTTTTTTGACATAAAACACAATGGTACCTGTTTTACAATGAGACGAAGACATCTGGTTGGGGAGATTAATAGCACATAGAGCTCTATTGCCTCTCTTCTTGCTGTCCTCCTCCTGTTGAATCACTGACTCCCATCCCATCAAGACTCATTTAACTCACTTCTGCAATTTATGGTTCCTACTTGTCTATAGCAGTTGTTTCAAAAACTACTTATCAGAAGTGGCTATTTTTAACAATGGATACTGGTATGGATGCAGAAAGAAAACATTTATACACTGTCGGTGGGACTGCAAATTATTAATAGTACAACCTCTATGGGAAATAGTATGGAAATTCCTCAGAGAAATAAATGTAGACCTACCATTTGATCCAGCAATCTCAACTGCTGGGCATATACCCAAAGGAAGTGAAGTCATTTTATTTAAAAGACACCCGCACTGGAACGTTTATTGCAGCACAATTCACAATTGTAAAGATGTGGAATCAACCCAGTACCCTTCAATTCATGAGTAGATAAAGAAAATGTGGTATATATACCATGGAGTACTACTCAGGCATAAAAAGGAATGAAATAATGTCATTTGCAGCAATGAGGATGGAACTGGAGACCATTATCCTAAGTGAAGTATCTCAGGAATGGAAAACCAAGCACCATATGTTCTCACTAACAAGTGGGAGCTAATAGATGGGTACACGTGGGCACAAAGAGATATAAAGGACATGGGAAACCAAGAAGAGAAGGAGGGTGGGTGTGGGATAAAAACTTACCTATTGTGTACAATGAACACTATTCTGGTGATAGGCATACCAAAAGGCCTGACTTAAGCATGATACAAGGTATCCATATAATAAAAACACTTGTACCCCCTTAATTAATATTTTGAAATAAAAAAGTGGCTATTTTTAATGGTGTCACATACTTTCCTTACCCATTTGCACAGATTTTGAATCTATAGGGCAATTTAACAATTATAGTGGTTTCATCTATAGATCTACTGAATAATCTGTGGGTACAAAACTGTATTTATATAAAAAGCAATTCATCCATTGATAAGCTTTCTGTAATACCTCCTTGGTGTCCTCAAAGCAGGGCTAAGATGACTATTACTTTAACACTCGGCCAGTTCCATATGTTCCAAATATTAATTTACAAGGTGAGAATATTCCACTTCTCAAAATTAGTCAACTTAATATTGAGTTAAATTGATCAAAGTGCAATTTAATTCATTACACATAGGATGCAATATATAAATTTATCATCCGTACATATTTACAACTCCTTTGTGAGGGGAGAATTTATATGTTAGGCCAGTGTTTCTCAACCCTTTTTCATAGGCTCTATGGGCTTACAGGGTACAGTAGGTGGAGAAGGGAGTTTCTTTTTGCCATATATAGTCATTCCAGCTTTACTTAAATAATTATAGAAACAACTACAACAAGTATGAATTTTGTCCACAGTACTTGAATTAACGCAGTATGTAGCTTGTGGAGAACAGTCCTCTGCTCTTCAGTGTAATCCCATTTGGTTTCTTAAAGAGAGTGGCTCTGCACATTTTGTGCCAGGCTCAGGTTGGGAACCTTTGCTAGGGCTGAGACTCTTGGCGTCTTATGTTCCATCTTCCCAGAGATATCATGAAGTCACTTTCATCCAAGTTTCTACCAACTCTCCTGGCACTCTGGGCATATGGCTCTGGTTTCTTCTCTATGAGTAACCCACAAAACTCTGCCAATGTATCCTAAAGCCCATTGGAAAAATTAAAAAACAACAACACATGTTACTATTTGTCATTTAGAATATATTTTAAGTAAAGAGATAATGACTATATATAGATATATATACACACACATATTATTCTATGCTTTCTCTTCCTATGTATACTCTTTCTATATGTACTCTACAAATACTTTGTCTTTAAAGATTATTTAGCTAATAAGATTTCTTTTCGTTCATTAAAAAAGAAAAGATCTATGTTTCTGAGAATTATTTGGTAATTATATAACACAAAAATCAGATATAGGAGTCATAAAAAGGTTAATCTCTAGTACTTTAAAAACCTTTTGATAGTACTGCGGTTTTGATTTTAAAGAATGTTATATTTTAGAGATATATACTAACACATTTATAGAGAAAATGATCTGATGTCTAGGAATTGCTTCAAAAGTGATTTGGACTAGGGAGGTCATGAGGAGGTTAGAAATGAGACAAACTTGGCCATGTTCATAATAATATTTACTCTTCTGTGTATGTTTAAAATTTTCCTAATAAAAAAATTACAGATAAATTTGAAATATGTATACTTCTGTCCTCCACCCCCATACTCATAAGGAAAATTGGTGAAAATGAGATGCAGATGTCATGGTCATGGAATGCTGCCAATGTATCTCATGCGGTGTAAACGTGGGGCCCTCATGCCCTAAGTTGTCAAACCTTCCAATCACTCAGTGGCACTAAAGTGCATGCATTTATTTCCAGGAGTATTTAGCCCATGTTTCTATTCATTTCCTCATCATTAAATTGCAATTGCAATAGCACAGGGTGCCACACGCTGAGAATCAGGTGAAACTTCCTATGAAAATAAATGTAGAAATTCCCAATTGTGTCTATCCTAATAAAAGCAAAAGGAACAACTAATTACCTATTTTCTTTTAGGAAATAAAGTCATTGACAGGGTTACAGCCCTATTATCCAACCTGACTACAGATTATTTTGAGTACAAAGCAAAGCTAGTTTTTTGCCAGCTTACTCCACAAGAATTTGCCAATACTGCTCTTTCTGATGCTATTTTTATTTTTATCACACTAAATTTTATGGCATCACTAATTATTCTTTCTGGGTCCCCATACCCCCATCCCCTTCCACTGACCACGTATAGAAAACTGGAAACATTTATAAAAAAGCATCTGAATATATTTTTGGTCAGAAAGATTTTATATTTGTAGTCATACTTCCTAAAAGATAATTCATTTATAAAGGTTTTAAATTTCCCTAGTTTATAGGGGGGCTTGTTTTATATTTAACATTATTAGAAAATCAGTTCTCCATGTGGAATTTTTCATCTAAAATGTCACAGGAACTGAGAATTGAGAAGAAACTTTACACATTCTTTCACATCTTGAGTTTTACACATGCTTTCTCTTTGCCTGAAATCCCTTCGCCATCTGTCTTTTGCCAGGTGGTGAATTTTTGGTCCATCCTTCATGGGCCAGCTCAGCTCAAGTCACCTCTTCTCTGATGTCTTTATCAGTCTCTGAAGGATGCAACAATGGCCTTTGCATGCAGTATGTCTTCCCTGTTGTTCTTACCACATTGTGTTGTAATAGCTGTTTTTGCATTTTTCCCCCATTAGATTATAAGCTCCTGGAAAGCAGATATTAGTAGCATTTATTAAATTATTGGGTTGAATGTGTATTCAAAGAATTGTTGGAATAATGGAGAGATTTCAAATAATAAATACAAAAAAAGTTAGAAAATGGCAGGGTAGAAGGAAATGTTAAGTGAAAAAAATCACCTTTTCCCCAAAGTAATTGCTAAATATAACTTGCTTTTGGGGAGAGATTAAATCATCTTGAAAAGAATCATTGACAGGAACATTTGTCCCACATTGTCACATCCAGTTGGAAAACTGCATATAATAGTTTACATTCAATATAAAACTTGGACTCCTTCAAAAGATAAGTTGATTTTCTTCTTTGCAACAAGATACAAGTTACTTTAGTACTTCATAATAGAATAGAAAAATGACTCAGGTTTACAACATGAAAAATATGCTAGGAAAGAAAAAGATTTTACAGATAAACCACAATCCTACACTAAGCCAAAGCCTCACAAGAAGCTATTATTGTGTAAAGAGTAATGTACTCCCTGTATTGAATGTAGCACAGTTGATGAGTTTCAGTGGCATCATAAACAACAAAACCCAAGTTCAAATCATTCACATGAACTTGTAATTGAATTGTCCACGATGTGATTTAGTGTAGTAAATGGAACAAGGATAAAATTTTCAAATGTAACAGCTATTGAACAAGTTAGAAAAATTAGTAGGGAGTGAATATTAATGCTGGGTGGTTTTCAAACATCTTGAGATAGCAAAACTTCTCACTTGCCTAATTCAATTGTGAAAGGCAAAAGTATAATATCAGCCTCAGGAAGAGGACTAGTCGTCAAGGAGAATAAAGGACAATTTTTTACATTTTGAATGATAAAAAGTGATGTTGCTGAAAGCTGTAGTATGGGTCTTTTTTTTTTTTTTAAAGGTTGCTGTGTTAAAGCTTGGGAAAAATAACTATGAAGCTCAGCTCATAGGTAGGGCTAAACATGACTTCAATTCCAAATTTGGAGACTCTCTTCTTTTTATTAAAATGTATTCAAATTTATCACATGTTATTTGGCATCAGGTTGGCTAAAGGATTTATACATTTGCTAACTTGTGAACTTCTTTTGCCAAAATATGAGCCCAGAATGCTGTGTGTCTGGCAATTCTGCTTGTGTGAATGACCTTCGGATTTTACATGTCAAAGTTTAGTGTTAGTTATGGGGTGTGTCGTAGACACTGATACGAGTTTCACTGTTTTTTCTGGATATGCTAGCACCAGGGCAGAGAAGTATTTGGTGGGACTGAGACGGCAATTGCACATCTTTAGTTCTACAATATCAAGCACTTTCTAGTGACCTGTCAAGGCTTTGAATGGTGGTACACAGACATTTTTCATTGTCAGAAAAGCTACTGGATGTAGCTTGTTTCTGATACTTGGAGACAGCTCTCAATTCTTGCCAATTTTCCTTGGAGCTTAGAATTAGAGTCTGTTTCCAAATATAGCCAGCAGATGGAGCAATTTACTTTATTTATACTCCATCTCAAATGAAAAGGCTTTAAAGACTATATTCTTTATATATATACACATATACACATAATATGTATCAATCTCACTCATATGTACAAATTTAAGTGTATGTTTCAAAACTTCATATATATGGAAACAACACATTAAACATAATTTATTTCCTTATAGAAAAGCAGTGTTCATTCGTTAGAGTTTTAATTCAGACTTGTATTTTATTAGCTTTATAGACCTTAAAGGAAGACATCAGTGGAGAGCATTAATCATGGCAGGAAATATACCACTTTTTTTTCATCAATTTCCTTATACAATTCATAATCAATCACAAGATGAGAGTAAAGCTGGTTCTGATGTGCTCACGGAATTCAGCAATACTTAGCTATAATTTTGAGAGTCCTGTAATAGCAAATTTTAAACTTCTGACTTGGGTAACTGACTCCAACAGAGCTTTCAAGTTGAAATTTATTTATGGAATCATTTCAGCTATTGGACTATCCATCCTATTCTTTGTCAATAGAGGATGGTTTCCCATAGGAGATAACTAATAACTTTATAGAATTTTGGATGTAATAGAATGTTATTGTCCTCTGGAGGTCATACTTACCAACCAAAGGATAATAATTTCTATTAGAAGCCTGAAATAGTCTATAAATATTTCATTAAATCCTTAAAAATGTGCAGTTATTAATTCTCCACCCTCTTTTTTGATTTCTGGCTACCACACTGAGATGGATGAAATGTTCCTGGGAACCTGGGGGAAATATGATTGTGCTCAATTTATCACCTGTAATATTTCCTAGTGGGGTTATCTGAATACACGTGGATTTTAGTAAGAATCTTCTCAGAAAGTTTCATTATTATTTTGAATGCTAGGCTTAGCATCTAAGTTCTGCCTTTATCATTCTCTGTCTCAACATGTTCCCACTGATTCTCAACCCGCTTTAGGCAGCAGGAAACGTGGGGAGAGAAGACATTGCATTTTCTGGCTGTCTCAGTCAATTCAAAAGCATTTATGAAGCATCTGTCTGTGCAGGGCACTGGCATGGTGCTGAGCTGATTGAGTTAAAAAAGACATAGACCATGTCCTTGAGGCAGAGAAGCTGCCAATCGCTGACTCCAGAGAGAAGTATTTTTATTTCTTCAGTATGGGCAAAGTTGCCATGGAGCAGGTTACATGTAGGTTTGCACAGGTAGGGGATGCCAAAATCATTCCTATCATCAGAAAAAACAGACAAAAATTTCACTTTATCAGACTGCAAGGAAACACAGTTTAAATTTCTGAGAAATTAGAATTATAGAATACTTAAAAACAAAAATGTAGTTTTGACTTTCAGGTTAACATCGTAACTAATGAAATATTGCAAAATCGAAGTCCCTTCAGGGCTCAATTTAATGGCTAGAGAATAGAATTTGAAAAGGTAATAAAACAGATTCTCACACAAAGGGTGCTTGGATTTGCATCTGAATAAAACTCTGCAGTTACTACCCAGAACATCTTTTCTGTTTTTGAACCATGAAGGACCTTAACTTTTTACTTCTATTTGTCTTTATCATCATTCCTATGTATAATAGTTCATCTGTATAACCCTTGTGCATAAGCAATGAGTATGAGGATATTTTATGTATGACTCATTTACTTGAAGGAATTGTCCTATTCTAGGTTCTTTGGTTGCAAGGAACAGGAACCCACTCAAAAGGTTCAAGGAAAAAAGGGGTTATTTAAAAAAAAAAAGGGGAATCTGATGGATATAAAATACAGGAACAATAGCCAGGTCTTATAACAATTGTCAGAATGCTATTTTCTTTCTGATTTTCTTATATAAGTTACTAGTGGTCCATGGTGAACTTGAAGAGGTCAGATGAGGCCAGCCAAAGCTGGCTCATGAAAGGTCTTGAGGTTATGGTAAGGGATGATCCTGTGGCCATATGTGAACTGACAAGGAGAAATAAAGCCCTCACTTGAACTGAGCTGATTGGATTCTTTCTCAAAAATTTTACCTGAGCCATCAGTTAGTTTGTGGCTGGTTCTTAAAATACTGATAGTAATATCTAGTATTTGTCAAGAGCTTACTGTGTATCAGCTATTGTCCTAAGCTTTTCTTCACGTCTAAGACATTAATCCTAACAACTATATGATATGAATTAGTGTCATCCGCATTTTACAGATAAACACACTGAGGTACTACTGAAAAGTAAAATAACTTATACAGGTTGACAAAGTATGTAGTAGAGCTGATATTGGAACCCAGGCAGTCTGACTTCAGAGCCTATGCTCCTAGCCACTGTGTGATGCTGCTTTCAAAGTGTTAGAACTGGAGTTGTTTCTGTGGCAAGCCAGAGAATAAATTTCCTTTGGGCCACCTCTTCTTCTTTGTTTCCCCTTCATTCCCCAGAGATCCTTGCAGACTTTATTGATATATTTACATATATATATATAGGAACTTGGAAATATATAATGTATTGTTTTGTATATTTAAAAAATATTTACACAAGTATCGCGTTTAATTATTTTTCCCCTCATTTAATGTCTCTTAGAGATCCAGCTATATTTTTATGATATTTGGATGGTTTTTAAACTTCTCACTATTATGAATTATGTTGCAGTACAGATCTGTGTGTATGTCCTTTTACACATGTATTTCTATTAATATTATGTACTAAAGAGTAGAAATGCCTTAGTAATTGGCTACACACATTCAATATTTTAATACTTATACTGCTACATTGCTTTCTGCATCCTTGACATTGTTTATGATCAAACTTCTTCACTGTGATGTGATGAGTAGTTGAATCTCAATGTTGGTTTAATTTGCATTTCTCTAGCTACATGTGAGGTTTATCACTTTTTCATATATTTATTGGTCATTGACACTGTCTCTGGCCATATGTTTTGCCCACTTTGGGTTGTTTCTTTTTTAATTGGTTTATAGAAGTTCTTCAAACAGTCTCATGATAATCTTCCAGAGAATTTGTAATACATACACAGTGTTATTACTTTTGAAACTTGTAGGCTGGAAAGGAATCACAGTGTTTTCTGAGATATTACCTAGTCCAATGATTCTAAACAGGATGGGTATGATAGAGTGGTAGAGGGTTTATCTAAATCATTTCTGAAACGTTTTCCCATTATACCCTTTCTGTCTTCTGGAAGAATTCTGGTATGGAAACCATGCTAGTTGGAAGGGGGTTGAGTAAGTACCCGGGTGGTTTGAAAAACTACTGTTCTAGATTATTCTGATAGGTAACCTTCCTTACATTTCCCAAAGCACATAACTATTGAAGACAAAACCAGGATTTAATGCAAAAGCTCCTGTCAGTTTTAGTGCAGTCTTTTCCTAATTATACCAAGCTATTTTGCTTTGCCCTGACAATTCATTTTAATGCAATCTCCATAATCTTTATTAGTTCCAGATAGAAACCGTCTTCTTCAATTTACTTAAGCTCTGTTCTGGGAGCTCCCCTGCTTTCTTCGTCTTTATTTAAAAAACAAATGAACAAATTAATAAACAGACAACAACACAAGCTTGAAAAAAAGGGCAGAGATGACCCGTTGTACACTAAAAATTCATTTTCCCATTTCATGGCAGGGGGTTGTTGCTGGGAGTCAGCTTCCCAGCCAGGTGCTGCATTTTTTAGACTCTTTTGCTTCCAGGTGTGGCCATGTACTCATCAGTCATCAACCACCAATTGAGCAACTCTCCTCTTCCCTGCGGCTAATCGGACGAGAGGTGGTCATCTGTCACAAGAACTAGCCAATCATTGTTAAGGTGACTAATACAAAAAACTGCTCAAATAGAGAGTTTTTCTGACTAATAAAATTTTACGTTATTGAGTGTTTGAATGTGATATATGTATATATAGATATAGATATATATGGAGAGAAAGTTGACATTTCACTGTGGGGGCCCAAGTACAAAGAGATGCACTGAGAGAAGGGCCTGAGGTTGGAGACAAAGTTATGAATAAGCAGATACTATAAATGGAGAGGAAGCTGGTCAGTTGTGAGAGTAGCAGAAACAGGGGCAAGGAAGACTGAGTCGTCATAGCATATGTTCTGCTGCCTTTCCCTGCTGAGGGGGAAGCAAGGTCATTTAAGCCTGGAAATGTACTGGAGCATTTCAGGTTAGGGGCTGCAGTCCGTTCCCCGTGAGGCACAGTTGAACGCTATGCAGGGTTTCTGTGTGATTCCTGTTTCCACTGCTTCCGTATGTTTCCTTATAACAAATCCATTCTTCTTGAGGTAGCTTGAGTGATTTTCTACCACCCAAGCTTGCAGAGCCTGATACATCTGTCCTCCTAAGTTTTCATTAATTAGCAAAGTTTGTAATATAATTCAACATAAACATATTAATTTAGAAAAAAGCAAGAATTGCCTTAATGATAGATTTTGGAAATATTTTATGATTTAAAATGATGTATGTTTATTCTTTAATTCTTTCAACAAACATTTATTATTTACTATTTGCCAGATTGTTTTTATTAAGAGAACAGAAAAGACAATGGGAATCAAGATTAGATTTAAGTCATTCGATTTCCAGGTTCAATTATTCTCCCAATATATTTATTTATTATGCCCACACTTGACTTGGGGTCTTCCACAAGTATGTCTATGTTTGTCTCAGGTTGGGTGCTCCAGAAGCAGCACTTACAAGACGCTCTCCTGGATTCTCCTGCTATGTATTAGCCACGTCCTGCAGCTCTTTTAGTGAATAAATCCTTTCTTCCTTTAGCCGGAGTTGTGCTGAGCTTTGACTCTAGCTATTCATCTTGGGGAGAAAGGAACAAGGGCAGATCTTGAGGAGGGCATGTATTGCCTTGTGTAGCATCTGCCTAAGTCGAGGCCTCTGTATAGCCTTCAGGCAGTGCAGTGGGGTCTACTGTCCTCTAACGAGGGGGCATGTGTTGCTACTGCAAGCCCTCAGGTTCTCACTCCTTCCCTAATGATGTAGGAGACTTGTTGGGGCTGTGAATTTAGGTTTATCTCAACTTCTCCACTCTTAGAGTTAGGATCCAGGCCTGGTCTTCCGCACAGTCTGTGGCTTCAAGAGAGAAAGGTCTCTGTAAACACTGCCCTGTGAGCTTTCTGATTTTCACATTTTGCCTTAAGTGGCTAATTGGCTGAATTGAGCTTGTCATTTTGTCTCTCCAATGCATCAATAACACTTAGACACAACCAAACAAATCCCCAGTCATTATAATTACTGTTTCTTCCATATTTCACAAATGCCAAAGATATCACAGAGCTTATTGCACCCCTTCAAGTTGCCATCCATTCCAAGTCACCACAGGTGAAATTCTTGGTAATTGCCATGCTGCGGCGTGCCAGAGGCCTTCAGTGCTCACTTAACACCAGAGAGGGAGTCCGTCTTGCCATCTGGCTGGAGAGTGATCCAACTTCAGAATTGCATCCCAGGCACTGTTAGCTCCTCTTTCTCTGACCAACCATTAAACTGTGGTGGGTTGGAGGGTGAATAGATAGTGAGAAATTAGAGCCAGCTTGGCCTTGAAAGGAAGATAAGAAGTAGAGTGGTAGATAGAAGGGAGATACAGAGTAGGGCTTGGAATTAGAACTAATTAGGATTATAGCAGAGAGGGAACAGCCAGTAGAGAAGAGAGGGGCAGAATGAAAGGGCCTGAGTTGGTGAGAGTAGCTGGAATAATTTATTGGACTTCTTTGTCACCTGAGATTGGAGGGATGAAAAGAAAGAGATACAGCTAAGTTTGTTGGTGATAATGATACAAATAATAATAGCTAATATTTATTGAGCCTTTACTGTATGCTGGGCACAGTTTTAAATGCATGCAGGGCATAAATTAGTTTTCATTTAATAACATCAGAAGACGATTTTTAAACGTTTTTCTACTGGCTGTTCGACATAATTTGGTACACTAAAATGGGAGAAAATAAGTGTTTAAAACATCATTTTCTTGCTATTGAGCTCCATTTCCTTCTTTACTTTTCTTAAAAGAGCTAGGATTTATATTTTTGCTTTTTTATAACCAAAAATTAGAAAAAGCCACTCTCATAAAGTTCTTTTTGTTTCAATCTTTTCTATCCACCATTATCCCTTTACTTTGAATTTAATGGGCAGGCCTAAAAACAAAAATTGTCTTGTGTGTGGCACATCATGGAATGTGAATGAGGAGCTGAGAAAGAAAAACTTTTCTTTTTCACAAGGCATCTTGATTTGATGGCCTAGCAGGCAGCGATTTATTGCCGTAGTTGCTGCAGAGATCTTAAAAAAGGTGAGGCTTTGCTCTGAGCAAAAAGGGCAAAGTTAACAAGAAGCTGTATAGCGTCTCACCACTGCAAATAAAGGTGAAAGTGTGCAAGAGATAATGTAATGGGACATGTGTAGTTTGAGAGGTCTTTGGAGTATTCTGTTGTGAAGGAGACCAAGCACAATCTTGTTAATCGCTACATCCCTATGTAGCTCCTTTTAACTAAAGCCTATCAGAAGCTCCCTATAATATATTCATGGAGGAAGTATTAGGTTATTAAGTATGAAATGTCCAATTTCCTTAAATACTAAATTTGACAGTTGATATTTATGACGTTTCACTGCGACACTTCTTGTTTTATTTTTATTGTGAAGGAACATCCTCATCTTTCAAATAAATGGTTTGGCTTGTGATTATCTTTCAAATTTTTTTTTTAGAGTAATTTTTGTGAAACCACAGGTAAGTAAAAAATTCATGTTATTTTCAAATATGAGTTCTGTTGTGGAACCCATGCAGCACAGACAGCTCGAAATATTAATGAAGTGTTTGGGAAAGATGTGACTAATGAGAGCACAGTACGTTGATGGTTTGAGTAGTTTCATGCTGTTGATTTTAATCTTGAAAATGAGCCATGCGGGAGATCTGAGACCAAGGTGGACAACGATGAGCTGAAAGCTATAGAGGAAGCGAATCCATCTCAACCTGCATGTCAATTAGCAGCAAGGTTTGGTGTTACTATTCCAATAATGTTGGACCATTTGAAACAAATCCGCAAGGTAAAGAAGCTGGATAGATGGGTTCCACATGAATTAAATGAGTGTCAGAAGAGAAATTGTCTCGAAGCTTGCCTTTCTTTGCTGTTACGACATAAAGGTGAACCATTTCTACATTCCATTGTTACATGTGATGAAAAATGGATTCTTTTTGACAATTGCAAGTGCTCAGCACAATGGTTGGATAAAGATGAAAAGCCAAAACACAGTCCAAAACTGAATATTCATCAAAAAAAGCTAATGGTGTCTTTTTGGTGATCCAGTGCTCGTATTATCCACTACAGCTTCATGAAACCTGCTCAATCCATTACAAGGGATGTCTACTCCAACCAATTGGATGAAATGATGAGGAAGCTTGTGACTAAGTAGCTGAAATTGGTCAATAGAGACAGGCCAATCCTCTTGCAAGACAATCCTTGACCACATGTCACACAAACAAAGCTGCTCACACTGCAAAGGCTGGATATGGAAACTCTCTGTCATCCACCGTATTCACCAGACCTTGCACCAACTGACTACCACTTCTTCCAGGCTTTGGACCACTTCTTGCAAGGAACAATAGTCAATTCTCAACAAGCTGTGGAAAATGCTTTTTGTGATTTCATTGCCACTTGCTCTCCAGGTTTTCTTGCTGTTAGCATAAACAAGCTACCCTTAAGATGCAAAACTGTGTTGATAGTTTAGGTGCATACTTTGATTAATTATACTGCTCTGGTTTGACACATAATAAACCAAACTTTTGATTCAAAATTGGACACTTCGTATTTAGTGACCTAAATAGTAATCTCATGACTGTTGAGTTACTGCAAGTATGAAACTTTCTTAACTAATTAAAGCAGAGATTATGAGTCAGTTGAAGGGCTTTGCTCTCAATCTCACCAACAATATTATTGAGACATTTCTGATTTCAAAATGATAGAGGCTTATAAACTTTCACTGTATAAGTTATTTATTAGTGTTATTTTTTTTAATAAAGAGCAGTGGTGGCCATTTTTGGCCCATTAAGAGATAGCCTACTCCTAGGCAGTAGCACTTAAGTTTAGGATAATTGGATTTATTTCAAATTGCTTTAAATGACATTTTAATAAAACAGAACCAGTGGGTTACTTATTCTCTTATTAATATCATTACTGATTTTCAAAATTAGTCCACATTTTGTACTGAAAACTTACTATAACTTAATATAAAGCCAGACAATTTTGAACCATGTCTGAGGAGGTTCAGTTACTTTCTTATAAAGTTGTTTCACCTGCAGCATTGATTCTAGGGATAGTATTAGAATTAGGTTTCACTTTATTTCCCTTTGTTTAATCAATAGATGAAAGAACTGTTGTAAACAATTATATAAAGGAAATAATTTAACATGGTTTGAATTTGTGTTCTCAAATCTATTGATTAACAGAACTTGAGCATGGGCTTTATGCTAGAAAAAACTTGTAAATCTGCTGGTAGACATTTTTCTTTAAAACAGGAACACCCACTAAAAGACTAAAGACCATAAAAAGAATTTAACTAACAAAAAGATTTATTTCAAACTATGTAGTTCACTTTTAGCCAATGACTTAGAATCAATCAACTGGGATGCTACTTACCGATAAGCATTTAAAATTATCATTAGGCTACTTTCTTCTAATTTAATGGTTTGACCTTAGTGTATGTAAGGTAGCTTTTAATGAGACAAATGATTGGGGAATGTATTAGTCAATACTCTCTTGGCTGCAAATGGCAAAAACCTACTTAAAATAGTTTAAGTAATCCCGAATTTATGGCAGCAGTGAAGGTATTGTTGTGAATATCTCTAAATCCTCACATAAAAGTAGACAGAGGAGCTAGATAGCAAAACTGAAAACCTACTAAAAATATTTACCACAAAACTAGGAGATAAGCTATCCTCACAAACACCAAAGACAGTATGTGAGGACGAACAACTTGATGCAAGACCGGCAGTATCAATATCTCACTGAAAGCAGAAAGAAGCATGTGGTTGTGGAGAACAGGAGAATTGAAAGCCCGCAGGAATTCCCTAAAACGTGAGCAGGACAATTTGAGAACTGCAACTAATACCAAGAGGTTTTTTTTTTCCAAAGCAGTATTGGATGAGTACAAGGGATTCCCGAAGGATTGGGAACAAGTCTAGGCTCTAGATTCCCCTTTGAAACTGACTTGCAAGGATCTTCTTCCAGGACAGAGCCCCACTCTGAGAAGTAACTGCTTGGAATAGAATCGAAACGAGTCAAGTGGGATAGAGACATTTGACACAAGTAAAGAGAAGGTCTAGGGAAAAAAGGGGAGTGAAGAACAGAGCCAGGAAGTGTGAGAAAGCAAACCAGCACATTTCTGGCCACTACAAAGAAACAACAGAAGAGGGGCCTCTTGAAAGTTAGAAAAGCTACCTTGAATATTTTACCCTTCTAAAAGTTCAGAAAAAGTTATTTCATATTAAAAAGTCATAATCAAAAAATGTCGATGTCAAACATCATGCAAAGTTATTACAAGAAAAAAAGTAATGAATAGAATAACATTTCTGCAAACACAAAAGCACATCCGATGACATAACTAGAGAACAGAGTAAAACTGTAACTGCCTAATTTGGTAAAAGGCGAAAGATTTATACGATCTGAAGAGAAATCAGAGTATTATAACTGCCTATTTTGGAATACGACATCAAGAAAAAGAAATAAGACGTGAATGAATAAAAGAACCAGAGTTAGAAAAACTCAGAAATGAGGTGATATGTAAACTTACGTAAAAATTAGAAATGAAGAAAAAATTTTTTTCTCAGAAATAAAGGTTAAATTAGAAGGAACACAAAAGCAAATAAACACAACAGATAGTGACTTAAGGGAACAGGGTATAAAAGAGAAACATATTAAACATCTAAAAACAATAAAGAAACAGATAAAAGTGATAGATATAGGAAATGGGGAAAGATCTGACATATAGATAAAAGGAATCCTAAATAAGAAAACTAAAGCAAGGGAACAGAATGATTACTAAGAACTATAGTTCTAGAAAATTCTCTTGAAATAAAAAAGTTTAAAAAGATTTGATATAACATATTGAAAGAGTGACTGATATACCTGAGAATATTGACCCCAACCAACTAATATCAAGACATATTCTAGGAAAATTACTGGACTTTAAAGGAAAAAGAAAAGAAAATCCTTAGTGCTTCAAGGCAAAAATGGCAAACGACTGATAAAGGAAACAATTAGGTTATCATCACACTTTTCAACGGTAATGCTTTATGCCCCAGAAAATGGAATAATGCATTTAAGATACCCAAAGGAAAAAAATGTGTGCTAAGATTTTAAATCCAGGAAAACTGACTTTTAAGTATAAAAGGTGTGAATTATTACTAAAGAAAGGAAAAAGAAAAAAATACGTGCAAGAACTCACGAACCCTTCTTACAAATTCTATTAGAGAATGAGCTTCAGAAACCAGAAGGAATAGAGAGACACTGACATAGGACTGATGGTGAAGATCAAACATGTGGCTTACTTGTAGAACTAATATTAAATGAGTGTTAAGAGGAAAGAGCATAATACGTACTGGGTGTACGCTCTCATAATGTAGGTGTATTGCACCTATAAAGGTGAATGGAAGAGTAGCTGGGATTACAGGTGCATACCATCATGCCTGGCTCCCCACAATTTTTTTAAACAGTCTTAGCCATTATTGGTGGTAGTGGTATTGGTATTTTGAGACTATTGTGTGTATAATTTGCAATAAAATAAATAAGTAATTACGGGATATTCTAATTCTATTATGCCCAGTGTCCTTCAGAACCATGATATTCTATGTGGAAGGGGGCATACAGATGTAATCTAGAAACGGTCTAGTTAAAAAAACAAAAACAAAACCAAAAACTCCGTAGACCTGACTTTGAATTGGAAATGCCACCATGAACTCGTGGATATGGAGAGTAAGACTGAGACTTGATAAGGTCTAGAAACAATGACAAGCTCAGTTGTAATGCATATTCCTAATGCCGATAATGTGGTCTTGAAACCAGGGTTTCTTTGGAGAAATGGCTTCCAAGATGAGATGTGAGCCTCAATAGCTGCTTGTATCACAATAGAAAGAGACAACCAGACATTATGTTTCATTTGATAAAAAACCATACCACCTATGGTCTTGCCAAAGCCATTGACCCTGAGTCTGATCCACCCTCCAGATTCAGCTACCAATTTGCCAGAAATTGGAAATATAGGACAGGAAACACAGAGGACAGAGGACAGAGGAACACACTGAATCTCATCATGAATGTGAAATCAGCAAGCTCCAGACTGGGAGGCTAGACAGACCAAACACCTTGAGTTCCTCACAGATCAATTGTAAAGAAAAAAAGTGGGTGGGGAGAACACATAAATTAAAGACACTTAAGTGACAATAAAAATCATTGGACAAGAATAGACTATAGTGGCTTGGGATGCATGTTTGGGTGGCAAAACTATGATGAATCATGAGAAAGTGATTGCTATAAAAGTTAGGATAGTGGTTGCTTTTTTGTAGTAAGGGCAGGAAGTGTTTGAGATAGAGGCAGAGCATGTAGAGGGGCTTCTGGGATAAGTGGCCAAGTTTTACTTCTTGACTTACATGGTTGTTTCAAGAGTAGTATTTTGTGTGGCTTTCTGTATCTGTGTTCTATTTTATAATAGAAAGGTTAAAATTTAAGCAAAAAATGGACTTTTTTGGATCTCGCATAGATAAAAATTATAAGGGTACACCACAAGCATTGCTGGTTTGTTTAGAAGAGTTTTATGTTGGTTTAGGTTATATTTTATGGAATTTACTTTGTATTTCTTTTTTGAGTTCCATGTTCTAGTAAAGGTTAGCATTTTAAAAGTCTTTTCCCAGAGGCTGCAGTTATGTTATTTTCAAGTTCATCCCTTGATTCAAGTAAGTAGAATTGCCTTTAAATAGGCTATTATTTGATATCTGCCAAAGGCATTGAAGGGTCTTAAAATTATAGCCCAGTAAACTCTCTTGTCTGATATTATACCAGTGTTAATCCACAGAAAGTCAAAGGGTTTCCATGCGTAAATTTGATTTTAAATGAAGTTTTATTGAACCCAGCACACCCCAAATTTCTTGGTTTGAGAAACATCATATGAACCTGTCTCCTTTGGAAAAAAAATAACAATGCTCCAGAGCTGAAGTAGTTCATTCTATTTCTTTGAATCATATTTTTACCCTGTGTATGAGGGATCATGAACTACAGTATTCATTACTCGTATGGTTTGTTACTTTTGAGGAATAAAACCTTTTTAAGGTAAAATTTATAGGGTATTTAAAAATTTCAGTATAATATTTTCAATCAATACTTTCAATACTTTCAATACAATCAATACTTTCTCTTCTAGAAATATATATGGTTGATGTGGGCACAAAGACATGTAGGAAAAATTCTTAACTCAGTGCTGGGTCAGTAATAGCAGAGGATAATAGGAAGACAAGTAGCAAGTTCAGGTCTTTGTAAGTTACTGAAATCTTGATCCCTGTTAAAGGGAATTTCAGTCTTGAGGACTTTCGCCCAGAACCTGCATGTTGGGAAGCTGTTGTTTGGGTCACAGCTGTGTGTGTGTGTGTGTGTGTGTGGTTTCAATATATGAGTGGAGAAAAAACCTGAGAGAGAGAAGATTGACTCTTCTATAGTCTGCAAGCAATGGGGAGTCCAGTGACCTTACTTGGAGAGGAATGAGAGAGGGGCTCAATGGAAAGGCAATTCCTGTCCTGGAATATGTGTCTCACTCTGATAATTAAGTCTTTGTAAAAAATGTCCACTAGTGGAATACTCATTCATCATATGCACACATTCACATCTATACTATCCATCCATCCATTTTCTTATTCATTCCCTCATCCAAATGCTGGGAAATTGCACAAAGCCTCTTTATTGTTAATCCCTAGAGTAGATTGTCATTCCAGGTTGGTTATGTTCTGCTTTTTCTTTCTAAGGGATTTGATTTCCTTTCACTTTAACATTTTAAAATATACATCTTCAAACTTACAAGAAAAATATGTGCTTAATACCAAAAGATGTAGAATGATTTGAAGAATATTGAGAAGAAACCAGGAAAAAGAATTACCACATCTCCACTATATAAGTAAAAATCATTGCTAATATTTCCTTTAGTCTTCTTTTTTTTAAAATAAGTTAAAAAGTTGCACCAAATCAAAATCACAATGAGATATCATCTCACCCCAATTAAAATGGCTATTATCAAAAGGCAAAAATAAAAAATGCTGTCCAGATTGTGGAGAAAAGTGAACTCTTATACATTGTTGTTGGGAACAGCCATTATGGAAAACAGTATGGAGGTTCCTCAAAAAATGAAAAATAGAACAACCATAAGATCTAACAATACCACTACTGGTAATTTATCCAAAGAAAAGGAAATTTGTGTATTGTAGAGTTACCTACACTTCCATGTTTATTGCAGCACTATTCATAATAGCCAAGATACGCGATCAACCTAAATGTTCATCAGCAGTTAAATTGATAAAGAAAATGTGGTACATATATACACTGGGATACTATTCAGCCATAAAAAAGAATGAAATTCTGTCATTTGCAGCAACATGGATGATCCTGGAGGACTTTACGTTAGGTGAAATAAGCCAGGCACAGATAGATAAATACCGTATGTTCTCATTCATATGTGGGAGCTAAAAAATAATTGAGCTCATAGAAGTAGAGAGTAGAATTGTGGTCATTAGAGGGTAGGAGGAAGGAGAGGATAGGGAAAGGGTGGTTGATGGACATAAAGTTACAGCTAGATGGAAGGAATAAGTTCTAGTATTCTGTAGCACTGTAGGGTGAATATGATTAACAATAATTTAGTGTATATTTTCAAAAAGCTACAAGAAAAGATTTTCAGTGTTCACAACACAGAGAAATGATAAATGTTCGAAGTGATGGACATGCTAATTATTCTAACTTGATCAGAACTTACATTGTATACATGTGTATACAATGTGTAATATTGAAATATCACCCTGTATCCAATAAATATGTACAATTATTATGGGTCAACTAAAAATAAAAGGAAAAAAGTTGCAACCACACTAACTTCATAAGGGCACAAATAATAAATTACTTGTACATCAGCTTTTGCCTTATGTTCTGTATCTTGAGATTCCATGTAAGGACATATTGCTAATCTAAACAGAAAAACAATTTATTAAAGATACTAGGTAGGTCACAAAATATCTTGGAGAGACAGAGAATCAGACTCGATTCGACATAGCTGGGAAGAACACATATCATACTATAGGGCTGCTCTTTTAGAGACCCCACAGGTACCATCCGGCACAGGTAGTACAAAGAATACCACTGAACCTCCACCAGTGCTACTTCTGACAGCTGGATGTGTATCTGCTCTCACCTTGTTGGAACAGATCCCGTGAGATGCCTGCTTCTTCCATTCCATTTGAATGGAATATTTGCAAGAGTAATTCTGAGTGTCATGACCAAATCTTATGCCTGTACCTTGACTGCAAGAAAAACTGGGAAAATGAATTCTTGGCATGGACTTCAGAATATGGCAAATTCCCCAAACATAAGAGCTTTAAAAAGTACTAGTGACCCCAAAGCGTGAAAAATGTCTACCAAAGTTTCCCCTTGCTGTCCAGCATCCAATATGCCCTCTTTTCTCTTTTTAAAACTTTTAAAGAAGATTAGGAATGGCAAAAAACAAATGTTCCAACCTAACTTAATGCAATAAACTCTTGAACAAACCTGATGAGCTCTCTGTCTAAAAGCAAGACAGTGTGAAATCTCATTGGTCTTTGCATCCAGTTCCATGTCCAGTGTCTTAGCTTAAGGCCATGTCTCCTCTACTTTCATCATGATCCTGTCTTGGTATTGTACAACATACGGACTAAATTGTAAAGTAAAAAAAATCAACATTACTCCTTCTATAAAAGAGTAGGAAAGAGTGAACAAAAAGAATGAAAAAATGAAAACTAGAAATATCACAAAGAATAGGAAGACATTTTGGATGTATACTACAGTCCTCATTTCTGAAAAAAGATTACGTGGTAATGGTCGATATTTAGATATCCCTCTTCCTCACACATTTTTTTTTTTATTTATCACTAGTAGCACCAATACTTCTTTCTCTGCCCACCCCCACTATCACCATTAAAATGTTGGGCTAAACCCTGTTCATACTCAGAATATAAAGATTGTTCTGGGTTAATTTAAATGAGTTGTCTTCAAGTTCTGAAATTCTTTCTTCTGCTTGGACTAGTCTGTTGTTAAAACTTTCCACTGTGTTTTGTATTTCCCTAAATAAAATTTTCATTTCTATAAGTTCTATTTTTTTAAATACATCTATCTCCTTAGTAAATTTTCATTTATTTCCTGAGTTGTTTCTCTGATTTCTTTGAGTTGGTTTTCCATTTTCTCTCGAATTTTGTTGAACCTCCTTATAATCCATATTTAGAATTCTTTGTGTCATTTCAATATTTTCCTTTGGTTGGGACCTAGAGGGCTGATGTGATTCTTTAGGGAGGGTCCTTTCACTCTAGTTTTTCACACTCTTGGAGTTGTCATGCTGATTCTTTCTCATCTGGAGCAGCTGTCTCTTCTTGTTTTTGGATTTTCTTTTGTTTAGATGGAACTTTTTTCTCCCTCACTTTGAAGGGCATGCTTGTAGCATATGCATATATTGGGTAGGGATCTTTAGCTTTGCTTGTGGGTACTTTGATGGGGGTCTAGGTTCTGGCTGGATACCATGGTTATAGATATCCTTAGTGTGTGGTTTCCCCATTGTTAGTTATTTGTAGGCTGTAGTGGTGTTGTACTTTGTGTGTGGGCAGATTCCCTGTCTCTTGTGAACAAAGGGAGATGGAGGTCTTTCAAATTCTTTCTCTTTCCCCAGCCCTGTGATCTTCTTAACAGTATGAATTATATTGGGATGCTCAGTTTAACACACTAACTGCCACACTAGAAAAGAAAATTTTTCCCTGGGGCACAGTGCTTTATTAAAATAAAATGATCCTTTCTAATTTTTTATTTTTTATTGTTTTCTTTGTATGAGTTATATGCAATACAATCCACATTTTTAGAATTAAATTATCAATATCAATTGTAACAATAAGAACATCAACAAGTAAGATTTTCATGAGCTAACTGCAGAATTTTGCTTCATGAGGCCTGGAGTCAAAACTAGCCTGAGTTAAATACAACTCATATGGGCTGGGTGTGGTGGCTTACGCCTGTAATCCTAGCACTCTGGGATGCTGAGGTGGGAGGATCACTTGAGGTCAGGGTTCAAGACAAGCCTGAGCAAGAGCAAGACCCCATCTCTATTAAAAATAGAAAAAAATGAGCTGGGCAACTAAAAATAGAAAAAATAAGCTGGGTGTAGTGGCATGCATTTGTAGTCCCAGCTGCTCGGGAGGCTGAGGCTGGAGGACCGCTTGAGTCCAGGAGTTTGAGGTTGCTATGAGGTAGGCTGATGCCAGGATACTCTAGCCCAGGCAACAGAATGAGACTTTGACAGAAAAAAAAAAACAAACAAAAAAGACAATTCACATGGCAGTCAATGTGTTAATCTCTCAGTGAGCAGATGGCACTTGTGGGTAAGAGCCAGCCATGCCCTATATGATTGACTTGGTAAATGCTGGAATGGGCTCTACAAATTGTCCTCCCTGCCAGTAGGTGGCACTTGCAGGAAAGAGCTAGCTGCAGTGGTGTTTGTGGGACCTATGCTGGCCCTAGTCAATCAGGTGAAGCAGTTGGATGTTCCAGGCAACGGACAGGGTCCTGGAGCTCTCAGGGGACCCCTTCTCATGCTTCACCATAGCTGAGGCAGATGGAAGGGTGTGACTGAGTGGGGATAGGTCAGGGGAGCCCAAATTCAGGCTTCATGAAGGCAGACACAAGAGCTGTTTCAGTGGAGGTTCAAGGTAGGCTCCTGGACCACTGGGGAAAGCCACCAGGGAGGGACTGAGGTGGCCCCAACATGCCAAAAAGTTTGCTTGTAGGGGAGGGGCAGTCTGGAATTCATAGTCCAGCAGGCAGGAGTGGGTTTCATTCTTCTGCCACTTCCCTTGCCCTGTGGATCTCCCTCTAGCATCAGGCCACAGGCAGCAGTCCAAACTAGCCAAATTCACCAGCAATGCCACTGCAGGTTGCAAGCTTCCCTTCCTAGGACCCTACCCTAGACTAAAAGTGTATCTTTACTGTGTGGGGAGAGGTGCTCTGTGAGTGTGCTGTGGCTTGGGCCATATTGCACTCTCCTTTTAGTTCTGTCTGTGTGGGTTCTCTCTCCTCTGAAGATCAGTTCAGAAATTTCCCTGTGCCCATGAATGACACAGTTCAGTCCTAGGGCTACAGGATGAGGCCTATGGACCTGTCCTCTGATCCTCTGAGTTCAAGCCCCAGCCATGACAGGGAGAGTCATGCTGGTCCTGTGTTGCCTGTGGGCTGTCCCCCTACTTTGGAGTATGCCCCACTTTGCTGGAGCAGCCAGGTGGGTAGTATGGGAAGCTCACTGTCTGAGCACCCTTCAATCTGCTGCAAATTTTTAAGGGGACAAGCAAGAGCCCCATTCTCTGTGGAAGCCTGGGTGTGGTGGCATGCCAACAGAGGGGAAACAGCTGCTCCTGAGTGATCTGGCTTAATTTTCGCTTGGGGCACCAATGCTGACCTGCGTGGAAACTGCCATGGCTGCATCCGCAGCTGTGGGCAGGGGAGGGGCAGAGGAGGAGGAGGAGGAGGAAGAGAGGAGGGGAGGAGGGGGAGGAGGGG
>NW_012149174.1:10245026-10287856 GCF_000956105.1 Propithecus coquereli
GGGGGAGGAGGGGGGTAGGGGGAGGAGGAGGAGGAGGAGGAGAGTCCGAATGGAGAACAGAAGGCACTCTGGTCCCCTATGTCCCAAGGGGTCCCCCTGGCTTACTGCACTCTCCTTTCTCCTGAAGGCAGCCCACCCTGAATGTCTCGGCTCTGGGATCACATAGTTTCCCCAGGACCCACCGGCCCTCTGTGGCTGTTGCAGTTTCAGCAGGTATTGGGGAATGTTTGTGTGAGGTCCAGTGATAAGAAAGCTGCAGCTCCCTGGGCAGGAAAAAGGCACACAATAAAGAAAAAGCAGTATGGTGCCCACCATGGCTTGTGTCTGAGGTGAGAGGGAGTAACCCTAAAGGGGCTGGCAACCCGGTGCTCTGTTCTCAGGAAGCTCCCAGTTCACTGATGACAGCACTTGGGCTCCTGAGGGCAGAGGGGGCTCCTACAACAGTTCCAGAGCCTGCAAACTGCCAGAGGTGTCAGGGGAGGAAAAATAAACACCCCTCCATCTTTCCCACAGGGTTCCCAAATCCCCTGGGGGTCAATCTCTGCTGAAATCCTGCTCTTTCTTGTTCTGCTCCACAACTTCTTCCTGTGGGATCTCCAGTAGATTCTGGCACTCTTTCCTCAGAATTACACTTAGGCTATGCTTTCTCATCTGAATCTTTCTGTTCTTTCTGAGATGATTTGGCCACTGATGTCTCCAGTCAGCCATCTTGCTGATGACTCTGCAAGTATTTTTCGAGCATGTACTGTGTGCCTGGCTTTGGGAGGACTTTGGGAATGCAAAAATTGGTTTGACATAGTCTCTATACTCAAAAGACACACATAGACATCCACTAATAACTAAGGAAGTACAAGAATTATAAAATCATTACTGCAAGGCTTTGACTAATATTTTTAAATTTAACTGTATAATTAATTCTATTAAATTTGATCTGTGTAATCATAGCTGAAATTTATTAGAATTTTCTTTTCTGTGTTTCTCTATCTAGTACTGTATAGATCCAACTGGACTCAACTGAGCTTAGAACTGTGAAAGCCGAGCGTTTGGTTGCAATCTCTACTTTCTCCATAGCCTCAAGAAGCTATATAGTCCATGCAGCAGTCTGTGGGCTAGTTTCCCTGGTTACACTTGTGTGTTTTGCCAGACCCTCAGAAAGATGTGATCTCTAATTAACCTTAAAATTAACAGGCTAATGGCAAGGATTTCATAACAACTCAGAAGGAGAGGCAGAAAATATTCTGAAAAATGTAAATCTAAGGTGACACTCGTAAACTCTCTGAGATAGTAAAATATTATGGGATTTCAAAAGGCCAAGAGACAACAAAGCACCAACATTAGAATGATAATTGGCTGTATTTTTTTCTCAGCTCAATTCTTACATCCCAAGGTTTGAAAGACATGAGAAAAAAATAGTTTAAATATGTATTTATCCCATTTTTTACAGTAGACTTTAAGTAGTACTTTAAAAATGAAATCTACTTTTAAAGAATCACTGATTGCATATTTTGACCTGTCTCCTTTTTGGAGAGCTCATTTGATTATGATTTTTCAAAACTGCTTTATTCTCTAAAGCCAAAATGAATACTTTTTCACACATGGCCCATCATTTTGAGTTGTTGTAAAATAGAGTGGATGAAGCGCTTTGAATCCTCCAGTTTATATTGGGTATGCATTGTGCAGAAATGGGAATAATTCACAAAGGGGTCATTGATTCCAATACATAGAATTATTATAGATATTTAAATATTGTTTACTTTTGTGAACAAATAATGGACAACCAGGCATTTGAAACCTGCCAGGAAAGCAGGGAGGAAAGGTCTCCTGATAAGGGAACCCAGGGAAAGTTAACAGACTTGACTTGGGAATAGATGCTGTGAAGAAATGAATTAGAATACATAAATATTTAGAGGAAGACAAAACATATTCAGACATTTTCTTATAGTGAATCAAACATTTGAGATCGAAATTAGCCCTAACATCTCCCCCTTACTCCTGACTTTCTTATCTGTTTTCCAGCCTTCTTGTTCTTTCAGTTGTTTCTTAGTAGCTCAGCATAAACATCCAGGAAGTGAAATTTCTGAAGGGCTTATTCTTATGAAAAGACAAGATTAAAGAGGATTCTTTATGCTTTCAAATCAGTTGGCCTGTTTAATATGTTGCTAGTACAAAAAATTTATTCAGACTCCACACATTCTGTATGTCTTCCTCATTTCCCCTTTTTCCACATAACTTCTGTTTCATGGTGAATGAAATCTTGCTTTCAGCAATTTCAAAGTAACTTCACCTTATCCACATGATTTTAGGGATCAGAGAAGAGGCCAGATTAAATATTAACCTTCAGATGTGTTGCTCATGCTGACTGACACTCAGGCAAATCTGACTTTTCTGGGCTGATGTCTAGCAGGGGGTCCTATCTCTTCTACCTCTAGGCTAGAAATTATGGAATTTATGCAAAGTTAAGGTCTGCTTTGTGTGAAATTAAATGATAAAACAAACACTGGAAACTTGGCAAGGTATCCTTTGTTATTAACCAAGTGAAGAAATCCCTCTTACTACAAGCTTGGAGGCTTTTTGTTCTTTTTTTTCCTTCTACCTTTGTGCCACTCTGTCTTTTATTTGCTTTTTCTTTTTAGGAGTGAGAGGGAGAGAGGAGCAGGTGTTCCTAATGGTAAATTCTACATCCCTGATGGGGTGGTTAGTTTCTCTAAGGGTTTCTGACATCTTTGTGGATTGTCTCATAGCTGTAGGACTTACCCCCCTCTGTGATAGATGGATTGTGAAGTCACTGCATCAACTATATTTAATACCTGGGGGTTATTGTGGCTTGTAGAAAACTACCGTTATGACCACTGTGTGCAGATTGCAGTACTGATTTAGATTTCACTCACAAGTAGAATTGCATACTATGTTTGACCAATATAAGTAGTTAAGATCATGGTTAGAAGTTAAATTATTTATTAATTCTTCCATTTAATTCACTTGTGAGAAGAACACTGGCCACATGCCCTTCCTTTTAAAAAATAGTATTTAATTCTTCCTAGCTGGATATAAAATTGCTCTTTCTTCTATGGAGCTCAAAGTTTATAACAAATTATCATCATTTATCCTGAGCTAATAGTAGTGTTATCTTTATTTTAATCAAAGCTCTGAGGATCAGAGCTTTGGCAAAATTTCTTGAATTTTCAATCTATCATTCCACATGTCCTTGGGCTTCTGATGGGTTTTTATCTAGTTTACTTTTTTCCCCCCTTTAAGTAATATAAAATGCTTATTTTCTTTAGGAAAAAAGATCTGCCTTTTTCATAGAAGAATGAGATGATAAAAAATTAAGTTTAATTAAATAAGCAGACTATTTCAAACCTCTATTAAGACTATATAATCCCTTTTGCTGGTATTGGGGCTCAGAACATGATACCCCAAAGTATGGTACTTTGGCACACTGAATACTTTGAACTGAAGGAGACTGGAAAGGCTTCAGGAGCAGTATTTCTGACCTTCTCCTGCCCTCCTGTCTTTAACCTCTCTTTCTTCCCCCAAACAAGTAATAGAAACCAGAATTCCTCTTCCCCAAAGTACGTCATTGAAACTAGAACGTCTCTCCCCCCAGGCAAGCTATGATCCCTAGATAGGTTACTCTCTCCCTTCTTCCTTAAAAACCCTCATTCCAGAGGGACCCTGCCCCATACCCTGGGTTAAGGAATGCTACAAAGAGAGATCAAGAAGAATCTGAGCAGACAGGCCTTGGGTTTCCCCCAGTGTATTCCCAGTGGATCAGACCCTTTGTCTAGTCCCTTTTCTACACGGCTGTCGATTCTTCATCGAACCTAAGCATAAAAACTGACAGTTTTCCCTAGGTCTTTGGGTTTTTATTTCTGAAGACTCCCATGTCATGCAAAACTTTGATTAAATAAATGTGTTATGCTTTTCTCTTGTTAACCTGTCATTTCCTACATGAGTGTTGGCTGTGACCCTTATGATGGGCGAGAAAGGTATCACACATTTCCACCCCAACACTGGTATTTTCTTCACTTTGAAAGACAGACATTAGTATATTTCTACTTTCTTAGGCTTTGGGCACTGTCACAATACAGGCATACCTTGTTTTATTGTGCCTCATTTTATCGTGCTTTGCAAATATTGTGTTTTTTACAAATTGAAGGTTTGTGGCAACCCCGTGTTGAGCAAGTCTATTTGTGCCATTTTTCCAACAGCATGTGCTCACTTCATGTTTATGTGTCACATTTTGGTAAATCTAGTAATATTTCAAATATTTCATTATTATATTTATATCAGTTATGGTAATATATGATCAGTGATCTTTGATGTTACTATTGTAATTGTTTTGGGGTGCCAAAAGCTGTGCCCATATAAGATGGCAAACTTAATTGATAAATGTATGTGTGCTCTAACTGCTCCACCAACTGTCCATTTCCTGTCCCTCTCCCTCCCCTCAGGCCTATCTATTCCCTGAGACAAACAATATTAAAATTAGGCCAGTAAATTACCCTACAATGACCTCTAAGTGTTCAATTGAAAGGAAGAGTCTCATGTCTCTCACTTTAAGTCAAAAGCTGGAAGTGATTAAGCTTAGTGAGGAAGGCATGGGGGAAGCCAAAATAGGCCGAAATCTAGGTCTCTTGCACCAAACGGCCAAGTTGTGAATGCAAAAGAAAAGTTCTGGAAGGAAATTAAAAGTGCTACTCCAATGCGAAATATAAGAAAGAAAAATAGTCTTATTGCTGATGTATGTAGAGAAAGTTTTAGTGATCTGTATTGAAGATCAAATCAGCCACAACATTGCCTTAAGCCAAAGTCTAATTCAGAGCAAGTCCCTAACGCTCCTCAATTCTATGAAGGTTGAGAGAAGTGAGAAAGCTGCAAAAGAAAAGTTTGAAGCTATCAGAGGTTTAAGGAGGGAAGTTGTCTCCATAACATAAAAGTTTAAGTTGAAGCAGCAAGTGCTGATATTATTTAAGAAGCTGAACCAAATAATCCAGAAGATCTAACTAAAATCATTGATGAAGGTGGCTACACTAAACAACAGATTTTCAATGTAAATGAAATAACCTACTGGAAGAAGATGCCATCTATGACTTTCATAGCTAGAGAGAAGTCAATACCTGGTTCCAAAGCTTCAAAGGACAAACTGACTGTCTTGTTAGGGGATAATACAACTAATGACTTTAAGTTGAAGCCAATGCTCATTTACCATTCTGAAAATCCTAGGGCCCTTAGGAATTATGCTAAGTCTACTCTGCCTGTGCTCTAGAAATGCAATAACAGGCCTGGATGACAGCACATCTGTTTACAGCAAGACTTACTGAATATTTTAAGCCCACTATTGAGATCTACTACCCAGAAAAAAAGATTCCTTTCCAAATATGACTGTCCACTGAAAATGCTCCCAGTCACCCAGTAGTTCCAGTGGAGATGTACAAGGAGATTAATGTTGTTTTCATGCCTGCTAACACAACATCCATTCTATAGCCCATGGATAAAGGAGTAATTTTAACATTTCTAGTCTTATCATTTAAGAAATACATTTTGTAAGACTAGGGCTGCCATAGATAGTGATTCCTTTGATGGATCTGGGCAAAGTAAGTTGAAAATCTTCTGGAAAGTATTCCCCATTTTAGATGTCATTAAGAATATTTGTGATGCATGAGAGAAGGTCAAAATGTCAACATGTACAGGAATTTGGAAGAGGTTGATTCCAACCCTCATGGATGACTTTGAGAGGTCCAGTGGAGAAAGTAACTGCAGATGTGATGGAAATAGAAAGAGAGTTAGGATTAGAAGTGGAGCCTGAAGATCTGACTGAATTGCTGCAATATCATGATTAGCCTTGAATGGATAAGAAGTTGCTTCTTATGGATGAGCAAAGAGAGTGGTTTCTTGAGATGGAATCTACTGTTGGCGAAGATGCTATGAACATTGTTGAAATGACAACAGGGATTTAGAATATTGCATAAACTTAGTTGATAAAGCAGCAGCACAGTTTGAGAAGATTGTTTCCAATTTTGAAAGAAGTTCTACTGTGGGTAAAATGCTATCAAACAGCATTCCATACTACAGAGAAATCTTTTTTGAAAGGAAGGATCAATCATTGTGGCAAACTTCACTGTTGTGTTATATTAATAAATTGCCACAGCCACCCCATCCTTCAGCAACCATCACGCTGATTGGTCAGCGCCATGAACATTGAGGCAAGACCCTCCCCAGCAAAAGGATTACAATTTGCTTGAGGCTCAGATGATTGTTAGCATTTATTAGCAATAAAGTATTTTTTAATTAAGGTATATATATTGTTTTATAAAGCATAATGCTATTGCATTCCATTCTTAATAGACTACAACATAGTGTAAATAAAGTTTATATGCATTGGGAAACCCCAAAAATCATATGACTTGCTTTATTGCAATGATCTGGAACTGAACTCACAATATCTTTGATCTATGTCTATGTTCTCCAAGCTCTCAAAAGCTTGGAGAACACAATTGTTTAATTATTAAAACATAAGTTACAATTGAACAAAAGCAACTTGGTAGTCTTTAATTAGATAGATATATTCCAATTTTATAACAACAGATTCTTGGTTCAGGTTTTGGCTGCTTTTGTGTTCAGAGAAATATATGATCTTTTGGTAAAATTCAAAGTTAATATAATGTTTAGCATTTAAAGCATTTTTTATAATACTTTTTATTTAAAGTTTCTTTTCATATGAGGGGCATTATTTTTTGAAGTTTTTTTTATGCCTAATATTCAAAGATTTTTCAATCCCTGTGAAAGATTCCTGCTGAAACTTCCTCCTTGCAGTGTTGTGCTGCAGAGGAATCTATGATAAACACAGTCTCTAATTCTTTATTTGTACTTCTATCTCCTCTCTTGCCTTCCTTTTTACCTTTTCCTTTTCTCCTTGATCCTGAATTCTTTTCTTATCTGGTGGAACTGCTAGAATCCCTGCTGATAAATCTCAGCTAGAGACACTGTTTCCTGCAGGGGGGAGGAAATGTTGCAGCTCCTCCTTGATTGATAAGAGGTGCAGAGCCCTGCTGAGCCGTTGCAAAAAGCAAATCCCTGCTTCAGCAGAAGTGAGTATTCTTAAAGCGTTGATCTCAACCTGAGAGTTTGCCTTTCTTGCAAGGTGTCAGGAAGGATGACTTGGTGACTTGATCAAATGTGGTCAGATCCACAGTGGAACAATCATGCCAAGTTGGATGGGGACCTCTAAGTGCTGAGCTTCTGGCACTGGTCATGATTTATGTTGATAATAAGTACAGCTACATTGCCATTGTGGCCTTTACATTGAGTTGTTTTTGTTATGACGATTATTGTTCAAGATGTGCATTTTCCAATTAATGGAAGTACTTTAGGTGTATTATCTATAATAATCATTTTTAATGATAATAATGAATATGGAAATTAGGCCAGAGCATAAAATTAAAGATATTTGAATAATTATAGTGCAATCAAGTCAAAATTACTGATGCCTTTATTTGATGCTGGATTATGTTGAAAACAGCACAAGAACATACGTGCTTTGGAAGTTGAAAGTACATCAGATTTTGACAGCACAACTGCATAAATTACCAAGTAGTTTGGGTGATTTTTTTCCTCATGAATCTTCATCAAGTAAAAATAATAGTTACAAGGCTAAGTTTTGAACAAAATCGGAAGCAGAAAACCAATATGCAAAATAACTTCTTAAACATATTTGTTCTTTGAGAGCATAGTTGTGTTATCTACATTTGACATAGTGCCAAAAAAATTCTTTTTAATATTTAAAGAAGGTGTGTTAACTGACCAACAGATCTGATTAGAGGGCAAGGTAATTAATTAAGTCAATAAGCATATAAAATATATTTGGTTGGAGGGATTAGTAGGTATAAAAAATGTAGTTTTGTATCTTAGAAATATTTTTATGCCATATTAGTATTGAAATGTAATAACTCAGTCTATTTAGCAGCACATAACTTCATCAATAATATGTATACAGATGAAATGAGGAGTAGGGTATGAAAATTCCACTTTCTTGAGACCGTAAACATGAAGTGAGTCAAGGACATAATTGGAATAAGACCAAATGGGATAAAGATCTAGGCTAAAGATGGACTGCACAGGCCCACTCCTATTTCTTTGTTGAAGGGACCTGTCTTTTCATGTTACTATGTTAAGAAGTTTTTGAAGATAACCATGGTTTTTCAAATAATGGCCTCCCAAAGATGTCCACACTCCAATACCCCAGATCCTGTGAATATGTTATGTAACGTGTCATAAAGGACTTTGAAGATGTAATTAAGGGTATGAACCTTAAAATAAGGAGATTATACTGGATTATCCAGGTAAGCCCAACATAATCACATGAGTCCTTAAAAGCAAAAAAGGAAGGTAGAAGTGTCAGAGACATGGAAGACAGAGGAGACAATGAAGGAGAGGAAGTCAGAGATTCTCAGGGGGATTTAATGGCTCTGAGATTCAGGAGGCCTCGTGCAAGGATTAGAAAGAGGCCTCATGAGCTAAGGGTATCTTCTGGCAACAGCCATCAAGGAAATGGGGACCTTAGTCCTACAACTGCAGTAACTAGATTCTGCCAAAAAGCCAAATGAGCTTGGAAATGGATTCATCTCAAAGGCTCCCGATTGGAGCCTAGATTGCCAGTGTTTTGATTGTAGCCCTGTGAAACCTGGGTCAGAGAAAGCATTGAGCCAACCAGACTTCTTACTTACAGAGCTGTGAGAGAATAAGTTTGTATTGTTTTAAGCTGCTAAATTTGTGGTAATTTGTTAGGGCAGCAACAGAAACTAATAAAAATAGTAGCATACAATAAAATGCATAAATCGTAAGTATACATCTTGATAATTTTTTCTACCTCTTATAGTTCCATGTAACCACCATCCAAATCAAGATACAGAATATTTTCAGAACCTTAGAAAGCTCCCTCATGTTTTTTCCCAATTTCCTCCTGTCTCCCCTAGAGGTAATTGTTATTCTGACTTTATTACCACAGACTAGTTTTGCCTGTTTTTGAACTTCATATAAAGGAATCATGTGTGTACTGTTATGTCTTGCTTGTTTCATTCATCATTATGTCTGTATGGTTTCCATGTTGTACATAGCAATAGTTTATTCTTTTTTATTACTATGCAGTAATATGTACCTGCTACGCAGCTTTTTAAAATTGCTATCAATTGTATGAGTATAACACAACTTATTTATCCACTCTACTATTGACGAATATTTGGGTTGTTTCTGATTTTTGACTATTATCAATGAAGCTTTAATGAACATTTTTATACATACCTTTTTGATGGACTTAAGTACTCATTTCTCTTGGGTATATAGTAAGAAGGAAGTGGAATTATGGGGTTACATGATAGGTTTATCTTTGGTAGATATTGCCAAACAGAATCTGCTCTTTATTGTATAACAATTTTGGTCTGTCTTTTCTATACCAATGGAACAAAAGAGAGCCCAGAAACAAATATGCTAACTTACAACGAACAAATCACTGAAATTTAGTGGGAAGAAGGTGTTTTCCGCAAACCACGTTGACTCAGTTAGATATCTATATGGGAAAAGAAATCTAACTTTGTTTCTTTAGCTCATACCATATGCAAGTTATGGTTAATTGAACAATAGAACTAAATCTAGGAGGAAAAAAAAAACTATTAAAGCTTCTAGAAGGAAATATAGGAGAATGTATTCATGACCTTGAGGTAGGCAAACATTTCTTAAATAGGACATAAACAAGCATAATTCATAAAAGAAATAGTTAATACATTTGACTTCATTAATATTAAGAATATCTGTTTATTGAAGTTGACAGGGTTCAGGACATGCTACCCCAAAATATTGCACCTTGGCATTTGAGGAAATATCAGAAGCAGTCCATGGAAACTAGAAAAAATTCCTCTTGCCCTTTCTCCCCGGAAGCAGGCCATAAAACCTAGCTGACCTTCCCATGAAAATAGATCATAAGACCCTCATTCCAGAGGAGTCCTCTCTATACCCAGATGAAAGGTATGTCCTTAGCTCAAAGACACAGACACAGAGAGGAATATGAACAACAGACCTTGCTAAGTTCCCCCAGTTTATTACCAATAGATCATACCTCTTTGGTCTGTCCAATAATGTTTCTCCACAAGTATACACTTTTTCATCAGGCTTAGCATAAAATATATGTAGTTTTCTTTGGATCTTCATTTCTAAAGGCTCCCATGTCAGATAAATCTTTTATTAAGTAAATTTGTATGCCTTACTCTTGTTAATCTGTCTTGCGTTATAGGAGTCTTAGCCATGAACCTTGCAGTGGGTGAGGAAAAGATATATTTTTCCCCCTACAAAGTACATTATTAAGAGAGTGAAAAGGCAAGTTCTTAGACTGACAGAAGATATTTGAAATGTACGTATTAAAGTTAAGATGTGTATCTAGAATATGTAAATAACTCCTGCAAATCTGTAAGTAGAAGACAAGTAGCTCAATAAAAAAGGGCAAAAGGCTTAAATGGGCATTTCACATAAATGGATACCCAAAAGACCAATAGCATATAGAAAGTGCTCGACACCATCGGCCTCCTGGAAGATGAGATAGCATGCTGAGATGCCGACACACGACATCCGAATGGCTAAAATTATAAAGACTGACAATACTGACAATGCTGTTAACAATGAGCAGCAACTGCAACTCTCGTATGTTGCTCGTGGGAGTTTGGAAAACTGTTTGGCAGTATCTACCAAAGTTAACCATGTTAATATTTTAGTGAGTAAAACCTCACCACAGGAATAAAATTATTCCAAGAGTGGAGCTGCATGAGGTTTTGTGGACTATCTGCCTTAGGGAAATGACTGGGGTTGCAGGTGGGAGGTGTATATAAAAGAGCTTGAAAGATAAATAAAGGGATATACTGAATCTGGATGCTTGAGAGAAACTTGGACACTTTAAAGCTTGTTTCTTCGACTAGCAGGGCTACCACTAATATGAATAAATCAAATATTTGTGAAACTATGTGGCCTCACTTGCCCGACTTTTCTCCTTTGCTGCACGGCAGGAATCCAGAATTGGGAGAAGGTCAGCAAGTGCTTTGCGAGTTGTTGTGAACGATTCACCCCTGTGGCAGCCCCCTCCTCCCTTGTTCTTCTGTCTTTGTTGCTGCTGAAGACCTGGAAGCAGGAGGGGTTTGAGTTATCACCAAGGTTGCTAATAAATAATGTTTCAATAAAAATATGTGAAAGTTTTGCCAGATCGTTCTCACATTCCTCATATATACTCCCGAAAATTATCAAGATATTTTAAGTTATTATGCAATGAAAATGTTATTGCTACCAGAGTTAACATTTTTCTTGCAAAAACAAAGCTTTAGGTGTTTTAATTTTTAAGAAGACATTTCCAAAGATAGGGTTACTTGCATAACAGGATTTCAATCTTTTTTGTGTGTGAGCCCTCTGTTAGGAGGCAATTCTTTCTTTCTTAGGGCTGTTCTCCTTTCTATGTTAACAAAGTCTCTTTTTTTGATGACTAAGAGGATCCCAGAGACATGAGGACAGCATTTGTAGCTGCTGGCGACACGTATTCTGTTCCTCATCTCTATGCTGTTGATAGATACCACCATTGCCCTAGTTCTTTCTTGTCCATCACTTACTTTTGTCTTATTATAGAAAAAACTGGAAGCATTTTAATGTTGAAGACCTTTCGTTTTCCCCATGTCCATTCCTTCTATGATATAGATGAATATAAACTCTCATACTTTTTTTGTTCTTTGTTGGCCAGAGGAAAGTAAACAACTTGATTGTGCTCAGAGCCTGTCTCATGCCTCATTAGGTACTAGGGGGAAGCAGACAGCAGCAGCATTACATAGTTCTGCAGAAACACCTGATTTATTTTTATGAGCAAGTTATAGTCTTTAAGACATGAGCACCAAAGTCACAAGCGGTGCCATATACATCATAAAAATGAAAGATGTTTTCTTGTATGTCAGGAAATAACCCATGCATGTAATTCCTTTGAGGGGGAAAAAATAAATAGTCTCTTAGAACAAAATGATTTTTTAAAACCATGTTATACAGTTGTCTTTCCAAAATTCAATGATTTGGTTGCCTTGGCAAAAATTTAAAAGCACAAAACCATCCGCATCTACATTTCAGAAGAGTGTGTAAGTTCAAATTTTCCTGGCATAACGTGTGATCTTTTCATCCTATTCTGATAGAAAAGCTTCTCCATTTGGAAGACTGCACCTGTTTCTCTTTCAGAGCAAAGTTATTGTGTTTAGAAATGTGTGTCGTTAAATGATTTTACTGATGACGAATGGGTACAATCAAACATCTTCTCCATAGCAAAAGGGCTGGGTGGATGAAGTTAGCATTTGAAGACCTGAGATTAAGTAACTATAGGATGTCATTTGGATTTATGAAACAATAATAATCATTTTACATTCTGCAATGTTTTACCACTTACAGCTTTGTCTTGATAAGCATGACAGGTAGTTTTCAGTCACTATTTATCAGACAAGAAGACCACATCAGAAGTTGATTTATATGGCTATTAAAGTCAAAAAATTAAGATTAAAATTCAGTTTTCCTACAGTGGAGTCCTTGTGATCTTTAGTTTCTGATCTCTTTACTGAACATAAGATGTCTTCCTGGCTACTTTCCAAAGGTTTCCCCTTAGGTGCTACCCGCTCACCTGAAGCCCAACACAATTATCACCGTCTCCGTAAAACTGACTTTCCCTTCTGACTTTCCCTTTTTTGCTTATGGTAGTTCATTTCTCATTGTTTTCTCCATCAGGGCTCAGTCTTGATTTCAATGATTTATAATTGCTTTTCCAAAAGGCTTTGAGGAAAACTGTTCTTTGATGGCTTGATGTATACTCAAAGCACCAAACCCAGAGCTGAGCATCAAAGGCCCTGAGTTCTAATCTCGTTTCTTTTAATTCAGGAAGCATGGTACCTTCAATAGGTTTCTTACTCAGAAATCAGCAAAATATTTCTCAGGGCCTACAAAATTCAAAGCATGATATTAGGCACTATGCATCAACAGGTAGGAAAAGTTGTTTCTTTCCAAGGAACTTACAGTCTGCTTTCTGAAAAAAGGTTTATTGAAAAGGTTCAATTTACAATGACATTAGAGTATCATATGGGTCATTGCATCTTTAAAGCTGATATCTCTTTTAGTCCTTCCCTCTTTATTCTCTTTCAGTGAGAACTCAAACTTGGAGAGGCAAAATGACTTGCAATGGGGATCTAAGACAGCTTAATAGTAGAATTATGCTTAAATCTGGATGCTTTGGTGTATGGTTGAGTGTTTTTCTGCTTTGCTATTCTAAACTGCCACAAGATTTGGGAAGCCTATTAGTGTAATATGTTCCAAGAAGGAAAAGTCACTGTATTCTGAGAAAAGGCCATGGAGAATTTAGGTAGTGGGTGTGGGAAGGGCTTTCCGAGGGGACCAGATAGGACAAATTAGCACAACAGGGATTGGATAAATATGAATAAGGCAGGTACCTTCTCCTGTTGGAAAGTTTTGGGAAGTAAGGCTTGGAAATAAAACTAATGAGTAAGACATTTCAGGGAGATTCATTTTGTAGTGGAGAGCAGGACTGATTGTAATGTGTGAGAAACTAAAATAAGAAGGTCAAGTAGGAGGTTATTGAAGCAGTTTAGATATTAATTATAAGAGCTCAGTGGAGATGGTAGTTGTGGAAATTTAAAGAAAGGTATACATTATACAATATATACATGTTATGAAATTCCATTTATACCCCCTAAATCTATTAAAATAAAAAATAATTTAAAAAAGAAAGGTACAGATGGGAGAACTCTTGAAGGAAGGATGGATAGGAATTAATGACAGCTTGGATTAAGGAGGTGAAAGAGAAGGTGCTGGCCAAGGAGACTGAAGCTTGAGACTCTATAGGGAAAACAATGAGAAATGAACTACCATGAGCAGAAAAGGGAAAGTCAGAGGGGGAAGCTAGTTTTGAAGGGAAGGTGATAATTGTGTTGGGCTTCAGGTGAGAGGGTAGCACCTAACTGGAAACATTTGGAAAGTAGCCAGGAAGACATCTTAGGTTCAGTAAGGAGATCACGAGCTAAAGATCACAGATTTGGGAATTAACCACATAAAAAAGTGACAGTCGAGGTGTGACAGTGGAGTAAAGTTCTGAGGACTGGAGAATAGTGGGAGAGCGTTGGGAAACACCTCTAGGTGCACAACAGCAGGGGAGGGGAGGGGAGTCAGTACAGGCAGTTGAGGCCTTGGAGGGTAAGGCAGGGTGTCTGGGGAAACAGGAAAATCAGAAAAGTGTAAGAAGAGAATCACTTTCAAAAAGTGGGAGGTGGCTAATTTTAACAACTACATTTAAAAAAATATTTTCGAAAGAGTATTAGAGAGACACAATAATCCTTGTAGAATGGGCCCAGGAGATCTATTAAATTTTGTTCCCTAATCATGTAGGAATGTGTGAGTAGAAGATATTCCTAGAGCTCGTTCAGAGCTTGGTTTTCCATATTTCCTAAAAAATAAAGAAACAAATCCTAGAAAATACATACAACTTGGCCAAATAACCTTAGATAGATGTATAAAAATCACTTATTCTTTGTGAAAATATCAATTTCCCTTTGATTGGTTTCGTTTTCATTTTTTTATGGTGTTAAATTTTCACTGTTATTTTGTTTGAACAGAATTCCTAATAAGAGTGTAAATGAATTGGATGAATGTTTTTTAATTTCTCTGGAAAGTATCACCCAAAAGAGAAAACAAATAGATTTTGACAAGTAGACGGAAGTGATGTATTTTCAGAGAAGACTGACTTAGTAATTCTAATTAAGATGATTTGAAGCACTGGATCTTTATTTCCTAAATCAGTTTGGAAAAAAGAAAGAGAAAAGTCTTTAAAATTAGTATGTTTTTTTTTTTTTAATTGGTTAGAATAGAGAGAGGTGTGAATGATATTATAGCTTTAGATGTGTGAAGATTTTAATAAGAAATTTAGTAGGGTTATTGCGAACTCTTGACATTCGAAGTTAACATAATTTTCATTTTCTTTTTTTATGTCTGTTATTAGAACATACTTAGAATTAATTTCTAAAACTTAGTTTGCCTTACAGCTTCCTACTGCTTTTTACATGTCTTCATAGCTACTGTCAAATGATAGAAAAATATTTTACATATAAATTATCTTAGAGATCATAAGTCAACAGAAATGATGTTTATTTTTTCTATATATAAATAACTTCTTAAATTTTATGACATGCTTGTCAAGGCTGAAAAAAATAAACTTGTCAATATTTTAAAAGATAACATCTAAAAAAATTTTTAAGCTCAGATACATTTATCAAATATTTTGTTCCATTTTGATTCATATTAAAATTATTTTTACATTGCTGATGTAAAAATTTTGGGGGTGATGAGGTTTAATGACTGTTATGAAGTGCTTTAATTTTTTTTGGAATATAGTTCATACAGTAGATAAACAGATCTATCACAGATTTCAAACCTAGGTTTCCAGTGGTAACGTTTTACTTTTATATCGCCATATTTTTTTCCTCCAAGGATTTCTTAATTCCCTATCCTAGAACATGCTGCATCTATATTTTTTTCTAAATGAAAATGGAAAAAGTCAATAGTGAGGATGTTTAGAAAGATCTAAATTTGGGCAGGAATGTTTAATTGTACATATATTTACTGTCTGTACAGCAAACATAGAGGAAGATTGAAATACAATATTTTACAATATCCTTGAACATGGGATTCCAGTATAAAAATATGATATTAGATGAGGTTACTTTTGTAGCTTCTTTTGGCAACCAAAAGATTTTGGATTTCATTGTATATGAATTGTGAGTAATAATTCTGGGTAGAAAAAAGGCAGCTGGGAGTTGAGAATATTTAAAAAGGAAGTAAAGCTTATGGCAGAAAAGGAACACAGATCTTTATAACAATTGAGAAAGTTATTGAAAGATTGGAAAGTTCCCAGCAGCCTCTAGGAGGAGGAGGGCCGACTGAGGCCTCAATGAGCCCAGGATTGGGGTCTAGAAACTGGAGAGACTGGGGGCTGGAGACAGGGCAATGGGGGTCAATTCTGAGTCATAAAATTGAAAAGGTGATGCTCATTTAGATGTAGTCACAGAAAAAAAAAATTAGATGCTTTGAAATATTTATGTTATCTGTAACAAAGCAAAAGTAATTTGTAAGCATGTCATTAATACTGAGGAAAGAGGTGGGGAGAGAGGGAGCTCCTAAAAACTTCTAGCGTGCAAAGATATAATTTCTATTATTACAAATTTAGGTGTATAAAATTGATGGTTGGTATTTTTAGTGTACTCTTTTTATTATTTTGTTCTACAAGTGTAAAAGTATGTTTTAGGCTTCTCATAGATTTAGCTATGACATCATTTCCCCAACTCTGTTCTTCTCCTGTGGCTTCAGTTTATTGACTGTAAATTATGCCACAGGGATTTTTCTGGACCCAAACCACTGAGGTTTGGGGAAAACGATTATATATCTGAAATAAAATAGGCACAAGTTTGTATAATAGGATTTTAAAGAGTAAAGCTGAACATACGTAAAGCAATTTAGGCTGAGTTCTGGTAGCCATAAAATCAATGCACTTTAAAGTGGACATGTCTAACCTACTAATGAACTTTCGAAATTAAAATTGCCACCTATTAGACATTGGGACAATCTCCCTCCTCCCAAGATCAGAGTCTCATCTTAAAAACTGAAATTCTCTGCAAACAGCCTGAAATAACCTCTTCTGAGTCCTGGAATATAACGGTGATGGTAAAGGTGTCCTGATGTAACCCTGAGTGTCAGAATTCGCCGGCCCTTGAATACATCTGATCTCATATTAATATCCAAATTAATTGGCATCCTAAAGCTCTGAGTCACCTCTCCAAACCTCCTCAAATAGCACTGAGGGATGCTTCAGGACGCAGTGTACTGAGACACAAGCACGCTCACATTTTCCACTTTGGTTTGCTCAGCCATAAGCCCTGGCACAGCTGCTGCTGCTCATGCCCATCGTGGGATTGTCACAGACTCTGATGAAGGTCTGTCTTTCCACGTTGCCAGCATCACCAGTACTCTTTCCTTACAGATTCTCAGGTTTTAGTCTAAATGTTGCACCCACGGAATGAATTCCCTGACCCTTCTCCACAACTGAGTGTTCTATTCCCCCATAGCACTCTGTACTTCTTTCTTGCAGACTTGAACACTTGTAATTATTTAAGTGATTTCTGTATTTCTTCAATTTTAAGAAATGCCCTGCCCCAACATTTTTAACACTTTAAAATTTGTGATGTTATAATTTAAAAAAAATCATTTTATGTAATAATTTTCTTTTTATCATAGAAAAGTTATTGAAACAATGGTGTCTCTTATGATTAGAGGGCATCTTGCAATCTTCTTCAAATCATTCGGGAATGTGATGGGGCAATAATTTATTAATTACTTGTTCTTTTAAGTTCAGCTTTATTTTTGGCATTTAGAATCAAGGAAATTTCCCCATTAAATTATGGCTGATTTTGCTTATAAAAATTGCCATGTAATTGTTAAGGTACAAACTTCAGAGTTAGACCTGGTTCTTGTCTTAGTCATGACAATTGAAGAAATATACTATTTGTATATATATATGTTTGTCTCTCTTCCCTGCTGGCCTGTAAACTCCAAGAGGGCTGGGGGAAAACTCTCTTGTTTATCCCTCTCCAACAGCAAGCACAGCACCCTGCAGGTAGCAAAAGCTCAATAAATATTGTACTGATTGGACTTTTGACTTGCTCACTCCTCATTTGATCCTAATTACACTTTAAGGTAGATAATTAATTACCTAAAGACAGGAGCCACTCATTTATTCAATGAAATTCATTGCATGCCTATTGGTCACTGTGTGAGATGGTGGAGCTATGTATAGCAATGACAGGAGTTCCTGTCACAGTTAAGTAAAACCAATAATCTCAATAATATGGGGCAAGTGCTTTAATAGAGGCATGTATGAAATGACATAGCAGCGCAAAGGGGTATGAGTGACTCCCTGGAGGAGAATAGAAAAGCTTGGCAGAGTGGGGAGCATTGCAGCTGGACCTAGTAATTATTCACTAAATTCGTACCAATCACATTTCCGAAAGGGTTTGAAGCAAATTGCAAAATACATGCAATGCAACAAAGTAAGCAATACAGAGAGGAATCCTTATGAATAGAAAATAAAGTTAGAATAATAAGGTGGAGTCAGAGGGAGAATTTGCAAAACTACATGCCATAAAGACCTACTCAGAAAGTCTAAAGTCCTGCACCATTACCCTTTCTATGTATTTGATATTTGTAATCAGGGGATTCAGGAAACAGTAAGGCAATCTATGTTCCATAATGAATGTAATGGTCGTATGAAGAATGGATTGAGAATGGTGATGATGGGGAACAAGACTAGGTTTAAGAAAGCTTGGGTGTAAGGCAATTAGGAAGCATTTGGGATAGGTCAGTTATGGGTTATGGGGATCTGAAATACGGCTGTGGTAATGACAGCACTGTGAGGGAGAAGATTTTGATTCCAGGAAATAAGAATTGCTTTTATTTCTGTTTTATCTCAATGGCAATACATTTTTGTTGTTGTTGTTCAGTAGGTATTGCTAGGGAACCATAGATCTGGTGGCATGCGTACTATGTTTTGGGTTATAGCCTCTGACGGTTACCACATCAGTCAAAACTAAATATGATATGCTATTTTCGTTTGGAGGCACTGCTTAGGAGAGGCAAAATTTCTCAAAGTAATGAACTTTGAGTTCTATTAGACAATCATATATCTGCTTTGATCCCTTAAAATAGATGAATAATTTGGCTTCATCTCTGAAATTATAGGAGGGGTACACACCTTTAGTTTGTAATTACTGAGAAGCTATGACCTGGTGATATTAAAATTTACAGTTGTAATTTAACTTTTGATAACTTGTTCAGACCCAAGCAGACATCTCTTAAGGGAAAGGAAAACATAGATACTGACTATCAGAAATTGTGTTAATCAGGGTTATCCAGAGAAACAGAACCAGTAGGAGACAGATATAGATAGCTATCTATAGATATGATATGTATATTTAGAAGGAGATTTATTATAAGGTATTGGTTCACACAATTATGGAGGCTGAGAAGTCCCAGGATCTGCCATGAGCAAGCTGGAGACTCAGGAAAGCTGGTAGTGCAGCTTTTTTTTTTTTTGTCCTAAGGCCTGAGACCGGAGAGCCAACGGTATAGATTCTAATTTGAGTCCGAAGGCCTGAGAATCAGAATCTCCAAGGGCAGGAGAACATCAATATCCCAGCTCAAGCATCAGGCGGAGAGAGTGAAAATCCCTTCCTCCACATTTTTGTTCTATTCAGGCCCTCAATGGATTGGGTGATGCTCACCCACATTAGTTGAGGGGTCACCTGCTTTGCTCAGTCTTCTGATTCAAAAGTTGATTTCTTCTGGAAACACCTTTACAGACACACCCAGAAAAAAGCGTTCGACCCCGTATCTGGGCATCCTTTGATCCAGTCAAGTCAACATACAAAATTTACTACCACAGGAGTATATAACAAATAACATGAAATGACTTTACATCAGGAGTTGGGCCTCAAAAATATGTTTGTTTATCTCAAGGCAGTACAGGCCTAAAAGGACCTGGGTTAAAAGTCCAACACAGTTCCTTTGGAGGGTGAGTTTTCTAATCATTCCACCCTTTTCCTCAACATTCTGCCTTCGTTTCATCTTATTAATACTTTGGCACTTTCATTTACAAATGTGAGTGGGCCTGTGTTGAATTTAAATTGTGAAAAAGCTATACAAGGTTTAAAGTGTTAATGACTAGTTAAGCCATTATTTTGAAACAGCAAAAAAAGAGAAAAAGAACATTACGAAAGAAAAATAGGACTGCATAGTAATTTCATGACAAAAGTGCCTCTGTTTAATGATTTGTAAAAGAAGTAGGAAGCATTTTCAGTGAAAACTGCTAATTATTTTGGTTTTCCATAATGAAAACCTGTGATGTTGTTTAAATGTCTTGTTCATTAATTTACTTTGTGACAGTGGTACATTTGTTTGCTTTATGTATTTTCTCATTTCTCTGCATCAAAATGAGACTGATATCATGATCAATGAGTTTAAAGTTTTTTAGAAATTATGGCAATAATCTCTTGATCATGAGAATCGATAACCTTTAAATTGTGCTACTTCAGGATAAGAAGGAATATTCCAATCACCCTTTGGGTCTGTTGTTTCATTTATAATCCATCATGTATCCTGGAAAATGGTTCCTTTATTCTACTTCGTCAAAAACATCCACAAATCAAATAATTATTGATATATACTTGGTGTCTTATGTCTAGAATAAATTTAAAGGTTACTAAAGAAATTAACCTTGGTAACAATTGTTTTTGCCATACTAATGGGTCTTAAGGAATGATTTAATTGTGCATGTCTGTGGCAGGCTGCTCGATGACAGCACTGTTCAAAACCAGAAAAAGGAACAAGGCTCTAAGGTCAAACACCAGAAATATTAATAGCATGTCCTGTCACACTCAAATGAGGCAAGTGTAAGCTTAAGTTTGATCAGAACAGGAATTGTGAATTTACAGCCCCTCTTTCTTTCCCCCTGCCTGCTGTTGGCTTTGCCTTTGCTTGCACTGATTTATTGTTTCCTCTTTTCTTTTCACAAGCCCTTTAGGATGTGGTAGAGGGGTGCAGAAGAGGTGTACGGCTGGGCTCATAAACACTTTCTACCTGAGTCCTTGCTGCAGATTCATGGGAGCCAATCAATCTCCTATCTAGAGTCCAAGGTCTCTGTACCCGTCCAACAAGTTCTGTCTGCCCTCCTCAGCTGTCTTCTTGCCTATCGCCCAATTGAAAGTCAGATGCAATTCAGCAGACAGCGCACAGTCTCTCATAGAGCAGACCCAGATCTGCCTCAGAAGATATGCCAGCCTAGTAACCCTGTGATCCCAGGTGCCGGACCTTGTTTCTTAGCTCGCTAAGGCCATACTGACCCTTTCAAGTTTACTCTAAAATTTATGGGCAATGAAAAGACCTCCTGCTCAGCAGGGTCCTTTCAGAAATGGCAATAAAATGTTAGCAGTCAGGGAAAAATAAGTGTAGATAGTAAATGAGTGATTTCCCAGAAATTGGCTGAGTAAAATAGAGATGGAATATTGATTATCTATTTTGTGCTGTGCTTTGTGCTAGACATTTTCATAAAAGTCTTTTTTCAGAAATTCTTCTACTTGTCTTTTCACTCTGCCATGCTCTCAGCTAGGCAGCTCACCTCTTGTTTTTGCTAGACTGCTTGCTATTTTACGCCTTTTGTCATCATCTCAGTTTAGACTGTCTCTGGGAGGGCCTAAGATTTTTCTAGGTACAATGGCGATGTAACTGATGGAAGGAGGAAAGGGAATAATTGCAAGTTGCGATTTAGCTAATACACAGGAAAAAAAAGGTTTCAGTAGGAATTGTATTTCTTGGATGAAATAGAATTTCTCTCTTAGCCTAGAAAGGCATTTACTTTTCCTCTTCTCATTATACATTTACATAGTCACTAGGGATGGTTACTTAATGTGATACCTTTCAATTTTGAAACATACAAAATTTATTCTAACAAGAAAAGAAAATTTCCTTTTATAGATTTCATAAAACCAAAGTGACACTTTCAAAATATTTTATAAAAAACATCTTTGTCTGGTTGACATGAGCTCTTACTGACTTAATGTTGAACACAGTATGCACCATCTCTCAGATCTGCATTTCTCTGTGTTGGCTTCATTCGCAGGCGCATATTTTCTATATAGTGGGAAATATAGCCCCTGCAGCTTTGGGGTACATGATCCTTAAGTTAATGATCTCATAGGAGCCTAGAGTGCCTTTACAGATAGCTTCAGCAAAAGTTCCAGAAGCATTTTCGATTGTCCTGGCTTGGGGCAAGCTCCTTCCTGAGGCTGAGTCAGCCTCACATGAACCATAGGAATGAAAGAGAATTACTGTGGGGAAAGCGATTCCCTAAAGGAAAAGCACACTGGGCAAGAGTCTATTTCAATGAATATAAAAATTTAGATAGCTGGATGAGATGATAAAAACTAAATGATTAAGCCTGACTTAGCATCTGATCTGAAGGTGGTTTGTTTTCTGTCCCACTGTAATATTATTAATAATAATAATATCAATAAAAAGACTCTTGGGGGCTTGCAGTTTTATAGGACCCCAAATGGGACAGTTCTTTGGTATGAAACATATAAATAGCATTTCTACTTATATTTACTGAGTAGTTTTGTTTCTATAAGACAAATCTTTAGTATGGAAAAGTAATAGATTAATGCTTTAAAATTTAAGTATCACAGGAATTATTAATTTTTTTGATCCTTGTAGTATGGAAAAGCAGATTGATATGCAACAAGGAAATGTGTCTTCACAATTTCCAATAACGAATAGCCAGTCTTTGTCAGCACTATAAAGGCAGCACATATATAGCAAATTAATAGTCATTCACATTTATAGATGTATTTCAATGAATGTTTTAAAAAGTTCTACTAGATTGTAATCATCTTAGTGGAGTCAAGCAACAGGAATGGAAAAGAAACAGCTTTGTAGTCAATTCTCTGAGAGAGAAGTGACAGGGTCATGAGGATGAGGCCAGAGAGTGAGGCAGCTGCTCTGGGAGGGGGTTGGAGGTGTGAGAGGGGAAGCTCAACTTTCTGACCCTTCAGCAATGTCTCCATAACTTCCAGGAATCACAAGCACACGGTTTGAAAAGCACTGATATAAAAATCAACGATGGAATTCAAACCACTTTATAACATTATTCATAGCTAATTCCATCAGATAGACAATTATCTGTGGTTTTCATTTATGTATCTACAGGGGTGATATTAAAAATATTCAACAATTGATATGATACAGGCACCTGACTGGCACTGACCAACCAGAGGAGAGTCCAGCTGTAAACATTTGGAACATCTTACAGGTGTGTTTCAGCTGAATGTCAGCGCTGTATATGTAAAGCTACTAAGCATTACTATTAATAAATATTTTTATCTGTCATAATACATACTTAAACTCTGTCTCAATTTTATGTTAAAATTATTTCTGATAAAACTTTGGGAATTTTGTATTTGCCTACCGACTGAAAAAACATATATAGCTTGTCATTAAATATTCTACCTAAAAATGTGTCTTCTTGGAACATTAGTTATCTAACTATTAATATCTAACCAACTAACTCATTGCTTGAGCCAAATAATGTGTTGTTCTCTGGATACACAATAGAAAGGATAATGTCAATGCCCCCATGAAACTTATAGCTTCACTGGGGAGATGGATAACAGGCAATTCCAAAGCAGAGTACTAAATTCTGGCTGGGGAAGTACAAGGAACTATGAAAGCAGTGTCATATAATACACACCTAGGTTCAAGGAAGACTTCTTGGAGGAGGTGTTAGCTAAACTATGACTGAAAGATGCATTAAGAGGTGGGAAGCAGGAAGGGAAAGGGAAATGGGAAGAGAGTGGGTCAAGCACGTGTAAAGTTTTAGAAATAGAAAGATCAGAAGAACTTCAATGACCTAAAAGTGGCTTAATCTTGCTTGGAAGCCCTAGCTATTGTCCCCTATATGAACATGGAAAAATTATCATACTTAAGTTTCTTTTCACTTACTATCTCTATCTCCTATTTTGTTAGTTATTTTTTTCCACTTGAAAGGTGCGTAACTATAGTCTGTTCTGCAAATAGAATTCCATCAGTCTGTCCTAGGTTCTTATATTTAAATGCAGTTACTGCTTACCACCAGCGCTCAGTAGAGAGTAGCATGTGAAGATAAAAAGAAGCATTCCTACTTTTACCTGCTGATTCATGCCTCTCTGTCTGTGCTCATGCTGCCTCTTTGACTGGGGTTGCCCTTTCTCTTCTCATCTACCTGGAATATCACACATCTTTGAGGATTTGAAACAAATGTTCTATGCCTTACCACAACTTCATGGCTCCTTTGGAGAGAGCCAACTACTGTATCCAGTACACAATTTTCTCATTTCAGCTATAATTCTTTATGCCTCATTCGGCCTATAAATTATCTGAGGATAGGGATATCATGATTTTATTATTGGGACCTTGGATAATGTCTGTCATAGGATGTTAGGGGTTTAGATACCTCTCACCTTCCTTTTGAGATTTGATTATACACATAAGGTTTACTACTCAAATATGAATAAGTATTGCTTTTATTATTCCCCCAATTATCTCAAAGATACTAAACTGGGAACAAGTCATGGGTCAGGAAGTTTATGAGGGACTTTCTACTTTCTACCCACTGAACTGGAAAAAGGTTTCGTACTATAAGCCTGACCTCACTTTATCACTTAGTCACAGGCAAACAGGCAGTAAATCACAGGGCTGGACACAGATAGTAGAAGAAAGCCCCTAACACATGATAGGAAGTGAGGGGCCAGCTTTCTGCCTTTAAGATACAGTTTCCCGGCTCACCAAAAAAACAAGAGTCAATACATGTCAGGCTCTGACCAGCCTCCTTTCTTCACATATTACAGTTATCATTTGCAAACAAATTTTCTCAGTTTTTGAAATTTATGTGAAACCATACTACATATGTAACTATATATACTGAGTAACTCTGAAAATCTCCAAGTTCCATTTTAGTTCCATAAAAGCTGAATAACTAAGTGAAATAGCATAAAATGTTAGATTGATAATTTGACTTGATGATTTTAAAGTGTCTTTTAACCCTAAGAATATATGTTCCTTTAATCTTTGATATTAATTTTACCTAAAATTATTGTGCCTTTGGGATCTGGTAGGTCTGGACAAGGTATTATTCTGGTTTATAGAAAATGGGCTGATTCTATTTGGCCTTGGAGTAGGATGGGGGCAAATTGTAACCAAACATTATAGGCACCAATGCATATACTTGAATGCCAAAGAAGCTTTTCTATAATTAGAAGCTGTGATCCCTTGGATGCATTGTCTGTGGTTTGTTGACTACCAAGCTATAGAATTAAAGCTTTAATTAATTTCTTTATTAGGTATGATATCTATAAACTGTCAGATCATATCTATCATAATTTTAGAAAGTAATCTGAAATAGACTCAAATAAAACTAGATCTTGTGCCTGAAAAATACAGAGAAGTATATTATTTTTTAAAATATAGCATGTTTAATGAAGATCGATTGGTGTGTACTTAGCAAATAATTTCAGATACAGTATTGTCAGGTTTTAGTTTGAAATGTTGGTTCTCAGTGCACTGAAGGCCCGAAGAATGACCAGACACACCAAAGTCACACCAAAGCACGAAAGTGAGGTTTATTGGGGAGAGAAAGATGGGATTATAGGGCGAGAGCAAGATATAGGTTTACATGATACATGATACATACAGCAGAGATGACGACCAGACCCACTGTCACAGCAAAGGGAGAGCAAAAGGATGGGAGTTTTGTTTTATAGTGCCCGTACTGGGCCATTCCTAGTGGCTCAGATGTCACCATGGAGCCACTGGGATTGGACAGTTGGGAGTTGCATTACTACACAGGGGGATTGTTCTTGGTCAATTTCTGGACTCTGTGGTAGCTATGCTGCTTGGCTTGTGGGCTAGAGAGTTCTCTGCATTCTTTTGCAGCTGGCGTACTGAGTTGATTGGCTGTTTCGTAGGGTATTCCCTCCTCCCTAGGTATGGCAGTCTCTTGGGAGATTAGGGTGGGGCAGGACCAAGATGGGGGCCCTCTTCCCAGGTGGAGCAATTGCACAAAAGCAACAGCACCCACTTTCGTCCCTAGGAGACCCAGAAACCCTCACTGTCTACCTAACAGTAGGACATGAATAGTGTAGAAAAGAGTGCTGAGTCTCTTGCTTTAAGCTGTATAGCAAGCACACTTTTATTTATTCATTCACTTAATTTTGACTCCTTTTTTCTCCATTGCACTTTTGCTTGAATGTAATATATGGGACAATATCCAAAAGGGCTGATATTTCCCAGTTTAATCTGAGATCATAATAAAACAACAACAAAACAGTGTTTGAGATTATAGTTTCTCCCCTTTATCATCAAGACTCACTGCCACCCATCATCGATATTTATTGAGCCTTTACAGGGCACTAGGCAGAATAGAACATGCAGAAAACATTGTCCCTGCTATTGAGGAGCTTACTGTCTAAAAGAAAAAAAATACCCCTCTTTTAAAATAGCATTTTTGTTTGGTGTTTCTGCAAAGTACTGAGAAAATCATCTCTAGAGTGAGCTTTGAGTATAACTTAGCCCCATCATTATTTAGAGAATAGAGGAAGACAAAGAGGAAAAGATTTTAAAGACAGACAATGATGGACCATTCAGAACAGGTAGGGTTTAAAGGGAGATAAACACGATCTCATCAACTAAGGAGAGATTGGCTGTAGTAAATAGGATGAGGGAAATAGTTTGTGGGATGCAAGCAAAGGAAGCAGGTTAACTCAGACATTGAGTGGAGCCAGAAAGCTCATGTGGCCTTTTTCCAAGTACACGGTCACCAGGTAGGAATGATTGGTGACAATACAGAAGGCTAAAAAAGGAAGGTAATCTTGTGCACCTAATAAATAGATAGAATAAAGGATCAAAATTGAAGGCAGGCTATAACAATATCGAGGAATTCTTAAAAACCAAAAGTGATTTGGAAACACAAAACTTACAGTTAATTCTACCAAATGTCATGGCAGGCCAAGAACATTGTGGCTTCCTAAGTTAGAGAATGCCATATACCAAAATTTTAAATGGAACACTTTTTTCCCCAATAAATGTCATCTCCCCCTCCCCCAGAAAAAATAAGAACTCACTTTTGTAAGGGGAGAGGAGAGAGGAATATGGGACATAGTTGGAAACAGTAGTTATATTAATATTAGTAGTATTTTTGTTGTTATCATAAACTTTGTGTTTAAACTCAGTAAAAGCCCATTACGTGCCAAGAGGGAATAAGGAATAAATTCCAAAAATGTAAAATTTCCCTTAGAGAAGTTTCAGAATGAAAAGACTAATTACATGAAAAGCTGTAGAGAAAGGAGTTGAAAATTCCATTCATTAAAACTTTTATTGTACTTACATGAACTTAAAACACATGTTCTTAACAATCATGGTTGGATTGTTCATGAAAATTTCATAGGACATTGAACAAAGCTAGCCATCATTTTAAGTTATTTCCCTGTTAACTATTTTTATAGCACATGCATGTTAGGCAAGTATCAAAAAAAAAATCACAAAAGCGGAAAACCTAAAGGAAGTTAAATACATGGATTTTTTTTTGTTTGTTTTATGGCTGTGCTTGATATACACAAAGCAGTAGATACTAAGCAATTCATTTTTACTGCATCTTTACTTTTACATTTGTTCTTAGGTTGCCTAAAACATTTAAATGTAAATAAAAAGAGTGTAACAAAAATAAGGAAAGGAAACAGCAGGCCTCTTTAGAAATGGAATGTGAACCATTTCTGCCCTTATCCAGAGTAAATTGGGTCACAATTTTGTCTAAGGGAACATTTCTGTAGTGTAAAGGTGTGTGCATTGAGATTGAGTATTCTATAGATATGCATGGTTTAACATGTAGTATCCATGAGATATGTTTCTACTACAGCCTTGTAAGTGCTCCAAATCTTAAAGTATTCATAAATAACTACACCTGTGACTAGAACCTATTATCCCTTTTACTCCCCACCAGGATAAACCAATATGTAGGCAGTTTTCTTTGGTTAGACATGGAAGCAGTTTTAACACTGGCCCTTGTGAAGCCATAATGTACCAAAAGTACTATGGCAAACATTTATAACTTGTATAAAAATTCCATATTCCCATATTGGCCACCTCAAGATGAAAACAGATAACTCCTAAAGTATTAACTATTAATAGCTCTACTCCCCTAATACGAAACATAAAAACCACATGGGAAATATAGAAATTCAAATAGAAGTAACATAAATCTGTCATAAATTGTAATAAAAAAACTATTTGTGGGATACCATGGATGAAAAATGGTCTACTGTGTAAATTTTAGAATGAGGCAGACAAAAGTTGGGAGGGCGGTTAATTTTTCCCTCCATCTCCTGCTTCGTCTCCAGTCTCCTTGGGTATCCGATGTCCACAATGTCAAGTTGTCTTTCAGTAATTGCTTTATTAGCCCGCTGTGTTTGTATGAGTCTTCCCTTCATGTATCAAGTTCAACACTGGCGTCATCAAAAGCTTTCTTTGTGAGACAGCAGGCTATCTCTGGGAAGTTTAGACTTTCATAATCGATAGAACACAGAGAAATTAAGGAGCAGATCCAATCTGATAGGACGGATTGGTTGCATTTCTTTTTTGCTGATTTTGAAAGCTTCTTGGTATGCTTGTTGTGACTGATCCACAATCCTTTTCTTGTCATTACCAGCAGCAACTTCAGGCAAGTAACAGTAGTGGCCCCCTTTCATTTTCTCATTTTCTTTCGTTCTTTTTTTTTTTTTTTTTTTTTTGAGACAGAGTCTCGCTCTATCGCCCCTGGGTAGAGTGCGGTGGTGACATATCATTGTAACTCACTGAAACCTCAAACTCCTGGGCTCAAGCTATCCTCCTGAGTAGCTGGGGCTACAGGCACGCGCTTCCACACTGGCTAATATTTCTTTTTCTATTTTTAGTAGAGACGGGTCTCGCTCTTGCTCAGGCTGATCTCCAACCCCTGAGCTCAAGCGATCCTCCCGCCTCGGTCTCCTGGAGTGCTAGGATTACAGGTGTGAGCCACCGCCCAGTCCAGCCTTCATTTTCAAATAGAAGACTCGGCACTCTCTGCTTGTGAAGCATTGAGGATCAAGAAATGGTGACTCTTTTATTAGGAGAGAACGATGAGTACTGAGGGAAATTATGGGATGTGATGGAGGGCAAGCTAAAGTGCCCAAACCAACCTTTGGTGTTTCCCTCTCTTTATTGAGAAAATTATTTTCGGTCTTGATGTTTCAAAGTTCATTTTAATATTATTTCTTATACCAACAGTTGATATTTTTATGGTACTATAAATGCAATTTTTCATGGAAGTAATTCTAGATCTGTTGGTCATACAATAGTAAAAAGAATAATACAGAGCTCAGTAAAGATCACAAAGACACTGCATATCTTGGCTTAAACCTGTAATAACAGTATTTTATAGGACATATGTAAAGTGTTACATACCCTTTAGTGTTGAGTTAAACAAATATTTTGTTTCAGTGTTTCTGGTCAGGAAATTGAAATTCAGCAATTCGGGGGTAATAGAACTAAACAGAGATTGACACCTTCATTGTTGAGAATTAGATGACCTTATAAAGTTTCAGGGGCTTGCTTTCTATTTTCTGAAAATACTTATACAAGAAATATTTTTAAGATAAATGGAAAACTTTTTGGCTCATTATCTTTTGTTGTATATTGTCTCCCATGGCTTTACTAATTTTTTTTCAGAATAATTTTATTGAAATTACTCCAATAAACTGGTCAGGTAAGAACTTTTCACAGATTGATGATAATCTGTAGGAAGAAATGTTTTTGAGTGCACATATCTGTAGTCGGTTAGTTGTGTAATTAAGAAAATATCTTTCTGTTATAAAATAAAAGACACAGAGAAGTGTCAAAAACATGAAAGTATAATATAGTGCATCGTTACGAGCAAACATCTCTGTAACACATCCCACGTCAAAAATTAGAACATCAACAACTTTCAGAAAGTCCCTCCTCCCAGGTATCGCCTCAGTTCAGCTGGAGAATATCATTATATTAACTTCTGTGGTTAAAGTGTCTTTGCTTTTTTTTATTGTTTAGCTACCTATGTATACATTCTTAGACGATGTAACTTTAGGAATGTATGTAGATGGAACCATGCTACATGCAGCATTTCTGTCCCTTGTTCTTTTATGCAATATCATGATTAAGACCCATTCATCTTATACTTCATTTTAAGAGATTTTAACTGTCTTCCATGTGAAATATTAATAATTGTCAGGATTTCTTGATATTTACTTTTTATCTATAATTAGCAGCTATTTGTCTCACCTGTTCTCTTTTCTCCCAAACTTCTGTGCCTCTATTTGGTTGTTTAATGCACAATTACAGATAGACTCTCATTTACTTCCATAATCCTGTTTCATTTGTAGAGGATTTTTAATTGCATTTTTTTCTAGCTCTTGGATTGTCACATAAATTTATAGACTGCAAAGATTTTGAGCAGAAGGGAAAGAAATAGATGTTGCCCTTTAGAATGATTGAATAAACTTACGAGAGAAGCATATGGTATGAAGTATGGTATGAAAGGAGCTGACTGATAACGACAACATTTCAGGGAATAAGGGTGTCTGTTTATGGTTTCAAGAGGAAAATCAACAAAGGAAGAAAAACAGTGGTATCTTTATGTTTAATAACCTTTTGGTTTTGTTGCTTAGAAATTCAGCATTCTGACAAAACAATTGCAAACTCATGACAGTGCTAGAGAAATAAATAATTTTGACTGAAGGATTTTCTATCCAGAATCCTTTCAGATAAGACTGTGATTATGTTTGGAAACTAAACATATATATTATGGAAAAAGAAAGAAAGAGCAGTTTTTTATATTTTCTTTTTAACTAGGACAATCCTATTATTGACAGCAACTTGATTCCATAAATCCACAAATGTTTTACCTTGCATATTTCAAGATGCTTACTGTGGAGTCTCAGCATAAGGGAAGTCAGTGATAATAGTGTTGTTGGAAATTCAGTGGAAAAATTAAGGGCAAAATATGAAATTCCATTAAAATAAAGTTATTGTTAAATTCCAACTTCATTTCTTTATTCCTTATTTTTATATGTTGAACTTCTATCCTCCCAATAGTCAGAAATAAGAAATTATTATAGATTGACCTTCTTTAGCTTACATATTCCACCAACTATTGAAATCTATTGCTTCTCATCTTTTTAAAACATTTCTTCATTATTGCACCTCCTCTTTTTTTCCCATTGCGACTGTCTTAGTTTAGGCAAGCATTTCTCATCTAGTCGATTGGAAATTTTCTTCTTCTTTTTTTGCCTTCTTTTTTAAAGATCCTTTATCCTAGACATTTCCAGAGGGAAAATTCTGAAACTAATCTTAGCTTGTTACTTCTGTGTTTCAAATCAATGTCTCCCATTTGAATTCCCTCTTCACCTTTAGGATAAAGTTCAGTATCAATCCCCTCAGCTGTACAAACAAGACCCATCCCTTTTCACTTCCCCACATACACCTCTCAGCCACACCAAAGGACACACTACAGTCTTTCTTGCCTCCATGCCATTGTACACCCCCTTGAACATCCTTATTCTTCTCTTTCATTTAGCTAGGTCTCACTTATTACTTAACGTTGAAACCAAATGTCTTCAGGTAAACCTTCTTTGAACCACTTAGATTGTCTTAGGAGAGCCCCCTTTACATCCACATTTCCAGTAATTACATCCATTATAGCACCGTCTATCATATCTTTGTAACTGAATTCCTCATATCCATCTCTGCCACTCGAGTATGAGCTCCTTGAAGTCAACCTGTGTGCCCAGTGTTTGGATGTTATTTAAGATATGAGGCATAGCAGATACTCAATATATGCATGCAGGAGTCTGGGAATGCATGGAAGCAGAAACATCCCCAAGCATGAGGAAAAGACCTTCCTAACGAGAGGGCTATGTACCCTTGAGCCCCTTTGGAGATCAGCCTTATCTCCTATAATCCCAATTCACAGAAATGGTGTAATTGTTTTATTTATTTTTTTCTTTTTCTAACCATAGGGTTTTCCATTTTGGGTTCTACTTAATTTACCTAAACTGGATCACCTGCTCAGGCAGTTGCAATTGAAATTGTTGTTGAAATTCTTAAAGCATTTAGAAGTGAACAGTGTTCCATACATAACATGCTCGAGTATTGTAATGGGTTAAAATATGATAAATGATCTTTATTGTGGAAAATATTAGAAAATATTTTAACATTATTTTATAAGTCACTATCACTTAAATTGCAATTTCACCATCTCTTACATCAATATCTAGAGCCATCCACCATTTTTAAGATCTTCTTTTCATATTTTTCAATGCTGGGATTTTATAAAGAATGAGGCATGTGCTTTTACCTGTAAGGGCCAGAACACAGTCTCTCTAGAAATTAATATTGAGATTCATTATATGGATATCTTCTCTTTTCCAGTCATGCAAATGTTTTCCTAATTTCTTTATATAGTATTTTACCAAATTGGTACTTTTGTTGCATAGTCACATGCAGTTTGTTTTGATCTAGAAAAAAGTTACTTTCTTTAAAAATTACAAAATAATTGAAAATATTATTATAAGGCAATTTAGATTTGTTTGGATTTTCTAATCAACTTTTGCTAAAATTATTAGTAATATTAATAGCAAGTCAAAATTCATGCAAAATACTGTGGAGAGATCAAATTAAAATTAATTTTATTTTCTGTCAAAGAACATGATCTGTTGTTTATTTAAGGATATTCTATTTTGTTTAACTCTTCTAGGACATTTTGCATCTTGCCTAACTAAACTGTTTTAACAACATTAGATAGCACCACCATCAGACTGGTTGTGAGGCTAAATTTACATGTGTTTCAGCAAGCTGTTTCCTCTTTGGTCAGATCAAGAAATATGTTATATAATCTCTGAAATACTTGCAAGAGTATTTAAAAACTTTATTATTAATATCATTTTTGATTGACAAATCATAATTGTATACATTTATGGGATACAATATGATGTTTTGATATATGCATACAATGTGGAATGACTAAATCAAGCTGATTAACATTTCAACACATTGTTTACCTATCACTTTTCATGGTGAGATTTGAAATAGCTTACCTACTATTTTTAATCATGACACATTGTAATCTCTTATGGTGAGACATTACATTATGTATTTCAAAATAAGTATATTTTGAAATATTTCAAAATAACTAAGAGTATATTTTAAAATATTTAAAAATAACTGAGTTATATTTCTAAATATTATTGTAAGCCCATAATATTTGCATGAAACACATGTAAATTTAGCCCCCCAACCAGTCTGGTGGTGGTGCTATCTAATGTTAAAATAATTTAATTAGGCAAGACGCAAAATGTACTAGAAGAGTTAGTTATTTTCAAATATATAATACAATAATAATGACTACAGTCACCTTGATGTGCAATCAGTCTCAAAACCTATTCCTTCTGTCTATCTGAAGCTTGTACCTTTTGATCAGCAACTTTCCATCCCCCTATCTCCACCCCAGCTACTGGTAACCATCATTCTACTCTCTAATTCTAGAGTTCAACTTTACTATCTTCTATATATAAGTGAGATTATAAGATATTTGTCTCTCTGTGCCTGACTTATTTCACTTAGCATAATGTCCTTCAGATTTATTTATCTTGTTGCAAATGACAGGATTTCACTCCCTTTTAAGGTTCAATAATATTTTACTGTACGTACATACCATACTTTCTTTATCCATTTATCCATTGATGGACATTTAGGTTGATTCCATATCTTGGCTATTGTGAATATGCTGCAGTGTACGTGGGGGTGAAGATATTCCCTCAGGAAATTAATTTTACATCCTTTGGGTATATACATGGAAATGGGATTGCTGGATCATATCTTAGTTCTCTTTTTAGGTTTTTGAGAAACTTCCATACCATTTTCCATTATGGCTGTACTAATTTACATTTCTGCTAACAATGTACAAGCGTAACTTGTTTTATTGCTCTTTGGTTTATTGCATCTCATAGATAATGTGTTTTTAAGGTTTGTGGTAACCTTGTAAATCCAGCAAGTAAAGCAGCATCATTTTTCCAACTCCATGTACCATGTGCTCACTTTGGTTTTCTATGTCACATTTTGGTAATTCTCATAATATTTCAAATGTTTTCATTATTGTTACACCTGTTACGGTGATCTGTAATCAGGGATTTTTGATGTTGCTATTGTAATTGTTTTGGGGTGTTATGAACCGCACCCATAGAAGATGTCAAATTTGACGAATGTGTGTGTTCTGACTGCTCCACTGAACAGCCATTCCCATATCCCTCTCTTGCTCCTGAGACACAACAATATTAAAATTAGGCCAATTAATAACCCTACAGTGGTCTCTAAGTGTTAAGTGTTCAAGTGAAAAAAAGAGTAGCACATCTCTCACTTTAAATCAAAAATTGGAAATGATTAAGCTTAGTGAGGAAGGCATGTCAAAAGTCGAGATTTACCAAAAGCTAAGTGTCTCGTACCAAACAGTTAGCCAAGTTGAGAATGCCAAGGAAAAGTTCTTGAAGAAAATTAAGATTGCTACTTCTGTGAACACATGAATGATAAGAAAGCAAAAATGCCTTATTGCTGATAGGGAGAAAGTTTTATTGGTCTGGATAGATCATCAAAGCAGCCACAACATTTTCTTAGCTAAAGCCTAATCCAGAGCAAGGCCCTAACACTCTTAAATTTTATGAATGCTGAGAGAGGTGAGGAAGCTGCAGAAGAAAATTGTGAAACTATCAGAAGTTGCTTCATGAAGTTTAAGGAAAGAAGCTGTCTCCATAACATAAAAGTGTAAGGTGAAGCAGTAAGTGCTGATATTATCCAAGGAATTGCAGAAAGTTATTCAGAAGATCTAACTGAAATAATTGATAAAGGTGGTACACTAAACAACAGATTTTCACTGTAGATAAAATAGCCTTCTATTGGAAGAAGATGCCATCTAAAACTTTCATAGCTACAGAGAAGTCAATGCCTGGTTCCAATGCTTCAAGGGACAAATTGATTCTCTTGCTAGGGGCTAATGCAGCTGGCTACTTTCCTAGGGCCCTTAAGAATTATGCTAAATCTATTCTGCTTGTGCTCTAGAAATGCAACAACAAGGCCTGTTTACAGCATGGTTTATTGAATATTTTAAGCCACTGTTGAGATCTACTACTCAGAAAAAAAGGTTCCTTTCCAAATATTACTGTTCATTGACAATGCACCTTGTTCCCCGAGAGCTCTGAAAGAGATGTACAGGGAAATTAATGCTGCTTTTATGCCTGCTAACACAACCTCTATTCTGCAGCCCATGGATCAAGGAGTTATTTTGACTTTCAAGTCTTATTATTTAAGAAATACATTTTATAAGGCTAGAGCTGCCATAGATAGTGATTCCTCCATTGGATCTGGTCAAAGAAAATTGAAAATCTTCTGGAAAGGATTCATCATTCTAGATGCCATTAAGAACATTTGCCATTCATGGGAGAAGGTCAAAATATCAACATGAACAGAAGTTTGGAAGAAGATTCTAATTTTCATGGATGTCTTTGAGGGATTCAAGACTTCAGTGGAGCAAGTATTAATAATTTCAGATATGGTGAAAATAGCAAGAGAACTAGAATTAGAAGTGGAGCTTAAAGATGTGACTGAATTGCTGCAATATCATGATCAATCTTGAATGGATAAGTTGCTTCTTATGGATGAGTGAAGAAAGTGGTTTCTTGACATAGAATCTACTCTTGGTGAAGATGCTGTGAACATTGTTGAAATGACAACAAAGGATTTAGAATATTGCATAAACTTAGCTGATAATGCAGTGGCAGAGTTTAAGAGGATTGACTCCAATTTTGAAAGACATTCTACTGTGGGTCAAATACTATCAAACAGTGTAGCACACTACAGAGAAATCTTTTGTGAAAGGAAGAGTCAATCATTGTGGTAAACTTTGTTGTTGTGTTATATTGATAAATTGTCACAGCCATGACAACCTTCAGCAACCACAACCCTGATCAGTCAGTAGCCATCAACTTCGAGGCAAGACCCTCCAGCAACAAAAAGATTATGATTTGCGTAAGGCTCAGAGGATCGTTAGCATTTTTTAGCAATAAAGTATTTTTTAATTGAGGAATATACATTTTTTTAGACATAATGCTATTACCTACTTAATAGACTACAGTATACTGTATACCATAAACATTACTTACATGCACTGAGAAACAAAAATTTCTTCTGACTCTCTTTGTTGTGATATCTGCTTCATTGTGGTGGCCTGGAACTAAACTTGCAACATCTCCGAGGTATGCTTATATCAGTTCCTTTTTTTCTGCATCTTCTTCTACACTTGTTACATTTTATCTTTTTGATAAAAGTCATTCTAACAGGTGTGAGGTGATATCTCACACCGTTGTGTGGTTTTGATTTGTCTTTCCCTAAATGATTAGTGATGCTGAGCATTTTGTATGTACCTGCTGGCCATTCATATGTCTTCTTTTGAGAAATGTCTGTTCATTTCCTTTGCACAATTTTTAACCAGGTTATTTGTTTTCTTACTATTGAGTTGTTTGAGTTCTTTATATATTTTGGACATTAGCCCCTTATCAGATATATGGTTCGTATATGTTTTCTCCCATTCTGTGAGTTGTACCCTCACTTTGTTGTTTCCTTTGCCATGCAGTGGCTTGGACAGATGCCATCTCATTTTGGCATTTTGATGGGGATTGCATTGAATCTGTACATCAACTTAGGCAGTATGGACATTTTAAAAATATTAACTGTTATAATCTATGAGCATGGGATGGTTTTACATTTGTTTCTGTCACCTACTATGTCTTTCATCAATGTTTTGTAGCTCTCCTTGTAGAGATCTTTCACCTCCTTGGTTAACTATATTTCAAGGTTTTTTTTTTTTTTTTTTTTTTGTACCTCTTGTAAATGGGATTGCCTTCTTTAATTGGTTTTCAGCTGGATCATTATTGGTGTATAGAAATGCTACTGATTTCTGTATGTTGATTTTGTAGCATGAAACTTTGTTAAATTCATTTATCAATTTTAGAAGTCTTTCTTCAGGGTTTTCTAGGTATAAGATCATATTGTTAGCAAAGAAAGATAGGTTGACTTCCTCTTTTTCAATTTGGATGCCTTTATTTCTTTCTTTTGCCTGATTGCTCTGGTTAGGACTTCCAGTACTATGTTATATAGATGTGGTGAAAGTGGGCATCCTTTTCTTGTTTCTGTTCTTAGGGAGCATGCTTTAATTTTTCCTCATTCAATATGATGTTGGCTATGGGTTTGTTAAATACAACTTTTATTATTTTGAAGTATGTTTCTTCTATGCTGAGTTTGTTGAGGATTTTTATTATGAAGTGATGTTAGATTTTTCTTGAATGTTTTTTCTGCATGTATTATGATGATCATATGGTTTTTGTTTTTAATTCTGTTTATGTGGTGAATCACATTATTGATTTGTGAATGTTGAACCATCCTTGCATCCATGGGATGAAACCCACTTAATCATGGTGAATTATCTTTTTGATGTGCTTTTGGATTTGGTTGGCTAATATTTTGTTGAGGATTTTTGCATCTATGTTCATCAAGGATATTGGTCTGTACTTTTCTTTTTTTGTTGTATCCTTTCCTGGCTTTGGTATCAGGGTAATACTAGCTTCATAGAATGAGTCAGGGAGGATTGATTTCCTTCCTCTTAATTTTTTGGAACAGTTTCAGTAGGATTGGTACTAGTCCTTTATAGGTCTGGTAGCATTCAACTGTGAATCCATCTGGTCCTGGGCTTTTTTTAATTGGGGGATTTTTTATTACTGATTTAATCTTGCTACTTATTATTGGTCTGTTCAGGATTTCTGTGTTTTTCTGATGCAAGATTGGGAGGTTGTGTGTTTTCAGGGATTTATCCATTTCCTCTAGATTTTTTAGTTTGTGTGTGTAGAGGTATTCATAGTGGTCTCAGACTATCTTTTGTATTTCTGTGGTATCAGGTGTAATGTATCCCTGTTTATTTATCATTGGGCTTATTTGAATCCTCTCTCTTCTTTTCATGGTTATTCTAGCTAGTGGTCTATCAATTTTGTTTATCTTTTCTTTCAAAGAACCAAATCTTCATTCATTGATCTTTCTTATTTTTATTTTTGAGTCCAACATCATTTAATTATATTATGATCTTTGATATTTCTAGTCTTCTGCTAGCCTTGGGTTTGGTTTATTTTTGTTTTTCTAGTTTCTTGAGGTATAATATGAGGTTGTTAATTTGTGATTTTTCTGTCTTTTGATGTAGGCATTTAGTGCTATAAACTATCCTTTTAGTACTCCTTTTGCTGTATCTCAGAGAGATTTTGATAGCTTATGTCATTAGTACCATTCATGTTGAAAAAACTTTTAAATTTCAAACTTGATTTCATGATTGACCCAAAGATCATTGAGCAGCAGGTTATTTAATTTCCATATATTTGTATAGTTTTGAGAGTTCCTCTTGGAATTGATTTCTAGTTTTATTCCACTGTGGTTTGAGAAGGTACTTGGTATAATTTCAATTTTTAAAATTATTGAATTTTTAAATTTAAATTTTTAAAATGTAAATAACTTAAATTCAATAAATTTTAAAATTTATTGAGACTTATTTTGTGGCCTAATGTATGGTCTATCTTGGAAAATGTTCTATGTGCTGATGAGAAGAATATATATACTATAGCTTTTGGGTAGAATCTTCTATAAATGTTAGGATCATTTGCTCCAGCTTCCCATTTAAGTCCTGTGTTTCTTTGTTGAATTTTTGCCTCAATTATCTGTATAGTTCTGTATAGTTCAGTGGAGTGTCAAAATCTCCCACAATTATTATATTGCTGTTTATTTCTTTTCTTAGTTCTAGTAGTATTTGCTTTATGAATCTGGGAGCCCTGATGTTAAGTGCATATATATTTAGGATTGTTATATCTTATTGTTGAATTGATCCCTTTATCACCGTATAGTGACCTTCTTTGTTTTTTTACTATTGTTGATTTAAAGTGTTTTATCTGATAGAAGAATAGTTATTCCTGCTCACTTTTGCTTTTATTTTCTTGGAATACTTTTTTCTACTTCTTTACCTTGAGTCTATGAGAATTTTCTGAGTTAAGTGGGTCTCTTGGAGACAGCAGATATTTGGGCTCTGTTTTTTTTTTTTTTTTTTTTATCCAATCTATATATTTTAAATGGGGCATTTAGATCATTTATGTTTTATGTACATATTCATATGTGAGATAGTATTTCAGATATTATGTTTATTGTTAAATAATTGCTTTGTATTCTCCCTTGTGTTATTATTTTATAAAAGCTATACTTTTTTCTTTTCTGTTTTTCACTTTTTGGGTGTTTTTATGCTGGCAAATATTAACATTTTTTTTTCAATGTTTTAAACACTTTGAGTATTTCTTGAAGGGCTAGTCTGCTGGTGACAACTTCCTTTGTCATTTGCTTTTCTTGGAAAGATTTTATTTCTCCTTCATTTATGAAATTTAATTTTTCAGAACACAAAATTCTTGGCTGACAGTTATTTTGACTAAGAATATTAAAGATAGGACTTCAATCTTTTTTGTCTTATAAGGTTTCTGTTGAGAAGTCTGTTGTCAATTTGATGGATTTTCCTTTGTAAGTTACTTGATGCTTTCATCTCACAGCTCACAGGAGTTTCTCCTTTAGTTTGACTTTGGGCAGTCTCATGACTATGTGCCTTGGTGATGACCTTTTTGCAATAAATCTTCAAGGAGTTCAGTGAGCTGGTTGTCCAAATCTGTGGCAAGACCAGGGAAGTTTTCTTCCATTCCCTCAAATAGGTTTTTCATGCTTTTTGCTTTTTCTTCTTTGCCCTCAGGGATATCTATGAGTCTTATATTTGGGTGTTTTACATAATACTATGTTACTTGGATACTTTGTTCATTTCTTTTGATTCTTTTTTCTTTATTTTTGACTGGCTGTTTTAATTTGAAAGCCTTGTCTTCAAGCTCTGAAATTCTTTCTTCTGCTTGGTCTAGTCTGTTGTTAAAACTTTCTACTGTAATTTGAAATTCCCTAAATGACTCTTCCATTTCCAGAGTTTTATTATTTTTTTAAAATATCTCTGTCTTTAGTGAATTTTTCATTCTTTTTCCCGATTATTTATTTGGTTTCTTTGTGTTGGTTTTCAACTTTATTATCAATCCCATCAAGCTTAATTGTAATCCGTATTTTGAATTCCATTTCTGACACTTCAAAAGTTTCCTTTTGGTTGGAGTCCATAGACAGACAGCTAGAGTGAACCTTAGGGGTTGTCAAAACAGCCTTTTAAAAAAAATTTGTCAGAGTTCTTATGCTGGCTCCTTCTCATCTGGAACCTCTTTCCTCATCTCAAAACAGATAGCTTTGCAGTTCACTTGTCCTTCTCTGATGGGCATTCTGCTGCTCAGTGTAGAGACAGATGTGCTGCCTTTTCGCTCACGCAGGTAAGTATGCACTGTGGTTTTCCTGGAAATTTGGGTTGGCTGGACCTCAGACTTCTGGGAGAGTGTTCAGGTGTCTGCAGTGGTGGACTAGGTTAGGTAATCCCCAGGCCCCAGGCCCCTGGATGGCATGCTTGCATCCTTGGGGGACAAAAGCATGACCAGACTGGTAAATTTTCCCTAAGTGTCCCTGGGTTCAGGCACTTGCCATGATAGGGAGGGATGAGGTGATCTCCTGGTCCAGAAGTATGCTCAGGCAGGAGAAGGGTGGATGCACTGTGAGCCTGTGACAGGAAGGGCAAGCACCTCTTAATGAGATTAGCAGGGCCAGGCAGCTGTAGAGTGCACAAGCTGCTCACACTTCCCTCTCTTGGCAGTGACAGTGGTCTCTGTCCATTAGGGGCACAAAAGTGCCCATATTCCCAGCTTCCACCCTGGCCTAGCTGCAGCAGAAGTGGTGGAAACATGTCAATCTGCTGTGTGCAGTGCTACCAGAATGGCTTGGAGCTGTGGCTAAAATGCTCTGGTGGGGAAGAAGTAGTCATGCCAGGTACTTGCCTCCAGAGATAGTAGGCTCCTCCCAGAAACAACAGGCATCTCAAAGAGGGGGCTGCTAGCACTCCCATCTCTCAGTGGAGGCACTAGTTTTTGTCCTTGGGGTGAACAAAAGCACCTGGATTCTCCACTCTTTTCCTGGCCTGGCTATAGCGGAAGTGTTGGAGAAAGCTCTAAGCTCTGTGTGTATGTATGCTGGGCTCCCAGAATGGCTAGGGACTACTGCTGAAATGTTCCAACGGGGGTGGGGTGGTTGTGCCAGGGACTTGCTTCCATGGTGGGTAGGCTCCTCCCAGAAGTTACAGGCAACTCACAGAGAGAACAGCTGGCCCCACCCTTCCTCAGTGGAGGCAGTAGTTTTTGTCCTCGGAGCATACAAAAGTGCTTGCTTCCATTTTTTAAAGGAAAGGAGTGAGCCCCAAGCTCCACAGAAGATTCAATGTGATAGGTGCTCTGTCAGAGGTGGGGCAGCTGCTCCCAAGTGCCTTGGCTTAATTGTCCTCTGTGGAACCCTCACTCATCTAGAGTGATAATAGCTGCAGCTGCCTTGGCAGCAATAGTCAGGGGAGAAGGGAGGTGCAAAAGGCCCCAAATGAGGGGAAGCTGATGCCCTGATCTCTTTTCCTAAGAGGCCCCATGGTGTGCTGCACTCTCTTCTCAGCTGGAATTGGCCCATCCTGGATCCCCAAGCTCTGGGAGATCTGAAGTTCCCTAGGACCCACTGGTACCCCAAGGCTGCTGCGGTCTAAGTGGGTACTGGGGAATGTTGGCTGTGGATCTAGCAATGCAGAGACCCAGGGGCTGAGATTCCCCAGTCAGGAAAGCTGCAAAAACACTGCCTGTTTGTGAAGAGGGAAATGGGCTGCACTCTCCATGCAAAACCTGGGTGTAGTGAGCAGAGTACTATACCTCCCTTCCCCACAAGCCTAGACTGGCCATCTCACAGCACACCTGCACCAAAAGCTCATGCTTGGGTGCAGTAGCTGCTGTGTCCATAGCATTGGGTGGAGAAGGAGTGGTCCCTCTCCCCACATCCCTTCTTGGGCTCCAGTGCTGCTTCTGCTCTGAGATGGGGACACTCTCCTCCCCTACAGACTCTACTCTGTACTGTGTCTCCACTTTGAGTGATACAGACAAGTTTGGATCATGAGCCAGGAGCTCTTAGGTGCAGGAAAGTGCACATTCTGCCTTCCTCTGTCCTAAAAAGCACTTGCAGCCTTTCCTAATACCCTTGGGGGCAGCCTGCCTTATAGGTCAGAACGAAGGGATTACCAGTGCTCTCCTTTGTCTCCCTGTTCCTTTGTGATTTTCACAGTCCAGGCAGGTGCTGGGGAATATTTGTGTGGGATCCACTAACAGGGAGACTGAGGGGCTGTGACTTCCCAGGCAGGATAGAGGCACCTAACGTGTGCACAAGCAACATAGCGCCCATCATCTCAGCTCGGCTCTGTGGTGTGGGGTTGTGACTCTATGTGGACACACAGCCCAGTGCTCTGCTCTCAAGAAGCTCTCAGTTTGCCAATAGCAGCAGTGCCTGGATTTGTGGGTGTAGAAGGGCTCTCTGACAGATTGGGAGCTGGCAGACTGCCATAGGTGTGAGGGGAGGAAAAGTACACACTCCCACCTACACTTTCTGTGGGACTCTGAATCCCTCCAGGGTTGGTCTGCCAAAATCTTGCTCCCTCTCGTTCTGCTCCACAACTTCTTGTCATGGGATCTCCAGTAAGGGTAAGTTCTCGCACATTTCCCTCAGTATTCCATGTGGATTATGCTTTTTCACATGAAACTTTTTCTTCTTTTTGGGACAATCTGGTGACCCATGTCACTAGTCAGCCATCTTGCCCACTCCCCTGTGTTTCTATTTTTGTTTGTCTCAGGATATTTTTTGATTTACCTTTTAATTTATTCTATGATCCAGTGGTTGTTTAGGTACTTGATGTTAATTTCCACACATTTGTGTATTTTCATAGATTTCTCTTGTTATTTATTTCTAGTTTCATGCCATGATGTGAAAAAATACTTGGTATGATTTCAGTCCTTTTAAACTTGTTAAGATTTGTTTTGCAA
>NW_012149174.1:10288106-10311198 GCF_000956105.1 Propithecus coquereli
ATTTTTAGTTGTCCGATTAATTTCTTTCTATTTTTAGTAGAGACAGGGTCTCGCTCTTGCTCAGGCTGGTCTCGAACTCCTGAGTTCAAACAATCCGCCCGCCTTGGCCTCCCAGAGAGCTAGGATTACAGGCGTGAGCCACCGTGCCCGGCCTTCTGTTGCTGTTTGATGGAATGTTCTATATATGTCTGTTAGGTATATTTGGTCTAAAGTATAATGTAAATCCAATGTTTTCTCACCAATATTCTGTCTAGATGATCTATCTGTTGTTGAAAGTGGGGTATTGAGATTCCTTAGTACTATTGTATTGTAGTCTATCTCTCGCTTCATATCATTTAATACTTGCTTTATATATTTAGGTGCTCTAATATTGGGTGCATATATATTTACCATTGTTATACCTTCTTGGTGAATTAACCCCTTTAACATTATGTTATGATCTTCTTTGCCTCTTTTTATAGTTTTTGACTTTAAATCTATTTTGTCTGATATAAATATAGCTACTCCTGCTCTCTTTTAGTTTCCATTTGTATCCATATCTTTTTCCATCCCTTCACTTTCAGGCTATGTGTCCTTACTAGTGAAAAGTTATTCTCATGTAGGCAGTGTATGGTTGAATCTTTTTTTTTTTGTTTAATTTCTTCCGTTTCTAAAGGACAGATTTACTGGGTAAAATATTTTTGTTTGGCAGTTTTTTTCCTCAGCACTTTTAATATATCACCCCACTTTCTCTTGGCCTGCTGGGCAAATTCTGGCTTATACATAATTTTCTTTATCAACTATGTTAGCACAACTATCCTAGGCTTGTCCTAGACAATCCTTTAAGTCAGTGACTAAAATGGAAGATCACTTATTTTCTTTACTCAAGTTACAACTTGTAATTTCTACAACAGGTGCAAAACTAATGAAAAAAACTCAGTAATTTTAACTTTAAGGATAAGGCCATGGGAGCATACCACCCTGGATACAGGTAACAGGGAGGTGCATTGTCTCTAGATAATTCAAAAATAACAAAATTCGCTGAGTTGGTGTGATTTTAATTGTCACCATGCACCAGCAATTCTAATGTCAGTGATAAAATTCTTCTCTCTGAAATAAAGAAGTATTTTGTTTATCTAAGTCTTGAACAATTGCTGCAGTTACTGTTGAGATGTAATAATATCTATTCAAATTAGCATGTTTTATTACGTATCCTTTAAGAACGATTATATTATACATTGTAATTTACAGGACTTGCAGTTATACTGTAGTTCCCTGACATACACATAGACTTAGCTATGTGTGCTTGTTTGAGTGTAAATTATTTTATTTTATTTTTTTTTTATTTCAGCATATTATGGGGGTACAGATGTTTAGGTTACGTATGCTGCCCTTGCCTCCCCCTCCCCCTCTAAGTCCGAGTGAGTGTAAATTATTAATGGTTTGGAATTATTCAAGCTGCTTCAAACTCAAGCCTTTCTCTCTCCCCTCCTCATTCTTTCTTTTTCTTTTCACTTCTTTATTAAAGCGTACTCTTAGAAATGATTCTGAAACTCAGTCAAACTAAAGATAAAACAACTGATAAAATATTGCAATATTCTTAAGGGTATTCATATTTTATCAAGTTACACCAAAGGAATGAAGTTTCTTTTTAGGATTTCAGATGCCATTTAGCTAGGTGAATAGGGTAGGTATTTATAGGAAGGAGCAGGGCTCTTCTTGATACAATCTTGAAACATAATGCATTTCACTGCTACCATCTTTGTACTTAACTTTTAAGGACTTTTATGATTATGTGGTTTTCTTTAGCCTTTGTATGTACTCTATAGAAATCCTTTTACCTTTTATTTTTAAAGGCCATTCTGGTTTGAGCTTCTACAGGCGTAAGCACAGTCCAGAGAAATTTTGGAGATCCAAAGCATGAAATAGTAAGAATCTTCCCTGAAATTCCTGGTGAAAGTGTCCTAATGATTAAGGGTATTTTTTTTCTTTGATTCAAAAGGAGTCATTTATAGAATGTTATCATCTAAAACTCTGTAAAGAATGACATTATATACAACATTTCAGAGAAAAGTCATTCACTTTCTGTAGATAAACTTTTCAAATTGTAGAAGTTTCATTAGCCCAAAGGTAAGGTTCATGGGGAAAAAGAACAGAGGGCAATAGAAGACAGTCCCTGTTAGATTCATCCTCTTCATCTCTCCTAGATTTCAATGGCACAGGAAAGAACTTGAAATGGAACTGAGAATCTGTTTGTTTTACAATTTATATAGAAAAAAAAAAAGGGAGAACTTTAAGAATATTTTGCTTGGGGTTGACAAATTATTATATAACCTTCTGATGCTGTGATGTACTGGGTTACTAAGTTGCTCTGGAGTTACGTAAAATGAACCGTCAACAGGAGGATGCTTAAATTTTTAGATTTAAAATGGAGAAATTCTATATATTTCTTAACTAGGAACATTGTTTCCTCTTTCTGATTTCAGAAAGTAGTCACAAAAGGTCATTGTATTCATTTTGAATAACTGGCAAATAATGAGAGACATCAGCCAGAGACTGGAAGCCAAATGACAAAGATTGAGAGCACATACCAGAATAATGACTTCTTTGATGAGTCTATTACATTGGTATCTTTAACCATGGGAAATCTCCATGAGGAAGTAATGAATGATGGGTAATAAGAATTTAAACAAAGAACCTTCAAAAGAGAATCTTTCATGGTAGTTGGAAACAGAGTGAAAGAGATCAAAGGCTAGTTTTTGTGCCAACGCAAAATAATAAAAATCCAAAATAGGATCAAAATTACAAGCTATGTGAGGCTCTCTGAGAAACTGAGGAAGAGAGACAAATTCAACAGGGAAGCTACTTGCTACTACAAAAACATTGAAAAGTTTTGTTTTAGATGTGTAGTGTAATATAAATATGTAAAGTTTATTTAATATAAGTAGAGAATTAACTATAGGCAGCAAATATCCTCCTTAATTTTGAATTTAAAGAACAAATTGGTTTAGTGAGAATCACGGACCTATAGTATTTTTCCATGTCAGATGTTATATAAAATGTATACTGAAAATATATTCTCAAATATTGTTTTCATATTTTAAAATATTAATTGAGAGCCTAAAGTATAAAATTCTAGGGCTATGATGGTGTATAAAAAGTGTTCTGAAAAATTTAAAGTGTTAGCAGACAAAAATTTTTATTATAGAAGTATTCTATTTTAGATCTTAAATCAATGTTATTACAGAAATATGTGAACCTAAAAAGCAATCAATTCTTATTGATTGGTAAGAATGTTTTATAAATTCAAGCACGCTAATCTTTCGGGTGTCATATGTATTATAATATTTTTCCATTAAAATTTTTTGTGACAATGACTACTTAGGGGTTGAGTGCTTTCCTAAGTCCCAGGGACTCTGCTTAATAATGGAACTATAACCATGAACAAATATCATATCTATTAATCTCATAGTCAGATTCTATCACTAGCTTCTTTTATATGTACTATGCTTAGAAAGTCCTTCCCACTATTTAGAAAATAGTTACTTATTTTTTCTTCTAGTGCTTGTGTGATTTCAATTTTTACATTTAAATCTTTGAAATATTGAGAATTTATTTTTTTATATGGATGATTGAACTTTTAAACAATTTTACTACTCTAGGTTTAAGTAAAATAGTATAAGTTTATAATTAAAATATGTAGAAATATTTAGAATGTTTTCTTCTGATTATTTCTAAGTAGCATATGCTAACATTTCCCCTACTGAACCTTTGCTCCATTTTGTGGTAATAAATTGGGAGGGGGAGAATTGGGAGAAATAAACAGTAGGCAATTGACGCATGACTTTGAGCTTAAGTGTACTAGAGGTGAAAAAGGACCAACTAGAAAATGTACTTCTCAATACAGAACTAGAGCATCTTTAAAAAGCAGATACTCCTGAAAAGTTTAGCTAATGTAAATGGTTTTATTAAACAAGACACATGAAGACTAAATTAATTTGCAGTCCCACCAGCAGTGTATGAGTGTTCCTACCTCTCCGCATCCACGCCAACATTTATTGTTTTGGGTCTTTTTGATAAAGGCCAGTCTCTGTGGAAAGCAATATGGAGATGCCTTAAAGAGATACAAGTAGAACTACCATTTGACCCAGCAATCCCATTACTGGGCATCTACCCAAAAGAGCAAAAGTCGCTCTATGAAAAAGACACCTGCACTCGAATGTTCATAGCAGCACAATTCACAATTGCAAAGATGTGGAAACAACCCAAGTGTCCATCAATACATGAGTGGATTAATAAACTGTGGTATATGTATACCATGGAGTACTATTCAGCTTTAAGAAACAATGGTGATATAGCACCTCTTGTATACTCCTGGAAAGCACTGGAACACATTCTACTAAGCGAGGTATCCCAAGAATGGAAAAACAAGCACCACATGTACTCACCATCAAACTGGTATTAGCTGATCAACATTTAAGTGCACATATAAGAATAACATGTATTAGATGTTGGGCAGGGGGAGGGGGAGAGGGAGGAGGGGACGGGCATATGCACAAACAATGAGTGAGATGCATACTTCCGGGGGAATGGACACACTTGAAGCTCGGACTTGGGGGGGAGGGAGGGTAAGGGCATCATACGTAACCTAATCATCTGTACCCCTATAACATGCTGAAAAAAAAAAAAAGACTAAATTAGATTGCATTCTTCTTCTTGATCTAATAATCTCATGTGCAAGTTTATGATGCCGTTTAGTGTGATTAATGATATAAATTAAACTTAACTGTTTATTATTTAATGGGACCATTTTAACAGCTAACATAGAGCTCTTTGGGTCATAGAATTCAATTGTTTCCTTCTGAAGTGAATTTTTATTTTTTTAAAGAGAAGTGATTGGGTTCTACAGGGTATATGAGCAAATGCAGTTTTCTACACATCATGTAATATCTCACTAATTTGGTTTAATGGCAAAGAGAGACAAAAGAAAATATCAAGTGTGAACTAATTAAAAATCTGAATTTAATTAATGAAAAGAAGTGTCATAAGATTTAGACATACTTGATAGACCTTTATCTTTGAATAGGACACTAACCTTTGAGTTTCAGTTTCTGCATGTGTAGAATGGTGGTCATAACAGCTACCCAGACCACCAATCCTTTGATAATTAAATGAGATGATGCAAACTATGACAGTTCTTGCAAACTGTAAGACACTGTATGCACATTCTCTATTGTTATTATTAATTTAAAGTATGGAAATGAAGCGTCCATTTGTTCTGGGTCTGCTTTATGGAACAGACAACTCACTTATAATGACTACATGCATTTGATTTAGAGTTTTTACAAAGTCTGGCTTTTTAAACAGTATAACAATTTCTCCTTTAATTCTCATTACTCTAACATATCTTTGGAATAAGTCATCAACTTTATGAGAAAGTTACATGACACCAAGAAATATCAGCACATGCTATGGCAGTCATTATATGCACAATAAGTAACATAAAAATTAATTCTTCTCATTTATGTGTCTGATTATATTTGGTATCTTTCTTTCCATTCACGTTGTTGTTGTTTACTTGTTAAGTGAGATAATAAGCAATCTCTAATTTGTCTATTGAATTATTTTTTCATGAAGTCCTTCTTCTACATATGTCTATTCACTAAAATCAGAAAAAAAGTATGTGACTCAGTAAAATTTTGAGTACAGATATGTCCTTTGCAACTGGTTTTGCTACACAGTACCTACGCAATCTTAGGCAAGATCGTTAATTGCTTTGTGTCTCAGTTTCTTCACTTAAAAATGAATGTAATCATAAGACCTATTGCATTGGGCTGTTGAGAGAAGTAAACAATTAATTTAGAACATCAACTGGGAATCAATGAACATTTAATAATTTTATTCTTTATTGTTTCATCTTGATTTCCACAACTGTGTTAAAAGTTTAAGAACTTCATCAATTGTTTTGTCTGTGGTCTGTGTAATTTTGAATGCATAAAAAAAGAATGTGTTAGTTTCCAGATGAAGCTAATACAAAATTCAACTTCAGAGTATACCCACATGGGTTAAAGTGGTCTTTAATAAATTACAGATTATTGTTAGTCAAACACGTAAACAGCTATAATTTCTGCTTATTTATTCAGTTGGGGAAAAGCAGATTTATGTTATTAGTTTATTCTTATTTATCCGAACCACCTCTCTGCTGGTATGCATCTCAATCACTCAATAAGAACAGTATTTGCTAATTCATATTGTGCACACGCCGTCTGCAGCCTACTTCTAGGTATTCAGCTAAGGCAAGGATGAGGCTGTTCATGGGGGTATGTGTGTGATTCAAAAGAAGAAAACACTGTCTCAGAGCTACAAGTAGTGTTCAACTTATTTGAAGAAACATTACTTATTCTTGCACTGTGTCCTGTAATGCCTTGGCAATTCAGACAAAGAAAGGTGGTGTGAACTGAACTAGTCAGGAACTGCCATCTGAACTGTGTCTTCACTGAACCACAGACACATGGTGTATTAGTTTCCTAGGACTGGGAATACAATGTACCATAAACTGGGCGGGTTAAAAACAACAGAAATTCATTCTCTTATAGTTCAGGAGGCCAGAAGTCTGAAATCAAGATGTCAGCAGGGTTGGTTCCTTCATGGGGTCTCTGAAGGAGAATCTGTTCGATGACCATTTCCTAGTCTCTAGTGGCCTAGCACTCCTGGTATTCTCTGGCTTGGAGCTTCATCACTGTAATCTTGGCCTCCATCTTCACAGGGTCTTTCCTGTGTGGGTGTGTCCCCTCTTCTCATCTTGTAAGTACACCAGTCATGTCAGATTCAGGGCCCACCCTAATCCGGTATGCCCTCATCTTAACTTGATTGCAGACCTTAGTTCCAAGTAAGAGCACTTTCACAAGGACCAGAAATAAGAACTTAAACTTATCTCTTTTGGGGGACACAAGTCAAACCGCTGCATGTAAAGAGAAAAAGGGAGAATATATAGACTAGAAAGACAACAAGGATATAAGCAACACACTTTTTCTATTTGTTTCTGCTGTTTACTGAATTTCACCCTATTTTATAGGGCCTGAGACATTAGCAAATCTAAGTGCTTCCTTTCAAAGAAAAATACTGAAGCTTTATTTTAGATTTAAATGTCAGGATTTCGTGTTTGTTTTGCTATTACCAGGGTATGAATTAGATAAAATTTTATTATTTTTGAAGACTGTAAAATTGTTGTGTAATTCTTACTTAAAAAGAATAATTGCTAAGAACAAAATCAAAGCAATCCTGTCAACGTTCACAGTTACTCTAGCAGGAGCATTTTCTCATATTTTAGGACAAAAAAGTTTCATGGAATTTTCTGATCAGTTCTTCCTATATTTCTATTAGCAGAGGTCTCTTGATCAAAGCAAATAAGATCCTGAACATTAAAAAAATCTAGTCTGAAGAGTTAGGATTAGAAAATTAGCCAACATTATAAAAACCGCAGTGAAACCAGCAATTATCATCTAGCCAAAATGAAAGTAGAACGTATGAACTCTTTACGCTTAGAATTGGAAAATCAGTGATGCAATGGTTTCATTTTACTAAGTGTGTCAATTATGCAGGTATTTATCCTTATGTTCAATAGAAAAATGAATTACGCTTCTGAATTAGAGATTGGGTCTTTTTCTATCAAGATTAAAATTATGGGATAACGTGCCCACACCCCATTAGAAGATAGTATAGGCAACCGAAAGCAGTGAACATGGAGAGAAACAATAGTTGAGTTAGTATATTACTTAATTTAGTTTTTTGTGTATAACAAATGTTTACCAAAGAGAATCATATTTCATGAGCTTCTGAAATCTCAGAAATTCATCTTTATTTTCTTTGAGCAGTTTAGATCTTTCTTATACCATTAAATCTTCAATTAATACATTTAATGCCATCCATGAATAATAATTTAATTAAGGAGGAAAATGAGCAGTTAATAAAGGTCAATGAAACAATTAACTATTCAATTCTGCTACTGAAGAAATCATATAATTCTTTGTTATAAAATATGTAGGAAATCATAATAAAAATATTAATTATCATCAAACAACTAAGGGAAGAATATACTTGGTTTCTGACATATCAAGAGTATATCAGTATGCTAATCAGAATATATTGACCAAAATGAAATATTAAGTTTAGAGAAAATCTTCAAAGATAAATAGCATTAGACTGTGAGAATAGAATTTAAGAATGAAATCCTCTTTGTTTATAGAGTAAAAACATTGCAACTTTCTGTTCCAAGCAACAAACTACATTAATGGAAAATATCTGCACTAGATATTTTACTAGGTGCAATAGCTTCTTCAGCTTCACTTTATTTTATCCCCATATATCCATAATTTACATGGAAAGTACTTTGAAAAACAATTTGCAAAGAATGAGCTTCTCAGATGACTGTCCTGTCTCCTTGTGAAAAATGTAATCATCCGTAGCAGAAACACTTCTATCTACAAATCAGTCATTAGAGCTGGAAGGTGTTAAGCCAAGGGCAAGCATTTTTTTTTAATATCAACCTTCTAAGTTATCATCACTTTTGATTAATATGATACGTGCACATGGAAAAAATAATCTGTGGGCATATTTAGATAGACAGTGACCTAAACCCGATTATGGCTTGTCTTTCCTACATAAAATCAGAGATTGACTCAGAAGCATACATTTGATGCATTTGTAAGCCTGGGTTATATCAGAAGATCTCTAATAACGAGAAACTCCAGCAGAGAGTCATCAATTCTTCCCAATCTTTTAAACATGGGCACACGTACTTAACTTTTGTGCTGCTGTTGAATTTTTCAGGTTTCAGACAACAGAAAGTTACCTTTATCTTAGAAGCCTCAAGGACCCCGCACCCCTTAAAGCTTAACGACTGTGAGAAATTGCAAAACACAAATGAATCTTAGAAGTTCACTGGCAACACTAACTTAAAAAATATAGAGATGACATTAAATGTGAGTGTGTATGAGAGAGAGGGAGAGATGGGGAGGGAGGGAGCATTGTTAAAAAATGTTGGGATATTACACAAAATCTTGACAAATACATCAGTGTCCTGCCTTCTCCCCCAATGCGCTACAGTAGAATATCTTGCTAGGCCTTTTACCTTTTGCCTGGGGTCTGATTTTGCTCTTATTTATTATTCTTATTCTTACTTGTTTCCCAAATCACTCTCCTGCGTCCTCTATTTATCTTGTTTTCTTGTTTTCATTTTGTCATTTACCAGTTGTCCCATGTTTAACATTTACTCTGTAGCCTCTTGAATGTGTCAGAGTAAAACACTAAATAAATCTGGCAAACAGCCCTTTGGTACATGCAAAAAAATAATAATGAAAGTTTTCTGGATTATAATTGCCTCTCTAAAAGTTGAACTTTCTAAATTCAGGGCATATAAAATATTCCACAAACACGTAATTGTTATTCATGTGATATATTCCTTGCACTTTGTATTTAAGAAGAGAATTATTGCCAGTGATTTCATTTGTTATAGACAATATTCTTTTGTTTATGACTTTATAAAACAAGACTAGAGTGCTCTTATTATTTGCTAGAATTATTATTTTTTAAGCAAAACTCAAATCATGACCTCATGTCATGCTTTATATTGGCTTCTTGTACAATAAATAAAAAAATGAGATAGAGAACAAATGTCAAAGCATTCATTCAAAAGAAATCTTTCTGTGATTTGTTTTTAACCGTAGAACACCTGAAATCTCTCAGTTTCTTTGTTATCCTATATCTATACTACAAATGACATCTGGCCAATTTTGAATCCTGATGGCTACCAAAATTAGGTTTGCAATGCTTACCCTTCTCTGGACCAGATTCATATCTTCATATATTTAATTGCCTGCTTGACATCTCTGACATGATATTTAGGAAGATATCAAACTGAGCAGGGCAAAACCACTTACTTCTTTAAGCCAATATTCAAGGAGTTAATATAGATTCTCCTGACCCCAACCCCCACATCCACTCTATCAATAAGATCTGCCTATTTGACCTCCAGAGTATATCTGGGATCAATTTTATTCTCTCTACCTGTGTTATTATCCACCCTAACCTGAACTACTGCTGTCTCCTGCCTAGACTGCTGTAATATCCTTCTAACCAGTTTTCTCTTCCCCTTACTATTCACTTCTTACAACAGCCAGAATGTTTTTTTTAAAAAAATAAATGTTACCTCATCCCTTCTTTTTTTCAGATCTTCCAGAAGCTTCTCATTGCTACTAGAATAAAACCGAATTTCTTACCCTCACTTACATATTCCAGAAATTGCCTATTTCACTGACTACACACATCACTTTCCCCCTTGCCACTAGTCTTTCGTTACATGGGCTTTTCTGTTCCTTTTTTACATGCCAATCCTGTCTTTCCTTAGGGCCTTTGCACTAGCTAAACAGTTCTTCTACTGTAGTGATTATCTTTCTGGTCTTTCTGTAGCACTGACTTTGTCTTATTCAACCTTTAGCTTAAATGTCATCTCCTCCAAGAAGCCCTCCCTGAAAACCCAGTTTGAAATAGCCACTTAGTCACTAATTGTATTAGTCACCACAACAATGCTATGTAGCAATCCACCCCAAATTTCAATGGCTTACAACAAAAATAAATTTAAATTTTTATCCCAGGTCTGTGGGGTGGCTGGGGCAGCTCTACTTCATTCAGCCTGCAGGTTGGCTGGGTTTGGCTACAGGATTCTGGCAGATTCAAGGGTGCTCCACATGTCGTATTGTACAGCCCAATGGCTACCTGGGGCATGTTTTCTCAGGGAGGTCACAGAAGTTGAAGAGGCTAAACCAAACTGTAAAAACACATTTAAGATCTCTTTTCCTGTCATTTCTGCTAACATTCCATTGGCCAAAGCAAGTCACATGACCAAAGTACAACAGCAACAGGGAAGGAGACTCACCCAGATTCATACAGTCAGTAAGAATGACAAAAATATTCCCAGAAACACTCAGAAGGCTTCTCCTCACATCTTATTGGCAAGGATGGTGTCCTACACTGTACTCATAGCTAAACAGATCACTGGCAAAAGGCTGTTGGTAGATCAACTGTAAGTTAATATCAGCAAATATGTAAATTAGTACCAGAACCTTAATGAATAGTAGTTGTAGTGGGTAGAATATAAGTACGCTTAAGTTGCTGGGATTGAAATATATATGTTATAGGCATATTTTGGAATAAAATTCAAATATAAATTTCAATCCATAATAAGGGTTAACCCCTCTTAATTCTTTTTTGATGTTTCTGAAGTTCTGAGTTACTAGCTAGAAGGCTGAATTGAGTCAATCCTGTATGACTATTATAGTCCAGATTCTGGTTCACAGACAGATAAACAAGGTAAACAGACTCTACCCAGAAAGAATTTTTAACAGAGATTATTTCTGTCTGGATATGATCCCATTATATTTTGTTAAAGAATGATGATCTCCATCTTTTCTTTTCTTTTCTTTCTTTTTTTTTTCTTTTCTTTTTTTCTTTTCTTTTCTTTTCTTTTTCCACTAAAACATTCCTAGGAGAAAACCTATATAATACTGCATGCTTGCTGACAACTAGACTGGAGCAGATTGCTTTTCTCCAAATTCCACATGTTGGTAGAGTTGATTCTCAAGCAGAGTTTATAACCTTACCCACTTCATAGATGACCAGCCAAAGCTGTATCTTTTTGGCCTATAGTCTAGTACCCCAAGTGAAGCTTCTATTTTAGGCTTCAGAGACTAACTAGTATGTAGTATTCCTATACTTTGTGATCTATCTGGCAAGATCTTGCCTTATAGCAGCTGTCTATGGTCATAATGACTTTATGACATATTTATTTGGTTGGTAATCAAAGATAACAAGATCATCAATTCAATCTTACCAGATTAACAAATGATTGCAGAGCTTTTCACATGTAAAAATCCTCATAATAGTCATTCATTCTTTCAAGAGTTAATGAACACTTAGAATGATTCACTTTTCATTGATTCATCCATTGGATATAATCAAAAAGCTAACTCAGGTCAAACAGAGACAATCTCTGGAAATATGAGGTTGAAGTACTAATTAGTGGAATGAGTATGTAGCAGTGTCCTCAAAGGAAGAAATTTACTTGCTAAGCCTCAGGGTTCCTGAAGGATGTGCTTAGAAATAATTTTAAATACATTCCTTCTCAAAGGGGATAAATTCAAACTTGGGAAATTACTGTGTTTTTGAGGGGGTGGCTGAGGTCTGAAATTTTAAAATCAGGCCAATTTGCAGAGATGCTGTAGATAGATTTAATGATTTTGTTTCAGAGAGAACATTTTCCTGTGGTCACAGTTTCTGTCATAGTTAATCAACAAGCCTGTGCCATTTTCTAATGTGTACACATGATTTTTCACTAGTGCACAAGGCATAAAACATCATTAATAAGCATATATGGTGCCAGTGGATGGCAGGCCTTACAGGTAGAGCACATTACTTAAAGACAAGGGTGGCAAGCTTTACAAATTCTACTGCTGGCATCAATTTTTAAAGAATTCCAGACCATGCAATCAATATTACCCATAGAAAGCAGTTTACCCATTGAAAATGTAATTCATTGAAAGCAAAAGTGGGTTCTAGTCTCGCTTCTGCAGTATGTTATCTGGGTGACCTTGGTGAACTTTGTTCTCCACATCAGTCAAATAGGGATGTTACACCACAGATGTATTAATTAAGATTATAAAATGAAATACAAGTGTGTTAAATTTCCTTGAAAACTCAATTGTGACCTGCAAATTTAAGTTTTTAAAGTTTATGATTATTGTGATAGATACGATCTAAGAGTTTCAACAGTGATATTCAAATCTGGAATGTTTTTCACATTTGTTTTTCTATCTTGGAGCCCTCGCTCCCCATTTAGTCATTTTCAGTTTAAAGCAGTTTCATTTCAGCGAATTTGAGATATGTACATGAGCGTCCATTTCAGAGCCCGTTTCCAAGGATTTAGGCAGAGCTCCCACACAGCTGCAAAGTCCCCCTGACAAAAAAAAGGCTGGTGTCTGACTCGTCCCCCAGGAGCTGCAGGTGTGTGCGTGCAGTAATGTCTGCGTCCGTGAATGACCATGTTTGGTGGTGGCAATTGCGATCCCCCCCTCTGCGGTCATTATTGTTTCTCTGCCTCCCACAAGCTGTCCATTGGCTCCCTCTGGGGCCCTGGCATGAAAATGCTGGCTCTCTCATGCATTGTATTTGTTGGTCCTTCTGGGGAATCTGCATTGGCTTCCCCTTAGCTAGTTCTCCAGTTTGGGTGATTCTTTCCAGCTGGAGCCACTATTTATCCTCTTGGAGGGAAAACTTGTAACTGGGGTCCCCCTGCTTCAGTGGGCAGCCTAACTTATGGGATATTGACAGATGGCTTAAGCCCCACTTGCCTTGGGTGTTTTTTGACACAGGAGTGCTTAGGCATCCGTGTAGGCTAAGCGGTTGGGATTGTAGACTAATCACCCTTGTACACTGCTCTGGACATACTCCCTCCCAATTTTACAGCTAGACTTTTCCCCATCTTCTGACAGAATAAGGTCTATCTGCAGGTGGGTGGTTCTGCAGCTTAGGAGTGAAGGACAAGACAAATCCTTTCCCAAGGGAATGGAGGTGGACATGGGCAAGCGATTACTGATAACTGACAAATATGACTCTTTATGTAGACGGCAGAGTTGGGAGCAGGGGCAGTGTTTTGCTATAATGTTCTTTTGGAATGTTACTACTCTGGAAACTTTATGGTGGAGGAATTTATCCTGCTTTTCTTTGTGTTTGGAAGAGTTTTCTTATGCACTTATTTTTGTTCTCAGCTCTGAATTATTTCCAGTGCAGGAAACCCTGGGAGGAGCAGAAATGTCCTTTGTATCTGCAAGTTACACTTTTATGAATGGTTAAATTGTCCCATGCCCCATAACATTTGGTCCATGCCTCTGTCAATGTACTGGTCACATCAAATTATCAATCACCTGTCTCATCTGGTTGGGAGGTTTTGAGATCAGAGGCTGCTCAGAGGCTGGCACATAGTAGGTTTATAGTAATGTTTGTTGCATGAACAAATAAAATAGATAAATGAATGAATGAAAGAAACTTGGAATTGCAAGTGTAGTACCTTCTATTTACTTACTAAGTGCCCTCGAGCAACATTCTAGATAGCAAATAGTATGCTATCGCTGGTAGAAATTGGCTACCGAATACTTTTTCATCACTGATGGTTTTATAAGTTCATATCAACCTACATCACACTGTAATATACTGAGGACAAGGAGACTGAGTATCCAGGAGTTTTCTTTTTCTGTAGAAAAGTTTTACCTCATTTCTCCCTAGAAGCCAACAGCAGGATGAGTTCGGCGTAAAGTAAGTGATGAATTCTCCCCTCCCAACCTTCTTATATGCCTAAATTAGTGTGAACTTTTTTCAGACAGTGAAATCTAGAGGCAGTTTCTGGGTGCTAACATCATCTCATGTTTGAAGGTAGAATATTTAAAAATCCCCTGCCTCAGGCTGTGGCAGAGCTGTTTCCTATTAAATAATTTCAGCCATGATCTTTTAGTAAATCTCATTTTTATAATTTAATTTTTTGAAGGAATAATTTATTTTGCCCATTTTCCTCTTAATTTTGTGTATGGTTGTCTTTTCTTGTGGATTTTAAAACTAACATTAATTTTTGTTTTTTAATTTTGAGCCTTAAGAGAACCCACAGTGAGTTGTTCAAACATCCTTGACATTTCACGGCAGTGGAGTGTAAACTTTTTCACAGAATTCACAGCATGTCCTCACCTTACTAGCTCAGCTGTTCAGTTCATGTCAATAAATTTGTTGGCTCTGTGTGCTGTTCAGCAGATGCAAATGTGTCATTATTTGCATGGTTAACAATGAAGTTGGAATTGAGAAATTCTTGAATCCATATCCATGTTCTCTATTATGTAAGATTTTCTGTTTTGTTTCCCTTATTCATTAGCTTTGCTCTTGGTACATCATAACATACTAGTTTTTTTCTAATCTTTGCTTTTAAATCTTATTTTCTTTTTCATTTCACAAACAACTCTTGTGGGTCAGGTGGAAAACAGAGTGTCTGTATTAAAGGGATTACGGCTTAGAAAGAGGCTGCCTGATACCCTTAATTCATTATGAGCAGCACAATGAAAGAGGAGCAGAGAAGGTACAGGTTGGATGGATTTGTGGTTGGGGATTTGTAGGCAGGATGGGTAGAGAGGCACAGGTGGGCAGGACAGAGATGGATATTGGCAAGAGGGCAATTTGGGGAGGAGACTAAGCATTTGTATTTCTAACAAGTTCCCAGGTGCTGCTGCTGCTGGTCCTATGACCACACACGAGTGGGCAATTAAGGAAATAGATCAGTAACACAGAACAAGCAGAGGGAAATAATACTACACCTTAAGAATTTACTGTGGGATACCCAGGAACTAGAAGACATATATGTGGGTAATAAACAATCAAATTATTCTTTCAACATTTGATATAAAATTATGTACATATGCAATTTTTATACCTTTTATTTATTTTTATCATTTTTCCATCCCTAGATACTGAGTGATCTTTGATTTAGCCCTCTAAATTGTTTATTCTTTCCTTCAGCTTATACTAGCTGTTTAGATAAACTTATTTCTTCTAGTTCCTTATCTCAAATGGAGTTAAAACAGAGGGAACTTCTATCAGCAGGTCCACTGCAGGCCAGTAGGAAATGTATCCATGATGGATAAATGGGATAAATCTAAAGACATTCTTCCCAAGATTCCTGGGACTTGGTTACTTATTCAAACACTAATATAGGTACTTCTGTGATGGAAGTTTGCAGGTAGAATTAAGGTTACTAATCAGTTGACCTTAAAATAGTGAAACTGTCCTGGATTATTCCAGAGGGTTCAATGTAATCACATGAGCCCTTAACAGTAGAAAAGGAAAGCAGAAAATTCAATTCAAGGGGGGAAGGAAGGAATGAATAGGTGGAACAAAGAATTCTTAGGGTGGTGAAAATAGTCTATGATACTATAATGGTGGATATGTGTCGTCATACATTTGTCCAAACCCATAGAATGTACAACACCAAGAGAGAACCCTAACATAAATTATGGACATCGGGTGATAATGATGTGTCAGTGTAGGTTCATCAGTGTAACGAATGCACCACTCTGGTGAGGAATGTTGATAATGGAAGAGGCTATGTATGCGTGAGGGCAGAGTATGTATGGGAAATCTCTGCACCTTCCTCTCGATTTTGCTGTGAACCTAAAACTGTTCTAAAAAAATAAAGTCTTGGGATAAGCAAAGTCAGTTGGAGAGATGCAGTGGAAGAGGAAGCAGGAAAGATGAGGCAGTTGAGGTCAGAGAGATTTGAAGTTGAGAAGGACTTAATTCACTCCTGCTGGCTTACATGGGGACCATGAGCCAGATGTTACAGACTGAATTGTATACCCCTAAATGTATATGTTGAAGCCCCAACCCCCAATGTGACTGTGTTAGGAGATGGGGCCTTTAAGGAGGTAATTAAGGTTAAATGAGGTCCTAAGGGTGGGGCCCTACTCTGATAAGACTGTTGTCCTTATGTGAAGAAGAAGAGACACTCACTCTCTCTGTGCATGTGCGGAGAAGAGGCCATGTGAGGACACAAAGAGAAGGTGGCTGTCTACAAGCCAGGAATTGAGCTCTCACCAGAAACCAACCCTGACAGCACCTTACTCTTGGACCTAAGGTCTTCAGAACTATGAGAAAATAAATTTCTCTTGTTTAAGCCACACAGTCTGTGGTATTCATTTATGGCAGTTGGGGCAGACTAATACAGGTCATGTGGGAGGCCTCTAGAAGCTAAGGATGGCACCTTGCTGACTGCCAGAAAGGAAATGGAGATTGTATGGAACAAAATTCTGTCAATAACCAGAATACACTTGTAAGTGGATTCATGCCCAGAGACTCCAGAAAAGATCTCAGGCCTTAAAACAGGGTCTTGCTCTGTTGCTCAGACTGGAGTGCAGTGGCATGATCAGAGAACCCTGTAACCTTCAATTTTTGGGCTGAAGTGATCTTCCCATCTCAGCCTCCTGAGTGGCTGGGACTACAGGCACATGCCACCATGCCCAGCTGATTTTATTTTTTAAATTTTTTAGTAGAGATGGGGTCTCACTGTGTTGACCAGGCTGGTCTTGAACTCCTGGCCTCAAGTGATCTTCCTGTGTTGGCCTCCTACAGTGCTGGGATTACAGGTTTGAGCCACCCACCTGGCCAGCCTTGTGAAATTCTAAGCAGAGAACCAGTTAAGCCACACAGTATCCTGACATCTAATCCACAGAAACTGTGATATAATAAATAGGTGTTGCTTTAAGACCCTAAGTTTGTGATAATTTGTTTTGACAGCAATAGAAAACTAATACAGAAAAGATTATATTTATTCTGTGAAAACCGTGTGGACAGATCACTCTGCCAAAATATGTGGTTATTCTACACACATAAATTGGCTTACCTTTTTTTCAGGTATTAAGAGGCAAAATAAAGATCTAGTAAACTATTTTCCATAGTGTGATCTATGGAGAAAAGTTGCATAGTATATCTCTCTTCTTGGGGATTTACAATGTACATTTTCATATAAAGGTTCTTCTACATCCTGCAGGGAAAAACATCTGTTGAATCTTCTAACTCAATAGTTTTTTTCCCTCCAAATTTATTTGACTACAGAATCCTTTTAAAATAAAATGCTTTTAAACCTACCAGCTAAAACCTGTTAAAAGCACGTAGAACTTGCGGTCCATCACTGACGTTGGGACTTTTTCATGCTGGGCATGCGAGGAATAATTCTGAGTCCTATTTCCCTGTACTCAAGTCCTGTAATGTCGATTTTAAGAGATAATATTTTTCTAGTGAATTTAATAAAATGTAACCCCCTCCTTCTTTCCTCCATCCTCAATACCTAGATGTTGCAAATACCTACAGGCCTACGTGAGTGAAGTGGGCTGATTGTAAGTGAATAGGAAGTTATGTGTCTCATGCACATGTAATAGTTTTTCTACAATAGCTATCTCTAGATGTGGTTGTGTTTGAAGATCTCGATCTTTATTAGATGTGGCCAAATGGTTCTCCAAAGTACTTCTAGGAGTTTTCACTCTTAGCACTACATAAGACTTCCATACATTTTATTTCTTTAAATTAAAAAAACAATCAACATGAAGCAAATATGACAAAGCATATACAATCAGGAGGTAGATAAATACACGTATGTCTATTTTGTTGTTTTTTGCACTTTTTCATAGCTTTGAAATATTTTAAACTAATTATAAAAAATTTTAAAAAGGTAAGAGAAGGGATAAATAAAGAGTACAAAGAACACATAGTGACTGTGACAAGCTGTGCAAGGCAGACAGGCTCTGCTCAGCTCCAGCTAAACATTGCCATGTAAAATGACACTGTCAGGGTTTCTGAGTTTTTTAAAAAAGCCTAAAATCCAAATTTCTATGTAAAATTTTCCAATATTTAAAGTAGGGTCCGGACTAAACGAAATGTGTTTATATCTGGGATCTGGCTAGTGAGGTACTGGTTTGGTCCTTTTTCCTAAGTCTTTGGCAGAATATCTCACTTGGACACACTTGTCTCCCCCTACCACTTTGTACAGTTGTGGGAGGTTGTTTATCACAGTCTCCCTCTCCTGTACCTGGCAAAAGCAAGTATGAAGAACTGCAGTTCTGTGCTCTTTAAGATCTAGAATAAAAAGCAATAATCATTCTTGCTATGAATAGTTTTTTTGAAGCTCAGAACCTGCAAATAGACTTTAATATCTTCCCCTTGTCCATAGACTGAAACCCAAACAGCTAAACATTATGCCCTATTTGACTTTTCTTACTTCATTTCCAACTATTCTTTTTTATAACTTTTATTCAGACCAAACAAAACTTCTTGTTATTTTCTAGAGAAGGAATATAACAGAAATTTAGAGCAAAGGTTCTAGAATTGAACTGACCTGAGGTTGAAGCCAGATTTCATCATTTCTTGCTGCATGACCTTGGACAAGATATTTCATCTCTGTGGTCCTTGTTTTCTTTACTGTAAAATGAAGACAATCATATTATTCAGATCACAGTTTTGTTAAGATTAAATGGAACTATATACACATACAAGTTCTAAGAGCAATGCCTGGCAAACAATAAGCATTCGATAAATGTTAGCTTTTATTATCATCATCTGTAAAATCAGGATAATAGCATCATTACTGTGAGGGTGGAATTAGATGATATTTGTAAAATGCTAAATGAAGTGCCTGGCACAAATTGTAACTAGAATTATTATCACTGGGGCTTTCCCACCTACCTGTACTTAATGCTAGTCCCTCTGATTTAAGGTCTTTTTTTAGTCACTGCAGGTTCACATTCTACCCATTTTCAAATGCCGTTTCAAATACCATCTTCTCCAGAGAGTGGTCATTCACTCATTCAAAAAATATTTGACAATCCTCTTCTGAACCCATATCATTTTATCTTTTAGTTTTACACTTATAATATATTGATTTTTAATGAAAATGTCAGTATTCATAAGACAGAATGTGTTTTTTACTCATCTTTATATCTCCCACCCTGTCTAACAGAGGGCTTGACACACAGTAGGGAGTATTTTTTTTCCAAAAGGGAAATAAACCTTTATAGAAATTCTTCTCTTCTGACTGAGGGGTCTAATTACAGTGGCAAATGTGTGTCCCAGCAAAAAACACAGGAATTCAAAGTCTTAAGAGAATGTATGCTTATTGGGAAATGGTGCTTCCAATTCTTTTTTTTTTTTTTTTTTTTGAGACAGAGTCTCACTCTTTTGCCCGGGCTAGAGTGCCATGGCGTCAGCCTAGCTCACAGTAACCTCCAACTCCTGGGCTCAAGCGATCCTCCTGCCTCAGCCTCCCGAGCAGCGGGGACTACAGGTATGCGCCACCATGCCCGGCTAATTTTTTCTATATATTTTTAGTTGTCCAATTAATTTCTTTCTATTTTTAGTAGAGACGGGGTCTCGCTCTTGCTCAGGCTGGTTTCGAACTCCTGAGCTCAAACAATCCGCCCGCCTCGGCCTCCCAGAGTGCTAGGATTACAGGCGTGAGCCACTGCGCCCGGCCCCAATTCTTTTTGCTATAACACCTAGCCACAAAGGTGATTGTCAGGTCCAAGCAACCCTGGATCATTTGGAGGCTGGGACTTTGTCTCATGAGAATTGATACAATAACTTACTGTAAACACCTTATTCATTCAAGAAAACATAGAATTGCTTTTTTTTTTTTTAAATGCCTTCCAAATAGCAATAAGTTGGTGTGCTTAAAACTTCCCAAATTCTTTAAATTGTCTGGTAAATCTCGACAAAGTGTAACACGATTTATTCTACTGTTGAGAAAATTTCTTGGTCTCAGGAAGGTTACATTGATGTACCTTTGCTCCCAATTAGTTATGTGAACTTGAGAAAGTCATTTTATTTCACTAGATATGATTTCTCATATATGTAAAGGGATAATTCATTAACTTGGGACTGTTCACAGACTTCCCCAAGCTGTCCTTCTACTCCTCCCAAAAACGTTTTTTTTTTTGTTTGTTTTAATCATTTGGAAAAATGTGAAGGGCAAAGTGAAGGAAGAGAAAGGAAACTTGGTGTTTAAAGAATTATTTGGGGGGATACGTTGGAGGAAAGATGGCGCCAGGTAGCTGTGGAGTGTCAGGAAGTCACTGGGAGAGCAAGCATTTCGATAAACATGTCTGGGTCTGTGTGTTCATGGTGGAACAAGATGTTAATGCTAAGTCTTCCTCTTGCCTTGGAGTTTCAGAGACATCAAAGGCTGAGAATATTGTCGCAGACTCCCACGTTCTAAAGGCAGGTGTTTGGTGACCTAGGTGGCACTTGCAAAGGGGGTGTCCAAAATGGATTTTCTTAATAATCCATCACCTAGGTCACGTCCTAATAAGGGCAAGGCTGATGAGGCTGAGGGAGATGATTTATTGGAGAAAGTTGTCAGTATATTGGGTAATTCTCCTTCACCCACCACGTCCCCAATGGCGGTTATGGACAGGAGAACACTTTGCTTTTACTTTAAAAAGCCTGGGGGCTCCTGGGAGTGGAGTGGATAGCACAGCATGTACCACTGGGAGTACAGACTTGCTGTTTCAGGTCCCCAGTGAGGGCGTCTCTGAGGTACCTGCAAACGTCTCCTCTTTTCCCTCCATGAGAAGAAGGATTAGCTTTGGACGTCTGCTGCGTACATAGGGCACCAATCCCAGATCCTGACTAGAGCACTTATGGGAGACATTTTCTGCCCTCTTACCTCTTCTTCCTTTCCATTTTCTGACCCTGGAGGGAGCAGCACATGGAAGAGAAGCAGGGCAGTTTTCTCACGTAGCTTCCTTTCTCTGTCGGGCTTCGAAGCATGGGTCAGTGTGATTTGGGGAAGGGGAGAAGTTCTACACTTGATATTAGATAAAAGGTGATGTTAGGGGAGAAGTTCTAAATTGAGTTTTGATTTTTACATCGGCCTGGATGAACTTATTTAATTTTTACACTGGGCCACATTTTAAAGAATGCCAAAGCAAAGTTTCTGCTTATTTAATATGTCAGAGTGACTGGAAAAGCTATGGGACTTGTCTGGGATTTCATCCAGAAGGGGGAAAGAATGAGTCCATGAAGCCAGTTTAATGGGGAGCAGTAAGTAGAATGTACGTAGTCACTTTTGTCCTTGAACGAGTCCAGCTCATTCAGTGAACCAGTTACAATGGTTTATGAGAGATATAGAATGGAAAAGTAAAAATGGAATTTAAAAAAGTTACTTTTGGTTGCTGAGCTCTTAAAATATGCCACTATTTTGAGACTGATTTACATGGGACTCTGGATTTATTAGAATTACATATATACAATAAGAGATGATCTTTTACGTCCCTTCTGAAACTGCATTTCCATGAATATGATTTTTAAACTAATATGGTGGTTTGAAGTGAATTTAGAAGAGAAACTCCTAAAGTCTTAATATCCTAGCTTTGAATTCAAATATCTTCAGAGTGTGTTTCAATATATATTAGAATTGAATTTAGTGTGGGAATTAGATTACAGAGTTACCATGTAAGGTAAATATCTGGCAAACCAGGAATTACCCCCGAAACTCTTAAGCTGTTCATACAGTATTATCCAGTAGTTTTTAAGGAATGAATGAAATACAGATTCCTAAATAGTCCATCACTCCTTTATTCACTTGGCACATCCTGTATGTCCTTCAAACTCCAAGTCAGATTTCATCTTCTCTGGAAAGTCAGTGTTGCTTCCACTTTGTATTTGGGTCACAGCTATAAGCTCCCCACGCAGTCTGGACTTCCCTGTCACAGCAGTTAGCAGGCTCTATTGCAACCGCCTGTTTATTATCATAGGATGTTTAGCAACAGAAGAATATCCTAAAGCACTGCAAAGAGCCATATGAATACTTTCAGTGGCCCAGGGGATCACTTAGTTTTTGGAATGATCCCCAACACTCCTGGAAACAGAATATAGCCTAGACTTAGCAGTTCTGTAGCCTGGATTTGGATTATAGCTATTTGAGGAAATTGGATTTAAATGGTGAAAAGGAGACCAATGTGCTTTAAAAAATTGAATGTTGCCATATCTACACAACTAAATGGCATACACTCTGATTTCTTTCTTCCTTTGTTTTTCCCTGCTAACTTTCTTTTGCTTTTGATGACTTTTCTTAGCCATGCTTGAGATGTGCCATGCTAAATACAGTGAATATAGCTAAAATAGAATGCTCTAATTTTAAAATAAATTTTTGTTTGTAATATTTGACTGACATAAAAGAACATATAACTTATATTTAAATTGTAAAACACAATAATGCAACAAACCCTCATGAATCCATTTCCTCACTAATAACGAGATTACCCAGACAATTGAAGCTGCCTGTGCTCCTCACTCTCCTACTTCTCTGCCTTCTTTGACAGCAATGATATTTAGCATTACATTGATTTTTAAAAGATATGGCCACATATTTGTAAGAATTTTTATCATATTTTTTAAAAATGTAAAAATTCAAAACTGTAAAGAATGTATTTTTAGTTTTGTTTAAACTTTATTCAGTGGTATTACTCTATATGTAGTG
>NW_012149174.1:10313277-10333719 GCF_000956105.1 Propithecus coquereli
CTCTGCTAAATAATATTCCATTGTGTGACGATTCGGTGGGGGGGGGGGAACCAAGGGCAACGCACGTAGCCTGAACATATGTACACCCATAATTTGCTGAAATAAAAAAAAAAATTAGTATTAAGCATATAAAATTCATCCCATTTTTTTTTTTGTGTTGTGTGTATCTGTAGATAGTTGAGTATGTTGTGTGTAGTGGCTCATTAATTTTCTCTGCTAAATAATATTCCATTGTGTGACGATTCTGCCTTTTATCTCTTCTCTTTCTGATGGATACTTGGTTGTTATTAATTTTTGGCTGCATGAACACTGCTGCTATTAACACTTTGAATGTGTCTTATGCACATGTGTTAGAGCTTGTATAGTGTATGTGTGTTTATCTATATGTCTATGTCTATATATTTATATGTGTATACCCATATATAGTCACATACATACATATAAGAATGGAATGACTGAGTTGTGACGAACTCACATGTACAGATTTGTAAGAAAATGCTAAAATGTTTTCCAAACTGATCGTACCAATTTATGCTTCTACCTGCTATTTATGAGTTCCTCTTTTTCCATATGCTTGTCAACACTTTATTATGTCAGATCTTTATTTTTTTTGCCAATCTAGTAGATATAATATTACTTTTCCCATCATGGAATTTAATTATGATTTTAATTGAACTTTCATGATTACTAATGAAGTTGAGGATATTTTCATATTTTTATTGACCATTTGTGTTCACTCTTCTGTGAAATGCCTGTTCATATCCTTTTCTCATTGATTGGAGAAATCCTTCATGTATTCTGTAAACTAGTCTTTTATCAGTTATATATGTTGCATAACTTTTTCTGGTTTGTGACTTATCTCTTTCAATTTTTTAGAAAATTCTATTTTGATGAGCAGAATTTTTAGTTTTAATGTTTTCAAACTTATCTTTAAAAAAATAATTGATGCTTTTACTGTTTCTTTTTTCAACAGTCAGATTTGTTTGCTTTTCTTTTTTTAAAATTGTGTGTTCAAGTTGAGCGTACCTAACTCCGAATTTGAAATCAAAAATGCTCCAGTGTCTGAAACATTTTGAAACTGACATGACACCATAAGTAGAAAATTCCACACCTGACCTCATGTGATGAGTTGCAGTCAAAATGCAGGTGCACAACACACGGTTTATTTTGCATCACCACAGGGAAAAAGAACCTCTGAACCCCCTTCAGCTACAATATATCTTTTACATGCATGCCAGATATGTATGTCGTATTTTATATTGTTAAGTGTGTATGTGTGAATAAGTGTAAGAAAATGATTGTTTATTGGTAGTCTATAAATTCAGAGTCAGGAATGGTGGTGATGCCAAACAATGACAGATTGTCCCCATGGGTGGCTTAGATAGTGATACCTTTGCTTTCTGATGATTCAGAAACGGCCATCCTACACAGCCATAAAACTTTGTTTTATGCACAAAAGTACAAACAAATATTGTATAAAATTACTTTTGGGTCATGTGTATAAGGTATATATGAAATATAAATAAATTTTTTGTAAGGCTTAGGTCCCATCCCCAAGATATCTCATTATCTATATACAAATATTCCAAAATTGGAAAAAATCTGAAATTTGGAACACTTCTGGTTCCAAGCATTTTGGATAAGGGAGACTCACTCTGTGTGTGAGTTTTACATGATTTATAGCAGTGGTACCCAACTGTTTTGGCACCAGGGATGGGTTTTATGGAAGACAATTTTTCCACGGATGGGGCGGGGATTGGGGAAGGCGGAGCTCAGGCAGTGATGTGAGTGATGGGGAATGGCTGTAAATAAGCTTGCTGGCCTGCCACTCATCTCCTGCTGTGTGGCCCCATTCCTAAGTTTCATGGAAGACAATTTTTCCATGGACTGGGTAGTTGTGGAAGTGGCAGAGTTCTGTGGCCTGGTCCCTAAGAGGCCACCGACTGGTACCAGTCCATGCACGAGGTTGGGGACCTCAGTGTTACAGGATACACATAGACAGTAAAATGGTTACTATAATGAAGCTATAGTATCTGTCTTCTCAGATAGTTACCATTTTTGTGGCAAGAGCAGCTAAAATCTACTTAATTAACAAAAATCTCTAATGTAATATAATTTTATTAACTATAGTTGTACTTATGTTGTACATTAGATCTCTAGACTTGGTCATCCTATATTTCTGCTACTTTGTATCCTTTGACTTACATCTTCTCCTTTTCTCCCCCCACCCCACACCTGGTAATCACCATTTTATTCCCTCTCTATGTATACTTGACCCTTTCCCCCTTTTTCTTTTTTAGGTTCCACATATACATGAGATCATGCAATATTTTTTTGTGTGGCTGCCTTATTTCACTTAGCATAATGTCCTCCAAGTCCATCCACTCTATGGACATGTCAGGATCTCATTTTTTAAGGTCGAATAATGCTCCTATGTCTGTCTGTCTATCTCTTTCTATATCTATCTTTCTATCTATCTATATTACATATCACATTTTCTTTATCCATTCATCAACGACACTTAGGTTGTTTCCATATCTTGTATATTGTGAATAATTCTGAAATAAACATGGGAGAGCAGATATCTTTATAAGGTAGTGATTTCATTTCCTTTGGTTATATACCCAGAAGAGGGATTGCTAACTGCTATGGCAGTTCTATTTTTAATTTCTTTAGGAACTGTTTTCCGAAATGGCTGTATCAATCTACATTCCCACCAACAGTGACTAGGATTTCCTTTTCTCCACACCCTCGACAACATTTATCTCTTGTCTTTTTGATAGCGGCCATCCTAACAGGTGTGAGGTGATATCTCATAGTGGTTTTAATTTGTATTTCCCTAATGATTGGCGATGTTGAGGACTTTTTCATGTATCTGAATTGGCCAATTTTGTGTCTTCTTTGGAAAAATATCTGCTTGAGTCCTTTGTCCATTTTTTTAATTGGGTTTTTTGTTTTTCTGCTATGGAGTTGTAAGAGTACTTTATAAGTTTTGGACACTAACCCTTATGAGATACGTGGTTTGCAAATATTTTTTCTGTTTATAGGTTACCTTATGATTTCATTAATTGTTTTCTTTACTGTGGCTTTTACTGTTTTGTTTAGGAATATTTCTCTGTCCTGAAGGCGTAGATATTCTACTTGATTTTCTTCTAAAACCTGGAAATTTTGACTTTTTACATTTAAGTCTTCAGTATGTCTATGATAGATTTTTGTTGATGGTATGGGGTAGTCAATTTTTTTCTCAAAGGATAACCAATTTTCCCAGCATCACTTGTTAACTGGCTTCCTGTTGATCTGCAATACCATCTTGCTTATATAACAAACTTCCTTATTTGCATTAAAATAAAAGTAATCTAATATCATATATTAATGTTCTCTTAATTTTGAGCTCCTGGAGGCAAGAAAGTATCTCTGACAAACTTTCTGTGGTGAGATAAAAGAAAAATAGATTAATAAAAACTGATCTTTACTAAGATCATTAAATGATGAATGATGGCATAATATTTTGCCGGAAAGGTTTTTGTAACTTGTGGTTTATAAAAGTTTATAAATATAGGTATACCTCAGAGATATTGTGGGTTTTGTTTCAGACCACTGCAGGCGGATTGTTTGAGCTCAGGAGTTGGACACTAGCCTGAGCAAGAGCGAGACCATGTCTCTACTAAAAAAAAAAAATAGAAAGAAATTATCTGGAAAACTAAAAACATATAGAAAAAATTAGCTGGGCATGGTGGCGCATGCCTGTAGTTCCAGCTACTCGGGAGGCTGAGGCAGGAGGATCGCTTGAGCCCAGGAGTTTGAGGTTGCTGTGAGCTAGGCTAACGTCATGGCACTCACTCTAGCCAGGGCAACAGAATGAGACTCTGTCTCAAAAAAAAAAAAAAAATATTCAGTAAAAAATGCTTTAAACAGATGTGTGGTCATCTATCCTCTGTTGTTCCATTTCTAGAACACAGGCAGAATAGATTCAGCATAATTCTTAAGGGCCCTAAGATATTCGGAATGGTAGTGAGCATTGGCTTTAACTTGAAGTAACCAGCTTCATTATCTCCTAACAAGAGAATCAGTCTGTCCTTTGAAGCGTTGGAGCCAGGCATTGACTTCTCCTCTTTAGCTATGAATGTCCTAGATGGCATCTTTTTCTAGTAAAAGACATTTTATCTACATTGAAAATCTGTTGTTTACTGTAGCCACCTTCATCAGTGATTTTAGTTAGATCTTCTGAATAGCTTGCTGCAGCTTCTACATCAATACTTGCTGCTTCGCCTTACACTTTTATGTTACGGAGACAGCTTATTTCCGTCAAATTCATGAACCAACCTCTGATAGATTCAAATTTTTTTTCTATAGCTTCCTCACTTCTCTCAGCCTTCATAGAATTGAAGAGAGTCGGGGCCTTACTCTGGATTAGGCTTTGGCTTAAGGGAATGTTGTGATTGGTTTGATCTTCTATCCAGATCACTAAAACTTTTTGCATATCAGCAATAAGGCTGTTTTATTTTCTTATCATTCATGTTTGAGTAGGACTTTTAATTTCCTTCAAGAACCTTTTCTTTGCATTCACAACTTGGCTAACCATTTGGCACAAGATACCTCTTGGCATGCCTTCCACACTAAACTTAATCATTTCTAGCTTTTGATTTTAAGTGGAAGAAGTGGAACTCTTCCTTTCACTTGAACACTTAGAGGCCATTGTAGGTTATTGACTGTCCTAATTTCAATACTGTTGTGTCTCAGGGAATAGGGAAGCCCAAGGAGAAGGAGAGAGACAGGGGACCGGTTGGTCAGTGGAGCAATCAGGACACACACAATATTATCAATCAAATTCACTGTCTTATATGGGCGTGGTTTATAGAATCCCAAAAGAAGTACAATGATAATTTCAGAGATCACTGATCACTGCTACCATAACAGATATAATAATAATGAAAAACTTGAAATATTGTGAGAATTATCAAAATGTGACACAGACAAATGAAGTGATCAGAGATGTTGAAAAAATGGTGCTGATGTACTTGCTGGATGCAGGGTTGCCACAAATCTTCAATTTGTAAAAAATGTGTCACCTGTAAAGCACAATAAAGTGAAGCACAATAAAATGATATGTGTCTATATGTTTTAGAGGAAATTATAAAAGGGATCAGAATGTCATAATGTCATTTGCTTGAAGGTGCGGGCATTTAAATTTTGAATCTTGGAGGAATTTAACTCAAACTATTTCAGCACAAATCATTGAAACAAACGAAAAAGTTTGATATTTATAGATGGAAGATAATTTGAATAAAATTTAAACTGATAGCACATGTAGCTCCTAAGTTCAAATAAGCATTTTTGATTTTAAAAGATAAAATGTGAAATAGTACATTTCTATGATTTCCTCTGGGACCTGACAGGAAGTACTAAGGAAAAAAAAAGCTACTTAAGATAGAACCGTTTCATGAACCTTGTTCATGAAAGATGTCTCACCTGATTATTCAGCTGGATTGTTTGGCAAACTTTAGAAAAGGAGTGAAATTTAAATTTTTTCTTATAATTAATTTATTATTATAAAGTCCATTTCATATTGACAGTGCAAATTGCAAATCCTGGGGCAACACTGCCCTCTGTAGAGAGCAGATTAAGATTTCTAAAGTATTTCAACTCCTTTGGGTCAATCATTTTTTCCTAAACCAAATGGATCTCTTTGTTGAGTAATTAGATGACAGGTTTCGTCTCCTTCCTATTTTGATGAGAGGGGATTTACTTCCTGGAAGGTATTAATACTTTGTCTCCTTGTTCTTTCCTTTGCGGCCAAAGCCAGTGACTATTCTATCTTTTTTTTTGGTCCTTCGCTGTTACTTCTTTAATTCCAAGGCTCTCAAAGGCTCCATTCTCTTGTCTTCCCTTCTAGGGGTCATTGGCAGGATTAAGATCTCCCAAATCTGTAGAGAACTCTCCTTGTAGATATAACACAGAATGTCCAGTTAAATTTGAACTTTGGGTAAACAATGGATACTATTTTAGTATCAGTATGTCCCAAATATTGCATGAGATATACTAACCAAGTTTTCATTTCCCAAATCTCAAATTCAAATTTAACTGAGTGTCCTGCATTTTTATTTGCTAAATCTCACAGCTCTCCCCTTCCCTCCAATCAATACCCTAAAAGCATGCGCTCAACTCACTTGATCTAAAATGTATAAAACAGCATACTACTTCCAGCTCTTCTAGTTTTAGTCTCTCCCCAACCACAACAGTACCTTGATGATGTCTGTCAATGAATGTGGGAGTAGGAGAGAGGTGCTACTTCCTTTCCATTTTCTTCTGGCCAAATGGGTTGAATCCTAGAAAGGTTTCATTCCTGTACTCCTCCCTGGTCTGCTTTAGATTTCTCTCATAGCCATTTGATCCTCCTTTTCTAAAAGAGCTATATGTCCTAGAAGTTATTGGCCTAAGCAGGAACCCTCTTTGGAAAGAAGGCAGAGAGTAAGAAATGGGGTAGGATTCTGGGCTTGAAGAGCGGGCTAGGTATGAACTGAGAATACAGAAGTTATGGAGTCAATACCACTATTTCTTCTTAAAACTCGGGCTGCTGACATTACTTTAGAGATAGCTCAAAACCCTGTGAACTTTAGACTTAAAAACTCCATCCTTCAAATTGCAGCAAGTCTTGACCTGTCTTTACCACGTTATATTAGAATTGATAAATTAAATGTAAATGACTTTATTTTGGAGGGAGGCAGAGTTTATATATCACTTGCATTATGAGAAGTGATAAAATGTGCTAGCATATAAAGCAGAATAATCTGTGAAAGAATACTGGTTAATTTGAACGTATGTCTACTCATAATAAAAAATGCGTATCTGTGTGCTTAAAAAAGTATTTTCAGTGGCTATGAGTGATGGTTTTTCCCTCAGAGTAGGGAGAAATAAATTTGGAGAGTTTCAACATACCCAGCCTTATATAAATAACCATAATAAACACTAACACAACACAAAATCTTTTAAAAAGAAGAACAGGAAGAACTTGTTCTTAATAGATTCTCATGAGAATTATATTTCAATCCATGGAAGCAGCCTTCCTTTTTATTTTTCAATATATTCAAAGGAAAGAGTTCAATAAAAATCCAGTGGGACTACGTGATAGTATCATCTCAATGTCATTATGCTCTGACATTATCTGGGGAAGTAATTTAAAGTATTTCATTAGATAAATGCCTTGATGAGATTACAAATAGTTTGAAAGGGTGATATATTACATTTAAAAAATTAGTGCAAGGAAATTGCTGTAGAATCACCAGATAACTCAAGTTACCTTCACTTAGAAAAAATAAGTGCTGCTGTCAAAAAATACTCTACAGCTTTGACTTCACAATTAAATTTGTAATAATTGGAATTATATTATTAAAAAAGAAAGTGATATATTTGCTTGGCACCCATCATCTAAACCTTCTGCCTTAAAGTCAAACAAAAAACTGGAATAATTGTCAAGGGATATTTAGAACAAAAGCCTGCCTTTATTTGAGTTAATTATTGAGATAAAATAAAGGAACCACAATCAGTCATCACGAGAAAGTTTTGGAGAAATGCTGTCTGCCCTTTGTAGAACTTCCACAAAAGCGAATAGCTCAATCAGATGCTTGATAATCTTCAGATACACATCTGAACTTCAGGGCCTTATCTAAAGTGGCTGCCTTTTCTTTTCTTCCTATTTGTCTATCAAGTGCTAGAAATTGAACTTGAGTCAACTGAAGTGATACAAAAATAAATCATTTATAAATGTAATTGGATTTAGCACTTTCAGAACAAGAGCAGTACATTATTTTATTGTCTCTGGCTCTAGTTTGAAGTTTAAAGTAGTGGTTTTCAAACTTGAGTGTGCCTAGAAATCTTCTGGATGCTCATAGACTTCTGAACCAGGAGATTTCAACTTAGTAGATGTGGGTTGAGGTTTTCAAATTTTAACTTTTAACAAATGCCCTAGATCTGCAGTCCACAACTCCCAGGCCCCAGATGGGTATTGGTCCTTGGCCTGTTAGGGACCAGGCAGCATAGCTCTCCCCCTCATTTCCTCCCCTCGCCAAGTTCGTGGAAAAATTGTCTTCCATGAAACTTAGGAACTGGGGGCCACACAGCAGGAGGTGAGTGGTGGCCAGTGAGTGAAGTGAAGCTTCATCTGTATTTACAGCTGTTCCCCATTGCTTGCATCACTGCCTGAGCTCTGCCTCCCCCCCTCATCCCCCATGGGAAAATTATCTTCCATGAAACCAGTCCCTGGTGCTAAAAAAGGTTGGGAACCACTGCCCTAGATAATTCTGATGATTGGGGTCCAAAGACCATACTTTGAGAAACACTGACTTGTGTTTTCAGCTGTTTGTTACATTTGTCATTCTTCCAGGATTCTCCTTATGTTCTAAACAGCATAAAACAAACATACCCCGGGTGTGAAGCATGGGGTCAGACACATCATATTCTATTCCTATCCATCCTATTCCATTCCATTAACTTCAACAAATATTCATTCAGCAGTGGGGTAGGGAAAGGAAATATCCAGGAGAGTGAGTAGAGGCATGAACTAAAAACTGCATTTTGCCATTAAGGAACTTTCAAAACTTTCAGTATCTGTATAATAAGGTATAATACAGAAAGGGATTTTATTTTGTTTTTGTTTCGTGGCTGTAATTTGCTTTCCTCCAGACACCACCCCTTATGCTTCTCACATTACTCATGGAATATGATAATCTTACTAGTTCATAGAATTTTTGTGAGACTTTTCTGATCTAGTTGTCCAAAATGGGCATTGTAGAAGAGTAGGTTGGTAATTAGAAGAGCTGTGGCTTAATCCCAGCTCCACCGGTGACTAACTGTGTAGCAAAGTATCTGTGTCCTACTGACTTCATTTTGGTGGATCGGAAGAGACAATACCACTTGACTGATTCACAGAGATGGTAGATGATTTTGAGAACATACCTAGGGGAGTACTTCAACACTTGAGTGAAAAAAGGGGCTACCAAGTTACGAGTTCCTGGATAACTTCATGACTCAGTACTGTACTTTTTTTAGAGCTGACCTTACACAGAATTGCTGTTCAGGGGGCCATCTCTGCTCATCTCCTTCCATGACATGCCAGCTACCCAGGGCTTTTCCATCATGTTACTTTCTCTTGTTGGAGGGTAACTTCCAAATTCCACACTCCTGTTTTTTTTCCTCAATAGAAAGCATTCTATTGAAACAATGTTTTTATCTAGGACTTATAAACAAATTAATTATGTTAAAGTTTTCTTTTTTCTTTTTTTTAGAGACAGAGTCTCACTCTGTCACCCAGGCTGAAGTGCAGTGGCAGTGGCTCAATCACAACTCACTGTAACCTTGAACTCCTGGTCTCAAGTGATCAGCCTCAGCCTCTAGTGTAGCTAGGAGTACATGTGGGAGTCACCAAGCCCAGCTAATTTTTAAAAAATATTTTGTAGAGACAGGGTCTTGCTATGTTGCCCAGGCTGGTTTTGAACTCCTGACCTCAAATTATCCTCCTGCCTTGGCCTCCCAAAGTGCTGGGATTATAGGTGCAGGCTACTGCACCAGCCCCATATTAAAGTTTTAATGAGTAATTATATTGGTAAGCATTTTACTTAGACAATGCAAATATTTATATTTTAATAGGTTTTAATAGGTTTCTTCCATACATTGAAATGATTCTAACAGTAGAAATTTCTGGTACCATGGCCTACTAAATGAATGCATTTTTTTAAGGTAGACCCCTTTAGTGCTCTGAAATGATATAATTTACTTATTCATTTATTTAAAAAATGTATCCAGTAACTGTGCCAAACTCATTTCAAGGAGCTAGGGATGTAGCTATGAATAACACAAACAAGTTCTAGCTCTCATGGAATTTACATTCAATAAATAAAGAAGCAAGCAAGCAAAAATAGCCATCAGCCAGCCACAAATACTCTGCAGAGAATTAAAGCAAAGTGATGGTATAGACAGAGACTGACTGGGTGCTTATTGTAACAGGCTGTGTGGTCAGGAAAACCTCTTTTGAAAAGCTGACATTTAAACTGAGATCTGAACAAGGAGAAGCCAGCCAGAGGAAGATCAAAGTGAAGAGGATCTCAAGAAGAGAGCAGTAGTACCATGGTATTAACGCAGGAATGTGCTTGATGGATAAGTTGAAGAAATAGGGAAGCTGAAGGGGAGAGTGAGATGAGACCAGATTGGAGAGGTAAGCAGGGGCCAAGTTACGTAGGGCTTTGTAAACTGGGTGAGAAGTTTGAATTTTATTTTAAGTGCAGTGAAAAGCCATTGGGGATTTTTAAACAGGAGAGTGTGCTATATTTTTAAAAGGTCACTTGGCTGCTATGGGAAAAGTGGCTTGTAGGAGGCCTAGAGGGAAGGCTGGAAGATGTGTTCAGAGGCGACTGCACTATCTGGGTGAAAGATGCTAGTAAGTTTAGTGGAATGGAGAGAAGTGATAGATTTGTTATATGATTATTTGGAGATCGAGTTAACAGAGCACGTTTACGAAGTAAGTGGAGTTGAGGAAAAGAGATATACAGTGCCTTCATATGACACTGTTTCCATCTAGGCGCAATTCATGTAACTTTGGGGGATAATTTCGATTATCTTTGGTAATTTGGTTACTGTTTTGTTAAGCTAGTTATTTTTCCACCTGGGCACTGTGTTAGTCCTCTTGGGCTGCTATAGCCAAATACCATAGACTGGGTGACTTAAACAACAGGCATTTATTTCTGATAGTTTCAGAGTCTGGGAAGCCTTCAAGATTAAGGTGCCAGCTGATTAAGTTTCTGTTGAAGGCCCTTTTCTTGACTTGAAAAAAGCTGCCTTCTCACTGTGTCCTTACATGGCAGAGAGAAATCTCTTTCTCTTTCCCTCTTCTTATAAAGCCACCAATTGCCTCATGATGGTCCCACCCTGACTCTATCTAATTACTTCCTTAAGGCCCCATCTCCAAATACCAAATACTGCATCACAGTAGGGGTTAGGGCTTCAACATATGAATTTGGGGGTGACACAAGGCAGTCCACAGCAGGCACCATAAGCATAATCAAAACTGGGTGTGTCCTAGCCAAATCAGAACTCCTGATGAATTACTCTTAGTTAGTTACTAGCAAAGGTTACCCTAGAGTACATGCACAAGATTATTCTGTTTATTGTTTTATATTGTATGTCTTCTTATCCAGTGTTACTTATATCAGATAGTTTACCTCTGAAAATTCTCTAGTCTTATTAATGATTTCCAGAAATTCCTGTCCTCACTATAAATACAGTTTATTTTTATAGATTATTGACATTCAGATTTAACACTGTGAACACTTTGAACAATTAGGGGAAGAGGAGAGAAGCTGTCACAGGACACTACATGAACCCCATTGTTTCAGAAGTCTGCCTTTGTGCTTTTGCATAACTCTCCCAGAATTTATGATATGCCGCATACAATAGCCCTAGCTTCTAAAACCTTTTCTAGCCTAAAATATATAGAAACGATGAAGGTCAGATAAAGACCCTGCAGCTTGATTTCCCTTTCTGCATCTGCCAGATCTTCAGCTGATAATAGATGGCTGCACAGAGACGCAGGCTCCTAATGCTTTCCTCGCCTCTGCCTGTAGGAAAAAAGATCAGCTGAGATCAGTTAACCAGAGCCGAAAGCGATGAAAAAGATGACCCAAAAGGAGCCAAGGCTCAACTGGATATATTCAAAACAGCAGTCAGCTGATAAGCACCCTTTCATCTTTAAGGGATTTTGTAGAAACAGGTAATGATGTTACTAGTAATTTTTAGACCAGAATTCTTGACTTCGACACACAGTATTTGTCAAACTAGATGGTTGAGATTAATATGTTTAGAGAGTAGTTAACATTTACATATTAGTCAGAAATTTTTGATTTCCTACTTCTCCACATCTTCTGATCTCGAGGGTTTCCCAGGCATCTCTTCTTTCCCTGCTCCATGAGGCTTGGCATCCTGCCACGAGCCCCACACCAGCTCTGTCTGCAGCGGCAGGAAATGATGCAGAGCAATACAGAGACTTTTAAAAATGGTTCCACTTTACTTTTGACCTTAAATTCAAGGGGAAAATGGAGTTTTCTTTTCCCAGCGCCTGGAATTACAGTGTACAAATATTTCACAGAATGGGGTGTGATGGAAGACTCACTGGGAAGAAACTGTTCAGAGAACTGGTTGAGAAACTAGGAAAAAGAAAATAGAGAAAGGAGACTGGAAGCGACTCTCTGGTCTGAAAAACAAAGAGGCGACAATGAAGATGGAACCTAGAAAAGGAAGAAGTTGGCTTCTTCCTTTCTTCCTCCCACCTTTTCGGCTAGAGAGGACTGTGAGCGTGTGATCCACTGAGCAGAGCAGAGTGGCTGAGATATAGCTGATTGAGGCTCAGTACCTGTGAGGCATCAGTAGTGGTGAAAAATAACTTGTCAAAGAACTCCATCCTCCACCCGCTTGTCTTCGGCCATCTCAAGCAAGGCCAGGATCATGGGAGGAAGAAAAGAGGGATTTGTTCGCTAGTTATACCAAATATTGATAAATGTTATACTTTGTTTTTGTTTCAGTTAACCTTATTAATATTTTTAGGTGTCAAAAGTATACTTAAAAGATATAGCCATGGGGTATGAATACCATTTGGCTTAGTGTGATGGGAATTCCCGGTTATGATACATGCCTAATATAATGTTCCCTAAGATTGCATCTCAGCCATTTGCTCTGTGCATGCTCCTTAGGTGAAAACATTTGCCCATGACTTCACTTGTCACTTATTGTATGATTTTTAAAACCCATATTTTCAGTGTCTCGGCTAAACTCTAGACTTCCCATATTCAATTGCTGTAGTTTTTCAAGCCCTGTTTCAAATGCTAATTTGTGTGTGTGTATGTATGTGCACACACACTTCACAAACTTCGCATCTGCCATTCTGCATAGCACATACAACTACATTTATAATCAGAACAATAATTCAAGTTTACAGTCCAAAGAGATATTGAAAAATATCTCTGTAAAAATTTAAAGACAATGGATCTATTGTTTACCCCAAAGCATCCATTCTTTTTTTTTTTTTTATCCTCATAACTTTTATTAGGATTACATTTCTGAGCAACCAATGCAGAATTAGACTGCCCAAACAAGGGGATAAATTTGCCAGAGACCTGTGCTATTTCTTTTCCTTAAACCTTGTTAATGAATCTGGCTCAGAGAACGTTCTGATGGCCACTCAGATGGCCACAAATTCTTAGTCCAAGACGTCATCATCATCTCCTTTGAGAGGTATTAGAGTACAGCCATTAAGAGGATTTGTTCTGTGAAGTTTGGATTTGGTCGAGGGGCTGCATTCAGGGATCCAGAAGGCTACATGTAGCTTTGAGGCCACGGCTTCCATACCCTTGCACGGGCTGCTGACCAGAAATATGGACTGCTGTCTCAATGGTCACCAACACCATGCTTGTTGAGGACTTTAAAATTTTGGTATAATTATGTCACAATTCATTGAAGTACCTCTCAACCAATTTCCTTCTGACTCTCTTGTGATACTTCAACTTCAAATGGCTTCTTAGAACTGTCATGTAAATCAACCTGATGTAGGTTTCTGCATTATGCAGGACTCTCAGTTGCCAGTTTCTGTGCCAGAGAGTTACCTAAGGCTGGGCCATGCCGGTGTGTCAAAGTTCAGTCTGTTCCAAAGCCTGGTGCGCCCGTCAGACTACAAAGCATCCATTCTCGATAGCCCTAGCTTCCTGCAGTCAGTACCTGTTTTGATGTCAATTTATGACACATGGCCCTCACCAATCCCATCTCTTTTTCTGTCTGAAGTCTGGTATAACTCACTTTACCATCCCTTCCTTTGTTTGCAATCCATAAAGTGATGGCATCACCTGCTTGGACTGAATAAATGACCAGAGGTATTTTGGAGACAGCCTTTCAATTCTGCAGATGAATGACTTTGAACCAAACAAACTGGGAGACACTGGGGTCAGGGTCTATACACTGTATGTCCACCCAACATCCAAGCATCAGTCTCTAAATTCTCTTCCTTCTTTGAATTGCTGGTTTGAAGCAGCAAAAGACAAAGAAGGAGAAATAATGTAGAAATTCATTTAGAAGCTGAAACCATTTCTGCCAACACATATAGTATTCATGCTTTAATAAGTACTGTTTTGTATACCAGCAATAAATATCTTGCTTAAAGTATTTAACTTTGAGAATATTTGGACCTAATATTTTAGCTGCTTGGTCATGAACTAAAACAATTACCCCTTTGGAATTTCCAGTTGGATGTTCCACAGGTATTTCACACTCATGATGTGTGAAAAGTACTTGATTGCTAACAGTGCAACACTATGTATCATCTTAGATTTTTGTACCTTATATATCCCTAAATATCCAGTATCATATATGATCAATTATTGACTTCAAATGATTTCCTCCTAATGTGTTTTGAATGTCCCCTTTCCATTTACCACCTCAGGCTTTCTCACTTCCATTTTGCTTGGCTCAATTCAATTCTTACTTGTATTACTTCAATAAGCTTCTGTTTGGTTTCCTTGTCTCCAGTACAACCTTTGTTCCAATGAGTTTTCTCTGATAGTTGGCTATGTGATATATTGGGGAACACTAGAATATTTGTGTACATTTTTTTCATTTTACTTGTAGCTATCAAATATTTTGTCAATAATTCCTCATATCATATATGTTTGTGTATGTACGTATATGGGATATATGGAATATATTGGTATTTATATTAACTTGTATTATACTTTGGCATATTTAATATTAAATTTAATAAACATTTTATTTTTGATCCTGGACAAACACATAAGTGGTTGAAACCATAATTTTAAGGTAAAAGAAAAATAAGACTACATTTGAATTCTATGTGATACTTGGACATATTTCTACAGATTTAGTTTCAGTATACACTGTTATTTAAAATGGTATACATGTCATCTCTCATATTTCAGGCCATTAGTTTACAAAACAGGGAGAATGAGATTTAGAAATTAATTAAAATGTTATTGTAATTAGTAATAACTATTCCTCAAAAATTTTTTATCTAATAAAACTTTAAAATCTCAAAGTTTTCTTTGAATTGGGGCTTTCTTTTTAAAATATTTTTTTGGATGGAGCATGTAATCTTTAGGCAATCATTTCGAAAAGACAGAATTCACATGCAAGATTCTAAGTAGAGTGATTTTTCTATTACACACACTGACTCTTATGAAAATCTGAGGGAGAGATTTCTCTGTGTCAGAGATATCTTCTATGTACCCCTCCAGTTGTTCATTCTCCACCCATCTCCACCTTGATTTCTGTCCTGGGAGGTGACCTGAATAGACTATGGAATCCCTTCTCTGCTGGTTTCCCGTTGGCTTTGGCTCCTGGGACCCCATCAGAAGAGGCAGTGAGAGCAAGGTCAGGGTATTTATTCTACTGGCTCCTTTTGTGAGGTTTGCTTTGATTGAAGACACTCTCCTCTCAAGGTTGCTTCCTCTATACCACTCTCTCCTTCTGGGTTCTGATAATTGCTTTTTCCTCTCATCTCTTTGGGCCTTGGGGTTGTAACAACCCTGTGTTACTAACCTAGGTTCCTGTACTATATCCTTTGTGGTTTCCCTACACTTACCCATATCTTTGTGGAAAAAAAAAGACTTCTGTAAATAAGTTATCTTTGAATTACCCCAAATTGATTGTTCTATTTCTTTTTGTGGAGACCTTGATGGATAAAGTCACTTATTAATCTGGAACCTTTATAGTCAATGAGGTCAATGAAGTATATGAGCCAATGTATGATTGTTTTAGTTCATTAGTTTTTGGTGATTGGCTTGATAAAAAATCCCTTTTGGTAAATGGCTAAAATCTCAATAACTTGCATGGTGTCAAAAGGAAACAATAAACAAGAGTGAATAATAGGCATCTTAGAACCTACAGGTCTATAGCAGGGACAGAAATCTCAGCAAATAGTCCATTTGTTTACATCTTCACAGTCTCAGCCCCCTTGAAGTTAGGTGAAACCATGTGACTAGTTCTGGCCAATGAAATGCAAACTCAAGTGTTTTGTAGTAAGAAGCCCAGGCTATACCTTAAATATATAAAATCATATTTTTTATTTTAAAAGGCCATATGTGATTTTCCAGTCTCTCTCTTATCGTCTGGCAACTGAGGAAGCTTTGTGATTTAGCTGAAGCAGCTACAACATGGAAGAGCCTCTATCATCTTGGGTCTCTGAGAGACTGTGTAGAGCACAGCTCCCTGCTGACCAATCCTGAATGAGTAGGATGGGTGGGAATTAAACCTTTGTTTCCTTAAGTCACTGAAATTTTGTGGTTATTATTACCATAGCTTCATATAGCCTATTCTAATACAAGGGCCATAGAGAATCCTTGTTACCCATCCCTGCCCCCCCGCAAGCTTGCTTCTTTCCAGGCTTTTATACATCAGTAAATAGCACATCATGTTGATAAATTAAGAGGTTTTCTTGATACTTCTCTTACCTTACCTCCATACACACAATCCACTAGCAAGTCCTGTGTGTTCTACCACCAAAATGTATCTCAAATCTATTCCTGGTGATCTTCATCCCAGTTTGCCACTAGACCAGGGTACCATTATTGCCCTCCTGGGTTGCTACAATAACTTTGTAACTGGTCACCCTGATTCTGCTTTTGCACCATAACAATCTAATACTCACACAGCAGCCTAAGAGATATTTTAAAATTATAAATTGAATGTTTCTTCCCTGCTTAAAAACATCTAGTAGCCTCCCATTGTGCTTAGAAATAACTGCCCAATCTAAAGCAGCACCCCACTCACACCTGTCACTCTCTCTCACAGTACCCTCTTTAGTTTCTTCATAGCACTAAGTATGAACTGAAATTATTTTTAATGCATTTGTTTACCAGTTTATCTTTTGTATTCTAGTAGAATGTATGTTCCATTAGAGCAGATATTTTTCTGTTTTGTTCATTCCTATATGCCCAGTAACAAAAACAGTACTTGGAATAGAGTTGAAACTCAGTAAATATTTATAGAAAGAGTAATAAATTATAAGGGAAAATGGTCTAGGGCATGTTTACTAAACTTAATGTTCTATTTTTCTTTTTCTTTTCTTTTTTGTTTCTACTTATTCTTTCAAATTTATAACTAGAAAATTAAGATCTACCACAGTCAGACTCCTGGCTCTAGGAAAGATTTAATGCAATATCACATTAGCCAGAAAGGGAGAATAAATGAGGTGAAAACATTTTGTTGTATCATTTTTTTTTGAAAAAGCTTGTAAGAATACAGAGTCACCACATGAAGCTATTCTTGTGTCAATTATTGCTGCAAAAATGAAAAGTTCTATTGTAGTCTATGAATAGCTTTAAAATGCCCAACAACTCCAAACTTACTAAGCATTCTGTTCTACACATTCAGCTTAAATACCCACATTATCTCTGAAAAAGTTGCAGTGGTGCAGAGACGGTTTTATGGGGTTGTTTGTTATCATCATGATAGAGCTGAAAACTAGGGTGTGGAAGCCTTGCACTAGTGTTGGGTTTATAGTGGAGGTCCCCTAGATACCATATTTTAGGTCTTCCATGCACAGTGGCTCACTTTTACCCAAGTTATAACTCAACTGCTTTCCCATAATGCTACCCATTTGCTATAGAAATACTTTATCTCTTCACTGAGTTAAGAATTTTTCAAGTACCTAACAGGATAGCTTGCTAAACTATTTATACCCTTGTGGACTATTTTTGTTAACATTTTCTTTTTATTTCCTTTTATAGTTGGTCTCTCAAAATATATTCCTTTTTTGTGTCATCCCTGCTAGATATAATTAAGGAATTACTCTCATCTTGATTTGTATATGTTAAACTTTTTATGATATCTTTAAATCATCTGAGAATAAAATGTTTTCTCTCAAAGTTCTCCACTGAGATGGGAAACATGATTATTCTACTTTCCTATGCCTTAATACAATAAGAGAATTGTAACTTTTCTCATTAAACTCTATATATGCCACGTAGACTGGGTACATTTTCAGAATGGATGTTGCTCATTGGGTCCAATTATGCATGTTCTATTTCCAATAACATATGGAAACAGCTATTTATCTTGAGGAATGAACTAGCAGGGAAACAAATGCCTTAGAAGGCAAAAATGCTGTTATTACCCAATGAACCCACATTTAGAAGATCTCTTAATGCTCTTCAGGTTAAATGGACTGTTTTATGTTATGGTTTAAAACCAAAGATTGTTCTTCTTATACCCCTAATAAAGAAGATAAATAGAATTATTAGGAGTCAGTCACTCACAATAATTAATTTAGTAACCACTAGGTATAGATGTCTATGAGTTGTGATAGGAATTACAATGGATGCAAAGGATATAGTTCTTGCCATAAGATACTAACAATTTAGAAAGAAAGAAGACAGATTACATACATACCCACACACACACTGTCTCTCTCTCTCTCTCCCCCTATAATATACCTGAATATATATAAATGCCAAGGAGACATTACTGAAAGAGATAATAGAATCATATGTTGCATTTGTAGATTATGTATATTTGAGTTTTTTATTTGTCCCTTATACTTTGTTCCAACCATCCCAAAAATGAAGGGAGACATACCTAACATTAGGCGAGTTTATTTTACAAATGTAACTTTCAGAAAGATTATCTGACTATTCTCTAAATGCCTTGCTTTGGTGAGTAACTGCATTCCAATCATTTGACTTCTCTTTTCCTTACATTTGATTAGAAAGAAATTAATGGCAATTATTTTACAAGAAAAATAGGAGAATCACAAAAATTTTCTGACAGCATTCATGTTTTTGAAGAGATATGCAAAACTAGTACAAATTTAAAATCTCATTTGCTTAGAACAATTAAAATTTTTGATATTTATTTCCATCAACTTCCATCATAAGTATTTATTATAGTTATAGTTGCTCAGTGAAATTTCAATTTTGGGGATATTTAGAATGTGGGCATTAAAATAGGATTATCATATTTGATTAAACCATTAAGCCCGAGTTTCTAGTGAGTAATATCTATTCTTTTTAGCTCTTCTTGCATCTTGATTTTCACCTTGGAAAAAGAAGGAAAGACCAAATGTGCTTCCAAACAAATTCTCTTTAAAATGAAAGCTGAAAATTACTTTACAAAAACAGACAATGCAACTTGGAGGCCAAGAAGAATTTCATGTGTATTTGAGTGATCCAGCCACACTGAAGTATTGGGTAATTGAGAGGTCATTAAAATGCTCTTGTCAACTAAAAATTTTCTACTAAATTTTAAACAGCCTGCTGGTTATTTCCCTTTGGATATTTGTCTGAGTACCTCAAACTCAGTGTTTTCAAAATTCTGTATGAACCTGCACATAGTAGGTGCTCAGAAATATTTATTGAATGAATAACTGAAGGCACCATCCCCAAACCTTCTCCTGAATTTTTTGTTACGAAATTGATCTTAAAGTCTCAAAACCTTAACCACTTCCTCTTTTTTTCTATTGTTAATCAACTTCATAGCTTTGCCAGTATTATGTCTGCAGTATCTTTCAACTCTACCTCATTCGCTCAACAAATATTTATTACATGTGTATTATTTGCTACAAACAAGAACAGTACGGTTCATGCCACCATGTAGGTTGGCTTTTTGTTGGGGAAACCTAGAGTCTCGTATCAATCCTCTTGGCACTAATCTAGACTATTGTACTGCCTTTCATCTGGACTATTGCAATGGTTGCTTAGCTCATCTCTCAGCATCTAGCGTCTCCAATCTTATTTGGTTAATCTCAAAAACATAACAATTATTATCTTTTTATGCATTACCTTCAACAGTTCCCCACTCTCACCAGCTAATTTGGAAATCCCTTAGTTTGCTGTTCACGTCCTGGCGCATCCCGCTGTGTTCATTAACTTTCCTCTTGCACTCTATTTTACAGACAAACTAGGCTTCTTGCCAGTGCTCCAACATTTTACCACTTCTCTACCACTCACTCTCTTTTCTCCCTGGAATGATCTTTTCTCTTATTAAAATTTTCTTTTGGTAAAATCCTACCTGTTTTACAAGGCCAGTTCTACTATTCTTTCCTGATTCCTTCAAGTAGAAGTATTTCTTCTCTTTTTTAAACTCCCATGGAAATTCCTTTGTTTCTCTCTTGTGGCTCTTATCAGTTTTGACTCTATGTTGTAGTTTCAGTGTTTATTTCTTATCTGCTTGAGGACGCTTTACACATTGCTCACATTATTCACGGCGGCTAACATAGGACCTTGCACACACAACAGGCTGAATAAATGAAGGGGTGACCTGCTAGTTAATTGGCAATGTTGCTTATATTGTATAGGAGAACCTATGATCTAATCTAAAATAATCTAATGATATCTTAATTATGGCATTTGATTGGTTCCCTTGAATTTGCATAAATGACATCAAAAATTTATTTTATAG
>NW_012149174.1:10334714-10345974 GCF_000956105.1 Propithecus coquereli
CCTCGGCCTCCCAGCGTGCTAGGATTACAGGCGTGAGTCACTGCACCCGGCCGATGAGATATATTTCTCATTGCATTTCATAAGTTTAATAACAATTCATTTTGTAAAGAATCCCTTGGTTCTTCTAGAAACAATGCTGACACTAATGCTTGTGTCATTGCTGGAATGCTTTCCTTCCCCTTGAGCCTGAATAACTCATTTTTGTGAATTTACTTCCACAGAATGAGGAAGGCTGTGATTCAACCTAACTCCCTAAGCAGACTTCTGCCCAGATGCACAGAATATGATGCCAATGCCACATGGTCATCCCATGGGTAAGCACATTTGTATCAGAACAATCACATTGTTCTAATTCTTTATTAATTTATTCATTGCTGTATTCCCTTATCAAGGCAACCAAAGGGAACATTAAAATAGAAAAAATGGATTGAAATCTCAAAGAAGTAGGTTTTTTTTCACTTATTTCAAAAATATCCAAACTGAGTTGGTTAGATGAATGATTGCTTGAAGAAAGACTTTTTATCTCGGGAACAGACTAGAAGGCTTTTGCATTGAGGGAATCCTGGAGAATATGAGAATCTTTGGAGCCTGTGTCTGAGCTTCTGCAAGGCCAGGGGCTATTCCTGAGCTCTCTGGGTTCTTTAGCGACTCCCAAGAACCCATCTGATAGAGAAGCTTCAGGTATTCTAATGACCATGGCAGGAGGTAAGAGGCCAGAATGCTTCTGAGTGCTCTACCTGACTGCTTCAAATTGCTCTCTGCATAGGGTTGAGCAGGGATGTGTAGAACATTTCAATACCTCTGGTGTCTTAGGTAGCTATTAACATTGCTTATGCCTAGAAATATATAGATAGGTATAATTCCAAGGAAGTTAAACTCAAAAGATCCAGAATTGGAAGAAAAATCCATATGGAGTCATTAATAAAAGATAATTTTTCAATTCTTTTTGGTTAAGTAAACATTTTTGAGGCAAAATGGTAAATAATTTTATTTTTCAATGCTTTCTTCATTTTGTAGTGGCTGTCTGGAGTGTTACTCTGAGATGGGTATGAGGAGTGCAATGATCAATTGGTGATGTCTGTCATGGACAAGGGAGAGAGGAAAAGCAATGTTTTACATTTAATGACTTAGTATATATCTATTACATGTCTTATCATTCTTTATGATGAAGGCAGAAATATAATTCACAATGGCTTTGTTCTTCAATTTCATGCAATACCCAAAATGAAGCTTTGAAATGCCATCCATAACCTTTGCTCAGCCCAAGGGATGATACCCATAGCAAATCAATAAGTTAATAACTGGTATGAAATAATGGAAGTTCTACCTTTTTATCACTTATACAGCCAAACTGGGGAACCTATGAAGAGTTTAGATATACGAATATTTTTCAAAGAAATGATCTATTGTAAGGCAGCATTTAAAAATCTTTCTACAACATAGAAAGTAGTAGTGCATTAGGTAATTTCTAATTTTAAAGTCCTAATGCCTATAATCATGGATACATTATATAGAATATGCAGAATATGTTTCTCTTTTCATGCCTGTCTCAAACTTGAATTTATGATAAATACATGTCCCCTTCAAGTTGGAACCATCAAAAGAGAGTTTAAATGGTAGTAAGAAGTTGGGGAGGAGGAGAAAAGTCACTGCATGGATGAACACACTGGCTTATATGATAATTACACTCTCAGTAATTTCAAATGTTGTCAAATTGGATTTCTTGTATTCAGATGAAGATGTTGAAATATGAGTTTATGCAGGTGTTTCATTATCAGGTCCAGAGATTCTATTAAACAAAATTTATTCCTTATAGAGAAATTTTCAGAGAAAAGTATTTATAATAGACATTTGTTTATTTTTATCTTGTTCAACTCTTGTTCTTTTCCTGTTAACTGAACCCTAACTTTTCTAAGGGAAGCCACTCCACTCATACCCCAAGGCCATGTTGTCTAAGGCTGGTACATGACCAAGATCCAGATATCAGATCTTATGGTGAGAGCTTGTCTTATGACAAGCACAACTCAGAAAAAAGAGGAATTGAGAGGTGGAGACATATTGTAATGACATCCCTTTAGTAATTGCATTGCCAAGTCTTTGATCCAGTTCTACCCTTGTACTTTTAATCTCTGTGTCAATAAATTCCTTTTAAACTTAAGCCAGCTTGAGTTGGCTTTCTGTCACTCACAACCAAAAGACGCCTGATTAATAAGTGTCCAAGTTCTATACTTTTAAAAAATATTGTTACAGAACTCACTTTAAACTTTGACTAATAATGCATAAAGATACTAGATTTTCAAGTATTCTTAGTGTCATACTCATATATTTGTAGGATATAAAATATTTCTACACATACATTATATTTGTATATGTAAAATTGGAACTACAATTAATATATTTAGATTGATTATAGATATTAAAAGATTATGGTATTTATAATAATTTTTAATTATGGCTATGATAATAACATGACTATAGCTGAAAAGACTATTGTGATGGAGGTTGGGTTTTGCCACTGTTGTGATGGTGTTATGGCTAGAGACTATAGTGTCCAAAATCTGCTCTCTTGATCATTTATCCTGCCTTATCATTTTTAAAAGGGAGAAAATATACATAAGAAACAACAAAACTGGCAATCAAAATGCAAGCTTATTTTTATCCGTATTAGGAATTTCCAATAATCTCCAATTGCAAGATCTTCTAGTGAAGTGAGTTGGAACACATATGGAAGGCATTCCTTCCGTAAGTGTAAATTTGCAACACTAAAGCAAGTCTGTGGGGAAAAAGAAAAAAATGTCTGGGTATTCAGAGATGACTTTTCCCCAACTGATGATATAGTTGGAGATGCAGAGGAGGTGAGAGAGAAAGTTGAAGTTTGGGACACAAAATGTAAGAGACAGCCATCCTTCAGTGCTGACGTGAGGGTCCAATAACCCCAACCTCTAACAAACAATGGCCCAGTGAATGTCCTGGGCTCTGACTCATCAGATTAACTCATCAGATATATATTCAATAGACAAATTATGGGCAGCTATTTCAGCTCAAAGTTTGAACATTTAATTAAGTAATAAATCCATACTATTATCTCATTTTATTGTTTGCTCAACTGTATGGATTGTTATGTCCTATTGTCACTTCATTTTACAATAAGTAACTTTAAATGTATGATGTTCTTAATAAGACAGTATTATTTTTTGATTTAAATGAGAAAAATCACACATAAGTCAGTTTTGCTCTTTATAAGCAAGGCAGACATTTTACAATTTGAATTGTAATTATGACTTGGCTATGATGGCCAGACTGGGAAAGAATGGAAGTCAAAGACCAGATGAAGCCACTAGTGAGAAAAATATTCATAGAAATTACTAAAAATCTGCAAATGAAGGAATCCCAGATACATCTCAGAATTTTGGACAGAAAAAGAATTCAGACATTCAGTAGACATCTAGACAGGCTGATTCTGATGTCAATAGGGGGACCCAGTTATAAGGCCCAGGTCTAGAAATAGGATTCTGTCTTCCAGATACTTGAAAGGGAAAGTAGGGGCTTAAGTCTTACGGAATAGAAGTATTGGAAAGTAAGGCAGAGATTTGCATCCTCTGGAAAAAGGCAAGTGGTTGGCCAGAGAAAAACGGCAAAATCCCATAATTGATCCAACCATGGAAATATTGACTTGAACCAATGATTTCCTGACACTCAAGCTCTTTACAGTTTTGCTCCATTGATACCTGACTGCCTCGGTCTGGGGCAGGCCTGAAACTCTCTGCCTAGAAGCCCCTTCTTTTCCATCCCTGTCCAAGTAACAGAGCTATAGTTCAAGTTTTTCCTCTTCCTTGGTGCTTTTATTGACCCACTTCTCATCAACTTTCCCTGATTAAATTGACCACTCCTCCTTTGTTTCACCATTCAATAAAGTTTTGTATAGGTTCTTTCACACTTCTTCTTTTTCTTTATACAAGTCATGGTGATTTATTAATACATAAAGAATAACAAAAAAGCAGAGAGTTAGTTGGATCATCTTAATGACTAGAGACATAAAACTGAGATAGCTCGATGAATTAGTCTTCACATCTGGATGGACTTGTCAACGAGACAGTTTTATCAGCTAGTGAGAAGAGGGGGAAGATAAAAATAAGAGATGTCGAGAAATGCAGAAGTTTTCGTTTAGTGCTGGTCAAAACTAAAGTCACCCATCACTGGATTTGATCCCTGAGATGCAAAATCAAGTGCATAAAAATCAGCCACTATTATGGCATATCATTCTTCCATTTTTTAAAAAGAATTGTTAGCAACCTTAATGGTTTTCAGTGTTAAACAGGATGAAGCGCTGCCAGGTATCTTTGAAGGCATTCAGCATATTTAGACTGGAAAAGATTTTGATAGACCTGAGAGCTGCCTTAGAATATCACAGCTTCTTTCCTTTGACAGTAGACTTGACAAGAGGCATGATTAGGATGCTTGGGAGAATTCATAGAAAAAGAGATTTCATTTCATGACAAATGTAGCAGAGTAGTTGTTAAAAATTTATTATGTAAAACCACCTATGGAAATATCAACTGTGTCTTGTTTTATGAATTCTATGTTCATCTTTAAACAAATGAAAACAATTTTCCCTTTTCTTCTCCCAATGAAGTAGTCAGAAATTTCTTTGAAATCCAAGTTTTTCTTAGCCTCAAGGAAAAATGAACAAGTAAAGGCTCTGGGATGCAAACAGAGTCAATTGTCCAAGGGAGGAAGGGATATAGAATTTAAGATTAGGCTTAAGGGATTGACCCAGAGACATATTAGAAAACGGAGAGTAGTTTATTTTCTGTTCAGCTTGGTTTCCTCCATGAATATATCAGCTTTAGGGTGGCAGGAGCTCAGAGGTTGTAGCTGGTGAGAAGCAATGAAGAACTTGGTGCTAAGTGTCTGGGTCTCAGGAAGAATCTACCATGGTCAGCTGGGCTACCAATACTCAATGGAGCCATAAATACCTGGACCCACTTCATACAGAGCCACTGCCCTGGGCAGACAATGGAGGAGAAAAGGCAGCATGACTAAGATATTGTGTTTGATTTTCACATCAAAATAAATTGCATGTATGTGTGTGTATCTGTGCTTTGTATGTAAATATGTATCATTTATCTATAGGTGTTTGAGTGTGTGTGCATGTGTTGTTTTCCCATGGAATGACTAATAGTGACTTTCCTGCCTATCTTGGTGAATTTAATATGATTCTCCCAGTTTCAGAAATATGACATTATTTGTGCCTCAATATTTTGAAATAGTTCCTACTACCTGAAATGGAATTTTTAAACAATTGCATCAATCCAAGAATGGAATTGGATGCCTGGGAAATTACTAAGTTTTCTGTCACTGAATAGTCCAACATAGGCTATCTTTCAGGGGCATTGTAAGGAAGGATCCTGCATTGGTGGGGAAGTGAAAACATTTTCTTTTTCATATTTGTATTTCTAGTGTCTAGAAAAGTACTGGGTACATAACAAGCATGGGGCAAATATATATTGAAAGAATTAATTAATGGATAGTTGCATTAAATTGATCCCCAGTCTGAGTATTACATGAACATATGGGTGAACTAAACAGTTATTAGAATATAATTTATATACATGCTATATCAAACAAGCTATATATTTCTAGAGAAGATTTAAAGAAATCAATAGTTAAACCTATTCATTTCACTTGCAATAACAGTTATTACTGATGCTATAAAACTTAATCTATTGGTAGTGTACCCTCAGATTAAGAGACTGTTTCCTCAGAACTCATGGAATGTGCAGCCCTTCTAATTTTGCCCCCTTTCTCAGCACTAAGTTGCTGACTGCTTGCCTTTTTTGCTCATTCCCCACTACATCATTGTCATCTGGTTTAGGTGGCCTTTTTCTCACTCAGATGTGGCTTTTTCCTCTCCAAGGGTGAGGCTCATGCCAGAGCATAAGGCGAAAACATTTCCTCATTCTGATCTCTATGTGTCCTTTAAAAACTAAAACAAAAACCCAAATGAACTCAAAGCATGAACGTTTTTCAATCATTATAACTTCAGAGACAATATTCAGGGATGGCTGATCACACCATTACTGCATGTTTCTTGTCTGGCTTCATATTCCCAGCTGTTCTGTATACCAAATGTAGAATGGAGTATGGTTCGTCTTTCTCTGTGCTCTTTGCAGAGTAACTGCTGTAAGGGGTATTTAATTTAGATTGAACAAAGTAAAGTAGAAAAAGCACTGGCCTGGAAATTCTGGCTGGAGTTAGGTAACTTGCCCTTCAGTTCAACTAGATGGACCTGATGGTTCATTCTCCCTTAAACACTCTGTGATTCTACTATACATGGTGTCTGCAATTTTAAACAATTTTAAAATGAACTTGGGCATAATACATTTTGAACTAGAAAATGATTTCATAATACCTTGAGTAATTTCTTTTTTTACTGTATATATTTAGGTTTTGAAAATATGGTTCAAATTTCAATATTAGCAGTTGCACATTGCAGCACTACAATATTATTTCTTTTTCTAAATTCCATCATGCTTCCTGTTTTGAGTCAACAGCTCTATTTTAGAAAACACTTTGCTAAATGTTTTCCATTTACTTTAACATAAGTGTGTCACCCTTTGAAAATTCTCTGGGTAAGGCAGAAAAGTGACATTTGCTCCATTATAGTTATTCTGATTTTTTTACAACTGGATTCTGGGCTGGTAAGTATAAGGTGGGTAGAGTCTGTATATGGTAAGGCTTACGGCCAAAGAAGGAGATAGCTGTTGGGATATTTTTTGCAAAGACACTTTGGAAAATCCATCTTCCTATCCTATTCTGAGATTACTCCAGCAATGTTTTTGAAAATTAGTCATCTAAGTTTGATTGAACATTTTCAGTGAAAGTAAGTTTACTACGTTTTAAGGCTCCATTTTCATTTCAGAAAACTCTAATTTTTAGAAAGCCTTCTCTTATGTTGAGCTGAAATCTGCCTCTTTTGAGCTTCTATGCTTTGTTTTTATTTATAAAATTTGCAGCTCTCTAGAATAAATTTAATCTCATTTCTGTATGCTAGTCTTTCAACAATTACAAGGCCTTTAGTGCCTCCTCTTTCTTCTTTCTGTTTCAAGATTAAATGTCGCCAGCTCCTTACCATTTTGGTCACCCTCTGGATGCACTTCAAATTGTCTATGATTTTTTCTTAACTTTTTATTGTGAAATAATAATAAATTCACAGGAAACTGCAAAGAAATGTACAGGGAGCTCCCGTACACCCTTTACCCATCCCGCCAATGTTGGAATCTTACATACTCTAGTACAATGTCAAACCAAGGAAATTGACATTGGTACAAACCATAGAGATTATTCAGATTCCACCTGTTACACATGCATGTGTGCATGTGTGTGTCTAGCTCTATGCAATTTTATCACGTGTGTAGCTTTGTGCAACCATCACCATGACTGAGCTACTCAACTGCACCATCACTACAAGAATCCCTTATGCTCCCCCTTTTAGCCTCATCCACCCTCTCCGTCCATCCCTAACCCCTGGGAGCCACTGATCTATTCTCCATCTCTATAATTATGTTGTTTCAAAATATTATACAAATGTCAGTATCTTTTAAGAACTGACCAAAAATTAAGAACTGTCTCTTAATCTTGACACTATGTAGGCAATTTCTGATTTATAAATATTTGATTTATATGACAGCAACCTTGTATGCATAGTGGGGAAGTCTGAATTGAGAACCCCTATTTTCTCAGGAGGCTATGTTGTTCTCAGCTTCAAAGTTCTAAGAAATAACTTTTTTAGGCTTTTGCCAAAATCAGGGCTAACTCCCTTTTCTAGACTAAATCTTTGATTTTTAATACATAAAAACTGAAGCAAGCAAGCAAAAAACAATGAGGCAGAAATTTTAGTGTCCCAAAGATGAAGAGGTTTACCAACCTCTACTTGTGAAATCTTTTAAAATTTCATATGTCCAAGCCATCTGGGATTTCCTAGCCTGTTAAGAGGTGGACACAGCTCTATTTACCCATCATTACTGAGTGGTATCTGCTCCAACAGTGTTCAAGATCTTTGATAACCTTTTCTGAGACAGATAATATTTATGTGCTGATATCCAATTAGAACTCTATCACTTCATTTAAGGAGGACTAACAACAATGAACGGCAAGCTGGAAAATTTATGGGCAAATATTTCCCTTATAAACAGTATAATTATTGAATAGTGATGATTCTGTTAGCCAAAACAGCCTTAACTTTCCCCTCAGTTTGACTTTAACTTCAGACAATTTTCTTCCTGACTATAGGCTTTGACTTCCGTTTTCTTAGAGAATTTACTTAAGTAAACTTGTAATTATAAATTCTTTCTTTGTCCCTTTCATATTTACATCTTGTACAACCAGGAATGTCTTTTTCAAGGATCTGGGAGCTATCCCTTTGAAATGTAATGATTGGAAGAGGTAGCATCCTTACCTGGCAGGCTCTATGGAAAGGCAGGAGCTTAACTTCAATAAGTGTCCATTAACATATAAGATGGCCTAATCACCTTGACCCTGCTAGTGTTCTCTGGTACTTGTGTACTAGCTCATCCTAGTACTTAGAAATTCTTCAGCCTTTCGTTTCAGCACAGCTGAGTTCAATCTCCCTCATTGCAGTAGTTTTGAATAAAGTCTTCTTTACTTGTTTAATTCCATCCAGTACAATTTTTCTTTGATGTTGCCATAAAGTAAACATTTCTTTCTGAGAACATTGCACACATCTTTGGGTGAGACTTACTTGAGTATAATAGTTAATAGCTATAATCTATTATTTCTATCTTTTTTTCTCACGCAGAAGAAAATTATTAAATGTGTATCAGTGGGCTTTAGGCCCATAAAAGGGAATTTCACCAGGGGTCTCCCAGGATACAAAGTTTGGAGGAGAGTTGTAGACAACTGCTTTCTCATATGCAGATAAAGTTAGTACATTTATTGGTAGCAGAAGCTCTGGTACATTTCCCCTCTGAGAGGCAGATATGTGCTCCTGGCATGCCTTCTGGGAACCAGATTTGGTTTTCCTGTAGGTTTAAAATTTTGTCTAGTTTTGGTCTCAGCTTAAATCAAAATGTCTAGCACACTTGGGGATCAGTCCTGCCAGGGGCTGCTTATTCTGAGGACTGAAGGATGATTGAGAGAATGCATGCCGAGGAAGGAAGCAGCCCAATTTGATGAATTTGCCTGTTCCCTTTGATACGGCCTTGTTCATTCATCCAATCCCTTCTCACCAGGCCCATCACTCCCACCCCAGTCAAAGCCTCCATTGTTTCTATGTGGACTACAGAAATGGCCTCCTACCTGATCTCCATGCTTTCTCTCTTGTGCGCTTGCAGTTTATTTTCCCGAATATCTACAATGATCTTTTAGAAACGTCCTTTGAAAATGTCCCTCTTTCACTCTCAATGCTCTAATGACTTCTCAACATGTTCACAATAAAACCCACAGTAATCTCCAGGGCTTGCAGGGCCTTAGTGAGCAGGCCCGTCCTCGACCTCATTTCCTTCCATTCTCTTCCTTCCGGCTCTCGAACTGCCAGGTCTTCTTGCTTTTGCTTGAGACCACCGAGCCCAGTCCAGGTGAGGGCCTTTGCAACACTGTTCCCTCTGATTGGAATGCTTCTCCCCCAGGTATTCACCTTGCTCATACTCCCACTTTATTTAGGACTCTGCTCAAATGTCGCCTCCTCAGAAAGAGCTTCTCTGAAAGTGCACCCCATCAATCTCTCCCCTTTTCCTGCTTTCTATCTTTCATAGCACTTCTTCATATCCGAGGTTATAACATGCCATTCTGTATATTGTCTCTTTTCCCCACTTGTTTGTAACCAGGAGGCCAAGAACTTTGTCTTGTCACTGTATCTGAAGTTCCTAGAATGGGGCTTGGCGGTTAGTATCATGCAATGCAAATGTGTTGAACAAATGAGTGAATTTAGACTTGCAGGCTGATGAGGGCTATGAAAACTTGAGTTATATGAATAGAGACTCATTGTACAAATTAGTGCATTTGGGACCATACCTCTGGTACATCCTGGATTAGAGAAGCAGATGTATGATATATAGAAGCACTAAGTCCATTGTAAAACATTTTGTGGGAAGACGCCTTTTCCATTCTAAATACTTGGTTTACATGTGGCTTTTTGGGACATAATAAGTTTAAGTTGGGCATAGCTTACCCTTCCATACATTTCAGTAGTTTATTTTCATAAAAAATTATTAAGATTTCGGTAGTATGCTTTGCTAAACGTTGTTGCTAAGATTATGCTATTTCTGGAGAAATGTTATCTTCCCTGGTAACCATGGGAACTCAATTGGTGATCAAGATAGGAGGTTCTTGACAGCAACATCATTAAGAGTCAAAGTTCAGGTAATTTGTTCATTTGGAATAGGATGGTAGCTACCATTTAAAAATGTGGAGAAGAGGGCAAAATTTCTCTGCCATCTTGGAGAAATAATTGACAAGAGGTAGGATCAATGCCAGTCCTAGGAAATAAACAATGTTCCATTTTCATCTGAAAAGTTCAGTGGGAACAGAGACAGAAAGCTCTACTGAAATCAGGTGAGGGCTACAGTGGTGGGCATGCCAGAGCCCAGGATTTACCTAGGCACATTTTATACTAAAATATGGCATTATTTACAAATACCATCTTCATGAGAGTTTGTGTCTCCTTATGTAGTCTTGTCCTGGTCAACAGTAGTTTAGGTATTACAGAAAGGGTATGCAGGATAGAAGTGATATTTACTGAGCACTCACTGTTCCAGACACTGCTGCTATATGTGCATGGTTCCCATGAAATTTCCAGCAACCCTGTGAAGTGGGTACTTTTATCATCTCCATTTCATAGATGAGGTGGTTGAGGCTTAGAGTGGATACGTAGCACCGTAAGAATGCTGTGCTGGAATATTAATTCAGGGCTGTCTGACTCAGAAGTCAGTCCTGCCTCACATGGATTCTGTGATTATAGTTCCATAGGACTGGGGAATAAACGACCAATGGCATGGCCTCTGAGGGCAGCATTTCAGAAAATTGTCGATATTCTTGTATTTTTCTTGAAAGCTTTTTAAGTCATTATTAGGGATTTAGGATCAGAATGGAAGGGATTGCAAGACAAGAATGAAGTACACATTAACTTTTAGGTCTTATAGTTGCTTCTGTAACATCTTTATGTCATCATTTGTCCCTCCACAAGAGTGTACACACTGAAGGGAACCATTGAAATTACTGGTTCTTATGAATATCCATATAC
>NW_012149174.1:10346474-10347375 GCF_000956105.1 Propithecus coquereli
TGGGGGAGGATGGTTTGGGAATGATTCAAGTACGTTACATATATTGTGCACTTTATTTCTATTATTATTACATTGTAGTACATAATGAAATAATTCTACAACTCACCATAATGCAGAATCAGTGGGAGCCCTGAGCTTGTTTTCCTGCAACTAGACAGTCCCATCTGGGGGTGATGGGAGACGGTGACACCTGAAGAGTGTTGCTTATGTCCAGTCTACTCTGTAACACTGTTTTGGTTGCTGTCACTGCAGAAAACCCTGCTTCAAAAAGACAGGATGTTGGAAATGGAAGCAGGCTTTTCAGTGCTTTTGTGGCAATCTCAGGATATTCCACCTTGACTTTAATCCAGAACGTATGGAGATTTGAAATGGTCTCAAACATACTTTTAAGGCCACTGTCATTTGCGATGTTAAGCAGTTGATCCTCCCCTAGCACTGACAAAGTTGATTCTCCTGGCTTATTCACAAATGGGTTGAGGATCCATTCCTTCCCGGTTTAGGGGTCTTTCGTGATTGGGAAGTAGTGCTCAAATTCTTTTGAAAGCTGAGATGGGTGATCATGCACCAGCTGGGAGAAAGAAGGCCTTGGCTCAGTCTCTTTCAAAATCTCTGCTAACGTTTGAAACATGTCAAAAATCCCAATGTTCACGCATCACTCCCATAATTCCAGTTTGGCTTTGAATGCAGCCACTTTATCTGCTGACTTGAACACAGTTGTTGTTCTCTCTTGAAGTGACAGATTGAGTTCATTGAGGAGGTTGAATACGTCACAGAACTAAGCAAGTTTTGCGACCCATCCTATGCTGAAATGTGCTGCCAGTGGTGACTGTTTTTCTAAAAGAAATCTCTGGAGCTGCTCTCATAACTCAAAAACTCTGGCCAGTGATCTACCTTTAGAAAG
>NW_012149174.1:10349812-10353043 GCF_000956105.1 Propithecus coquereli
TAAGGCAGCAGTCCCCAACCATTTTGGCACCAGGGACCAGTTTCATGGAAGACCATTTTTTCCAATGGCTGGGGTCAGTCGTGGGGGAGGATGGTTTGGGAATGATTCAAGTACGTTACATATATTGTGCACTTTATTTCTATTATTATTACATTGTAGTACATAATGAAATAATTTTACTACTCATCATAATGCAGAATTGGTGGGACCCCTGAGCTTGTTTTCCTGCAACTAGGCAGTCCCATCTGGGGATGATGGGAGACGGTGACACCTCAAGAGTGTTGCTTATGTCCGGTCTACTCTGTAACACTGTTTTGGTTGTTGTCACTGCAGAAAACCCTGCTTCAAAAAAACAGGATGTTGGAAATGGAAGCAAGCTTTTCAGTGCTTTTGTGGCAATCTCAGGATATTCCACCTTGACTTTAATCCAGAACGTATGGAGATTTGAAATTGTCTCAAACATACTTTTAAGGCCACTGTCATTTGCGATGTTAAGCAGTTGATCCTCCCCTAGCACTGACAAAGTTGATTCTCCTGGCTTATTCACAAATGGGTTGAGGATCCATTCCTTCCCGGTTTAGGGGTCTTTCGTGATTGGGAAGTAGTGCTCAAATTCTTTTGAAAGCTGAGATAGGTGATCATGCACCAGCTGGGAGAAAAAAGGCCCTGGCTCAGTCTCTTTCAAAATCTCTGCTAATGTTTGAAACATGTCAAAAATCCCAATGTTCACGCATCACCCCCATAATTCCAGTTTGGCTTTGAATGCAGCCACTTTATCTGCTGACTTGAACACAGTTGTTGTTCTCCCTTGAAGTGACAGATTGAGTTCGTTGAGGATGTTGAATACATCACACAACTAAGCAAGTTTTGTGACCCATTCTGTGTCACTAAAATGTGCTGCCAGTGGTGACTGTTTTTCTAAAAGAAATCTCTGGAGCTGCTCTCATAACTCAAAAACTCTGGCCAGTGATCTACCTTTAGAAAGCCATCTCACTTCTGTGTATAAGAGAAGAGCACTTCTGTGCTCTGCATCCATCTCCTCGCAGAGATGCGCAAACAGATGTGAATTAAGGGCACGTACTTTAATGTGGTTGATGATTTTAATCACATCCTGCACAACGTTGTTTAGTTCAGGTGACATTTTTCATATAGCCAGCATTTCTCTAGGGATGACACATGCGTAAACTCAGATTGAGAAGTGACCTCCTTGACCCGAGTAGCGAAACCGGAAAGCTGTCCAGTCATGGCAGCCACTCTGTCCAAGCATATACCGACACAAAATGACCAGTTCAGTTTTCCTGATATGTAGTCATTCAAAGACTTGAATAGTTCTGCAGCTGTGGTGTTGGTCAGTAAGAAAAGTGAATGTAACATACTCTCATGCACATCCTCCTGATAACTATATTGCACAAAAACAAGCATTGTTGTCTTGTTGACAACACTGTTAGACTTGTCAACCTGGATTGGGTAGCACGGTGACTCATTAATCCTCTCTAACAATTGTGCCTCAATATTCTCTGTTATTTTATCAATTTGTCTAGTTATGGTGCTAGTCAAAAGAGGAAGACATGCCACCTTTTGAACTGCAGCCTCTCCTGAAAGTTCACAGCAAACATCCTTAGTAGCAGGCAGGATCAACTCTTCACCACTAGTAAAGGGTTTCTTAGCTTTAGCAATGCAGTTAGCCACTAAGAATGATGGTCTCAGTGCAGACACATTTGATGAAGTGCTGGCCTTCAATAATTGCTTCTGCTCTTTGTGTTCACCTTTTTTTCTTCTGAAAAAGTCCAAAATCTTGTCTTTCAATGCAGAGTGCTTGGTCTCCATGTGGTGAAGCCGTTCTGAAGGTTTCATGGCTTCATTGGATAGCTGGTTGTCACATACTATAAAAAGTGGGCTTGGAGAATGTGAATCACCTGTTGCAATGAACCTGTAATTTAGGTAGGACTCTTGGTATTTTCTTCTAAATGCAGCTTTCATTTCGTTGGCAGTCTTAGAGTCTTCTGCTCTCTCAGCATTGAGTCTTTCCCCCTTTTCAAAGAAGCTCTCCAGTGACATTTGTTTTTTACTCCCTTTTCCTGGGGTTAGCTTGTGGGCTTACCAAAACTGTGACTGAGAGAAGTGCACAGTGTGGAAAAGAGGTGCAGATGGAAGTGGTAAATAAAATAATAGGCGGCCATGTGTGGACTAAAATAACTGTCTGATTATGACTTAAAGTCTGCCACCAGGTGCAGCTGTACAATTGAAATACGTCAACTCATTTGCCACTATAAAGCCTCCCACCAGATGCAGCTTAATTGTCACTTGCCACTCACTGATAGGGTTTCGAGATAGTCTGCAAGCAATTGATCTGTTATGGTCTCTGTGCAGTCAAACCTCTCTGCTAGTGATAATCTGTATTTGCAGCCGCTCCCCAGCGCTAGCATCACTGCCTTAGCTCCACCTTAGATCATCAGGCATTAGATTTTCATAAGAAGTGCGCAACCTAGATCCCTCACATGCACAGTTTACGGTAGGGTTTGCACTCCTATGAGAATCTAGTGCCCTCGCTGATCTGAGAGGAGGCGAAGCTCAGGTGGTGATGGGAGAGATGGAGAGCAGCTATAGGTACAGATGAAGCTTAGCTCGTTCCTCTGTCTCTCACCTCTTGCTGTGCTGAGGGTTCCTAACAGGCCACAGACCAGTACCAGTCCACAGCCCAACGACTGGGGACCGCAGGTCTGATGTATGGAAACCTAAGACTCTGAACTTTTCCTGTTCCTTTTCCTGAGTCTTGCATTAGTTGCTTTGTTCAAGTAATTTAAGTTTAAAAATAACCTGTTTAAAGAGAGATTTGCTTTTCTGCCTGCTCAGATGACTTCACGTGGGGGTATATATGCTTTGTTGACACTCAAACTTCCAGTACCTCACAGCAACAGCCTTACTCACTAATGCCCACGTAAGGCTTTTCCATGCATAAAGCTACCCAAGGGCATTCTGGTAATGGCAAGTGGGAATCGGAATGTCCATAGGGTCAGAAGTGCCCAGAACTGCATAGATGCTTAAATAAATGTTTTTTGATTGATAAACTGTAACAAATCTCTGTGTTCCTTTTGTAGGTCTATCCAGTTTGTGCCAGTTTATGTTAAGGAGAGCTGTCATGTAACAAATATGCAAATATACGGTTGTTACTAAATGAAAATTATTTCCAGATACATTTTGATAAGGGTTATAGATTTTAAAAGTGTTTAG
>NW_012149174.1:10363893-10364282 GCF_000956105.1 Propithecus coquereli
TTATTTGGTAGTGTGCTTGATGATGGTGATGAAAATGTTTCTATTGTAAATAGGGTCAATCATTCATACTTAAGAAAAAATACACTCGAACGACCATGTTATTTACTTTTCTAGCATAACATTTTCTATTAATAGAACAGTGTTTTTCGTACGTTGTTGACTATGACAATAATAAACGCATTTTCTCTATTGACCCATCGCTTGTGTGTGTGTGTGTGTGTGTGTGTGTGTGTGTAGCTAAAACAAAAGTTTCAGAAATAACACTTTCCATTGCTGTGTATAATACTCTCCGACATTTTTTGTTTGTTCTATTCTATTGCATTTAAAAATTGACCCACTTAATTGATTTCATTAATAAGTCCCAAGTACCATTGAAAAAAAAGCTGTTC
>NW_012149174.1:10365112-10366363 GCF_000956105.1 Propithecus coquereli
GCTCAAGCAACCCTCCTGCCTCAGCCTCCTGAGTAGCTGGGACTACAGGCACACACCACCAGGCCTGACTAATTTTTCTATTTTTTGTAGATACAAGGTCTTGCTATGTTGTTCAGGCTAGTCTCAAAATCTTGACCTCAAGCAACCCTCCTGCCTTATCAGCCTCCCAAAATGCTGGAGTTATAGACATGAGCCACCACACTGGGCCCCAATTGCTTTATTAAAAAAGTGTGTGAGTCAACATTCACAACTTACTGAGTATTTTCCAGATCTCCTCATAAGTGTCTGCCCGGGTCCTAGCTGTCATTATACGGGAACACATATATTCCTTTATCATATCTTTATCCATCATATTTGGTACTAACTTGCATGTGGTAAGTGCTAAATAAATGTTTGTTGAATTGATTCTTTTAGGCAAAGTCTACATGTATATATATGTCAATAAATTATTTAGAGTCATGTAATGGGACCCAGGGAGAGTCTATGCTATTTCTAGCATAATATTAGAGCAAATTTACATAGTCATTATGTCCGTGTTTATTGATTTTCATCTTTTGGAATCAATCTAATGAGAAGCAGAGAAAATATGTTGGGGTGTTAATGTGCTTATGTCACAAAGTGTGTTGAAGAGCTCCTCTGCAAAGTCGATATAATGTGAAATATGTGTTTAGTATGTTATTTATAGTGAACGGTTAACCAATACAAAAGCTGAAAATAGCAATATAAACATCCAGCACTTAGAAGAGGAAAAGGGGAGGAGGGAACACTGCTCACATTTTATAGCAATGGCAGTCAGTAGGTATTATCTAAAGTTAATCAGTCAGGATAATAAAAGAAATAAACTTATTATTTAAACTTATGGAGATAGCCAGCAAAACCCACAGAAGCAGAAATAGTTAAGAGCTATTATCCTTGGAGAGTGTACTGCGGGAGGGGAGGAGGAACTGGATGAGCGACTGCTGCTTTTCATCACGGAGCTTTGGTAGGAACAAGGAAAAATCTAGGGGAAAAAGTTATACAGAATTCTACTTTATGATTCAACTTCCTTAAGCCTATTTTTGAGGTCCATGCATTTTCCTTGCCTCTGGCTGTTCTTCAGTATCTTACTATGAACTGATTATAATGATATACATATATTTTTTTACAGCAAGTGTTGAATTACCATGATAGAAAATAGTGGAGGCTCTACACTATTACACTGTTATGGGTGGAAATCTGGATCCCTAGAAAACTGGCTTCTACATACTATCC
>NW_012149174.1:10366413-10367321 GCF_000956105.1 Propithecus coquereli
AGTGCTATAAACACAGACATTCAGTAAAAATGAATGTCTAGAAGTAGGTCAAATTAAATGTTTGTGGATATAAAATTTTAGAAAAAATTTCACTACTATGGAAAGCTTGAATATTCTTCCTTTTTATTCTTGTCACCTAGTATGGTTTCCCTATAATAAACTTACTATACTACTGAAAAATTCTCCTTCTCTACTAATTTTTAGTAATTATTATGTCTCTGAAGTAGGAAGCAATGTTTATGCTTGTTTTCTTTGCTTTCCTTTTCTTTTTTTAAACTTCACATACATAGACTCAAGTTAATAGTATTCCTTAGTTTATGGCGCACTTTCATTAGTCCATGAAAGGCCCTTGCATGATGGATACAATAAGGGTTCGATGACTAGTGTTCATCAATTGAATAAGTCTTACCACTTCAGAAATTTCTTCAAAGTAGAATGTGGAAAAGAGGATGAAAAATTAATTAGAACTATTTCCTTTACCACATACATTACAGGTTGACAGTTTCCTAGTGGGTCATAATTGGAGTCTGGCATGAGAACTATTGTACATTCTTTATATGTTATCGTATGTCAATACGAATGTTAGAGGGCATATCATGGAATGCGATTCAACTTTTGCAGTTCTATAGTAAGTTCACTGGCTACTTTAAGCATTTTTATAGATAGGCTCCTAATCTGGTGAACCTGCTGTAGCTGAGATCAGATGTTTGATGTACATACAATCAGGAAAGTCACACTTTTGTAGAATTCTGTCTTAACAAGGCTCAATTCTGTCTGCATTCTATAAGTTGCACAGGTATTTACTAAATTTACTTATTTGGTAGTGTGCTTGATGATGGTGATGAAAATGTTTCTATTGTAAATAGGGTCAATCATTCATACTTAAGAAAAAATACACTCGAACGACC
>NW_012149174.1:10376831-10388129 GCF_000956105.1 Propithecus coquereli
CTATAAAAAACCATACTAACCAAGAATGGTGTGAGGGTTTCTGAATATGTTTTCACTCACCTTCTCCTCATTTAATTTAGTATTCACATAATGCAAACCGTTAAGCTCAACGTAGGTTGGAGATATTTAAGGCTGTGAAACTCTGTGCCACTTTATTATTATAATTGAATACTAAAGCACTGGAGAAGTTCATATTTTTTAAAATCTTTTTTTTTTTTTTACTATAAAAAACCATACTAACCAAGAATGGTGTGAGGGTTTCTGAATATGTTTTTCACTCACCTTCTCCTCATTTAATTTAGTATTCACATAATGCAAACCGTTAAGCTCAACATAGGTTGGAGATATTTAGGGCTGTGAAACTCTGTGCCACTTTATTATTATAATTGAATACTAAAGCACTGGAGAAGTTCATATTTTTTAAAATCTTTTTCATGATAGTTTTTATATTTTAAGCTACTAACATGAACATAAAAAACCATTTTTTTTGAGTATTCAAGAAGAAACCATATTTTATGTTAATTTGAAAGGATAATGAAATCGTTCATTAAAATGTGAATTTAGCAATATAGGGAAGTAAACTTAAAAGAAAAAAACTTAATAGGAAATTGTCACATTGCACATCTGGTCATTAGCAACAAAACTTTTCATGGTATTGGGTTCTGATGCTTTACTGATATCGAAAATCATTTTATTGAATAGTTGTAATTGTCCTCTATGAAAGGATATAACCCCTATTTGTGGTTTTAAGCGATGTTTTGTTTGGTTATGTTGAAATCATTCTTCTGGATACTGGTTTCATTTAGGCCCCAAATCCTCTTTTCTCATAAAACGTTTAGAATATTCTATGATTGTTATAATAAATTCTATAAAGGATGAATGAATCAGAAAGATCTTATAATTAAACTAATTTCATATAATTATCGTCTTTCTTCAAGATGATATTCTATGAATAAATGGTTAAGATTCATTAGTGTGGTTTTAGAGGCTCATTTGTTCTACAGAAGATCTTTCTTCTTTTAGAAGAGAAAGATCTGAGTGTAATTAAGTTAGATTTGCATTCTTCAAGATTCTAGGAAATCTGGAAATGTATTTTGAACTTCAATATTTATAGTATGTATACACAAGAAAATTGTAGGGTTCAGTTTGATTCAAAATGATTTTGAATATGCTGATGCATAACAAATGTGGGATAAGAGGGAATAGAAAAAGAAGACAAATGGAAGAAGTTTTATTAGTGAATATTTTTTAACTGCAAGAATTCTCAGCGAAGTTACCATACAGTGGCAGTGTTTACCAACATTCTTTCTATTAAGAATACTTTTCCTCTTCCATATAGCTAGAATGATCAAGTGGTATTAACACAATAGTCTCATGGTATACTCAACAATCAGTTTTTGAAATACTGTTATTAGTGTGTTTAAACTATCACTATACAGATCCTCATGGGCCGGATTGTACCTTATTTGTCTTTTTGCCTCTCAGTGCTTATCCTAGTGTCTGACACATTGGGAATACTCAATAAATGTTTATTGGCTGAAAGAATGAGTGAATTAAATCATGCATTTTTTTCTCTTCTAGGAAAACATAAAATGTTTTATTTAATCTTGCTAAACTCTGTTACCTCATATATAAATTTGGAACCTGAATTAGATTGTCTCTAAGGCCCTTCCCAATGTCAACATTTTGTATCTCTGTGATTCTGTTTTCATTTGGTTGTGGTAGATAATGGGGCCTTTCTCCTTCCTCCTTCAGTTGTTACCTCTGCCAAGATGGCAGAGGAGATGGAGACTCCTGCGTAATAGGCCTCTCTAGCCTGGCAGGTTCTTTGCTGATCCTAATGGTTGATGACAGCAGTGGGAGGTGGATTTCGATGGGTGAAAAAGGCATCTAGCAGCTTCCATTCTTCTGATTCCATGGTGATTGGATTGTTCAATGGAACATTTTCAGCACTTTCTCTTTTCCTGCTGAGTCTTCTAGAGATGATAGAATGCTGAATGGCTCTTTCAATAAGCAGCTTTGTCAGAGAATTTATTCTAAGCTACCTAGAGCTGCTTTAGAATTAGATGATCTTTCTCTTGCTGTGCCCTGAGGCTTCAGGTTCATTGGCTTTTCTGTAGGATTGTCACAGTTTCCAGTTTGCCTGCAACAGTTCCAGTTAATACCTGCTGCTTAATATAATTGTTAATGGTGCCTCTTTCACTCTCAAAAGTGACCTGGTTTGGACAATAAATTATAGAGTTACCTACTAAATTGGCTCTTTTACCCCTAAAGTGTTTTCTTCCCCTTGTATTGAGGTGTACTCATTCCTGGCAGTGCTGAGTCTTACGTATTGGCAACTGTCCTACATTCTTCCTCCTATGCCTCTTCTGAGGCATTCTGCATAGAGAAAAAATGAGTGTACTTACTTTTCCAAGTTTCTTGGAAAAAAAAAGAAGAATCAATTGAATATTTCCAGATTGAAAAATATGACCTTTTTCCTTGAAGAGCTACTATAATAGAACAAAATAATCATAATGTTTCAAATCAATTTTTATTTATTAAGTTTTTAAAAGTTCTACTAGGTTCTAAATGGGAAACGATATCAATGTGCTGTTAAGTGAGGGAATTACAGAATCTTCAGATCCTTTTTATCTTCTTGGAACCCTCTTCGTCATGCATTTCCAAGTGTGCTTCCTTCATGCTTGTGGCCTCTATAGCCCTGCAATTCAGGGCCATCATGCACAGCATGCTACAGGGATGTAGAGATAAGGAAGAGACTCAAATCTGTTATGGGGATTATATCAAGTGCACATGTAATGCATTTAAAAAGAAAAGAGAACAAGAAACATATGAGAAGAAGGGAACAAGTCCAGTTCTGCAGTCTTTCTAAGGAATCTGGAATTGCAGCCTTCCCAAGGTAGGGTAGGATTTGAAGGATGGGTAGGATTTCTGCAGGTAGACATATGGGGGAAAAGATGGGGGGAGGGCATGATATGCTGTCTTGAAATGGGCCTGCCCAATTTAAAAGAAAGAAAGGTGACTGGGTCAATAAGAGATTCAGGTGGTGAAGCAGTTTGAACTTTCAGGTATTAAGCTTTCCACGACATGTGCTTTTATTGGATTTTGAATATTATTTCAAAACCTTTATTTCTGTACAGAAGTTTTACCTTTAAGACAGGCAAGGATAGAATTGAAAGTAAAAAGCATTGTAATGGTTCTCCAAGTTGCTTTATCGCTGTTTCTTCTCTTTCACCCCTTTGGTGGTATGTAGAACATGAAAGAGTAAGAAGGCAGAGAAAGTAGAGGATATGATTTGGTTCCTGCTGACTTGCTTGTGTTGACTGTGTCCACGCAAAAACTAAAGGCTTTGTTTTGAGATGTGTGAGAGGTGTCAGCTTTGAGTACACAACTCTGGGCTCCATTTTGGATGATGAGCATTCCACAGGGACATTCCTTATAGCCTGTGGTAGGGGTGGGGAGGGTGAAACAAGATATCCCTGGGGCTGCCCACTTTCAGAGTTGCTTGTTGGAAGATTTTGTCCAGTCCATGAGTGTAATCTGGAGGCATCAATGCCAGAAGCTTGAACCATTCATCCCAGCAGACCTGTCCTTCACCCAAGGTGAATATCCTGTTCTGTTTCCCTTCCCATTGCCTTTTCTGGACTATTAGAACTACAGGTTCTATAGGCAGTTTTCCTCTGGGCACTCTCTCAGGACATAATTTACTTTTTGACTTCAGAGTATTTTTAGCTTATGTCCTCTCTGCCCATCTTAAATGGTTTCACAGACATGAATTTATGTTCATATACATATTTGCCTAGTAAAAATCATTCACTTATTCACTCTGTAAATGTGTTTGGAGCTTCTACTTATATGCCATCACTGTTGTAGGTGCTGGAATGCAGCAGCAAACAGGAAAGATTGCCCTCATGGAGTGGAGATTCATGGGAATAGACAATTCATGGGGAAGGAAGTGGAGGGTCAGGGAATAGACAATAATCATAATACTTAAGTTATATAGTACATTAGAAGAAGATAAATGCTATAATAAAAAGAAAAATTAGATCAGGGTAAGGGGGACTGGGAATGGAGAGGAAAGGGAACAATTGCAGTAATAAATGAATTAGGAGAGTCCTCAATTGCAAGGTGAGATTCGAGCACAGACTGAACAGAGTGGGAGGATTGGCCAAGCAGTCTTCTCATAGAAGAGCATTCAGCAGAGAGAAGAACAAGAGCAAAGCGGGGAAGTGAGAGCATGCCTGGTGTGCTCAAAGGACAGTACAGAGGCCAGTAGGGTGGAGTGAAGTCACTGGTGGGAGAGCAATAGTGCAGAAGATCAGAGAGGTGGGGCATTATTCAGGGCCTTGCAGGCCTTTGCAGGGATTTTGGCTGTTCTCTGTGAAATGGGAGGCCATTTCAGGATTTGTGTCACAAGAGTGTCACGATCTAAGTATGCTTAAAAGAATCATTGTGACTTTGTGTTGAGGATAGACCCTGGGGGCTGGGAGAAAGGTGAGTAAGGACAGAGCAGGAAGACCCATCAGAAGACTCTTGTAGTGCTCCTGGTGAGAGATGATGGTGGCTTGGATTAAGGTGGTAGCAGAGTACTAAGGTTCTGTGGATATGCTTTGAAGCTAAAAACCAACAAGATTTTCTGATGGATTGGATGTAGGGTATGAGAGACAGAGAGGAGTCAAGGATGACTCTTAGGTTTTTGGCTTAAATATTTGGAGTATTGGAGTTTTCAAGGCAGTTAAGTACTTTATGATCATTAAATTTATTAATTTATGATATGCAAATGTTTTCGTAAATGTTTTCCCCACAATACTTCTGATTGGTCAGAATACAAAGGGTGTGCCATAAGTGAGATGAGGTCTCTGATTTTTTCCTTATGGCCCTTTTCTACTGCACCCCCTTAGACAATGTGTACCTCAAATAGGGATCCTGAATTATTTCTCTTTGTGTTTTTACTACCTACCACAGTGGCTGTCATATATCTTATTTCATCAAATCTATTGTTATTTATTTTAAGATGAAACACTGTTTTAGGTACTACTAACAAATGCTACCACTTAATTAAGTGATTTATTATTACTTTAAAAAATGTAAAATGTGAAATAAATGTATTATTATTAATACTTTAATAAATGCATTTGTATTTGATATTTATTAAAATAGTTATTTTGGACTATTTAGACATAGATATTTATCATTTAGTGTTATTGTCTTTAGGGACATTTCTTGGCATGTGAAAGGCAATACTTTTTGCATACATTAGTAAAAAAATGTAATACAACTTCATCTACGTGTAGGTGTCATCATTTCTTAGATGTCAGAAAGCGCTTGGTGTTACTCTGCAAGAAAGTATAAAATAGCAATCATTCTCCCAACCATGAATATATGCTTCATTAATATTAAATGTATGCCCTATTGCACAGATTCCTTTTCTCCGTATGTAAGAACATTTCACTTCAATGAGGCATCATAGTTTAATCTTTCTGAAGATATTTTAAACAATTAAATGCTCCAAATATAGTTTTAACAAGGCAGATAACTCAATTGAAGAGATAAAAATATAAAGAACTGTGACTGAGTTCTTTGCAGACTTTGAAAACTATATCACAACTGCCCCTTGGCCAACAGTGATTGTAGGATATCATTTGCTGTAAGAAACATTATGATATCAGAGTTTTTAAAATGTGAAAAATGTTCATCTTAGAATCAATGAAATATGTTAGATGTTCAACAAATGTTTAACCGCTGGAAGTGTGACTCTCCATCCCCTGCCACCCACACACACTCCTAGGCCCTAGGCTGCACTGAGTGTTAATCAGTACTTACAAAGCAAGTCCTGTTACAGTCTTTGATGCAATATTTCTATTTTTATGTTTTTCTTCCCAGCGTCCCTTCCTATAGGGAACTACCTCTCCCACCTATCCCCTCTGGTTGGATAGGCTTGAGTTCAGCCCCTGTTCTTCCCAAAACAGGGCCAGGGGAGGACATGCAGTGCAGGCAGGGCCAGGCTACTTTATCAGGTGACAGTGATCGGTTCAGGGATGGCCACATGATCCAAGCCAGGCCAGACCCTGATTTTGTCAGGGAAACCAGGAGATAACCTTTCTTTTTCTTTGGGATACAATTTTTTTTAGGACCTTGAAAGTCTGTGACTTATGGTGGCCACCTTGCTGCTATGGGGACAGTCTAGAAAAGCAGAATTGAGATAGAAAGAAAATTCTTTGGCTACCTCTGATCCCCTTGTTCTATCCATAACTGAAGCTAGATTTTTTCCTGGAGTTTTCAATTATATAGCTAACATTTTTTATCCTAACTAGGCTGAGTTCGGATTACTTGGTTTAAAACTGAAAATGTCCTTACTAATACAGTTACAGAAGCAGTTGTCTATCTGCCACTCCCCATTCTCTTCCCAGTAAATATCCCTTATAGAGTATAGGCTGACACCCAGTTTCCATCATCACTCTGTATTGCTTCAAGAACCAGAAGTCTTACTCTCACTCTTGACTCATTTCTTTCTAAACTATTCTGTTAATCTAAATTGATTTTATAGCTAATTGTCAAAATCAGGTGTAAATCAGGATCTTCACTTCTTTTTCTAGTCCTGGTTCTCAGCTCAGTCTTCTTAGTCATTGAGTGGTAGGTGGCTTCTTGCCCTCAGATACTTTCGACAGACTCGGACTCCTACTTTTGACAGAAGCCATCCCTCACTCTCTCCTTCAAAGCCTAAGTATTTCTTTGTGCCTCCCATAAAGCTCTGGCCTCTTTTGGTGATGAATACCTCAAAATCTCAGCTTATTTGCAAAGCATGGAGGCCTGTGATGCCCTAAACTTACGTGAAAGTCAAAACTTTTTCAGGTCAGGTTATCAACTCTAGTTACTTTTCTAATTTTTCTTTGATGACTCAGATATTTCCAGTGAAGAGAATCAAACCTTCCCAACTTTTCCTAATTGCACTCTTATATCATATAAGGTGGTATTGTATTGTGGGGAAAGACAAATTTTGAAGCCAGAGAGACCTGGGTTCCTAGCTCAGATAATTGTTGTGAGTTTTAAATTTGTCTACATATTTATCTATATCCTATCTTATCCCACTCTGTCTATCTGAATCTATCATACCTTGCACTTAGTTCTCATAAATGGTAGCTAGCATTGGAAAATTGCATATCATATTATTTCTGAGTATTTTAATGTCTGATTTGTACTTTACATGACATTTTGTATCATATGTGTTTACTTCTTATTACTTTTCTCATTCTTTTGCATATACACAATGCCAGAATTCAAGAACAGTCATACTTAATCTAAGGCAGAAAACTTTGGATCCTTATAAAACAAAAAGCGTTCTAATATTGCAGACAAATCCACATATCTTGCCCTAAAATAAAAGTAGAGAAAATTCTGAAAGCAGAGTCAGAATGGTAGTAGAATTTATTACTTAAAAGACAGAACTTGGCCAGGTTCTGCCATCTCTTATAGGTTCAATATGTCTCTACAGAATTCTTAGCTGCAGATAAAGTAATCTTGTTTGATTTATATGGCCCCATTTTAAGAAACCTACAGAAGGGAAGGTCTATACCAATTCTTTATTTTAGGCACTTTGTTGGCAGTGGCTTTGTGTCCAAAAAGATATGGGATAAGAGGATATAAAGGACTGTTCTCTCTATGCACTTTTCATTTGCTCAGTTCCTTTCTTAATAAGTAGTGATATTTGCTGAGCTATATTAATCAGGGATTAAAAAAATAGTTTTCTTAGTACTTGAGAAAAGTGCCAGATTGATTGCCAGGAAGTTTGTGTCCTCTTAATGTAGCATAATTAACTAAATTCAGTTTCTTCTCTGCTGGCTTCTTATACCTATCAGAATTACACAGCCTTAGGAAGAACTGCTATCAAATGTGAAAAGTCAATCCTTGCATTCCTTAATACCATGGAAGAGAAAAAAGGATGATTAAAGATTTAGACCTAGGGTAAAATTATTAAGAATTATTTATTACAGAGTTTGGTTTTTACACCTTTATGGGTCACAGACCCTTTAGAGAAATTTATGAACATTATGGACACCTCTGCCCACAAAAATGCAAAAATAGATATAGGAAAAAAATTCTGCACCTAATTTCCAAGATATTATGAATCCCTTGAAGCCCATCCAGGTTAAGAACCTAAGAGTGATTTCTTAAAATCATAGAACCTTAGAATAGTACAGGACTTTGGAGGCCATTTAGATGAATCTCCAGGTTAACTCAGTGTTTTTCAAACTCAGCATGATGGACATTTGGACTGGATGATTCTTTGTTGTGCTGTACATGTATTGTGGGATGTTCAGGGACATCCCTTTTCTCTACTCACTAGATGCCTGGGTAGGGGCTGGGGACGGGGGCAGTCTTAACAATCAAAATGTTTTCAGACCAACTGCCCTGAGGGGAAAACATCTGATGAGAACTACTGGTCTAACTTAAAAAGCCTATGGTTTTGATAGCCAGTGATCATCTGGTCCCTAAGGGTATGTTTACTAACTCCAAACTGACACATCTGTTTAAATTTGAGTCTGCAGAAAGCAGAACCTTAGATAAGCCCTTGAGGACTGTGGTTTATTTGGGAGGTGATCTTTGGAAGTCCAAGTGAGAGAGCAGGGAAAGTGAGACATAGAGAGGGAGAAAGCCAATATACTTTGCATTAATGAGAGTATTATCATCGTAGGCAACTGGGGCTTAGTTTCAATGAGGATTCGCTGATGAACAGTATAGAGACCACCTTAGCATTGTTCCACCAAAGGGGGAAGCTGAGATATTTATTCCTCATCTCCTAGCCCTCATTGATTGAAATTGCTCAAGTAAAATTAAATCCTCAGTATGCCCGGGCTGCCCTGCAGGTGGGCTCTGCTAGCTTCTGTGATGCTGGAGAAAATCTTCAGGCAGAGTAGCAGAGGGGAGGGTATTTAAAATGGGCAGCTGTCAGTTTGCAGAGCAACTGTCCACTGAACTCAGTGGCAGGCCAAGGGGATGTGGGGTAGGTAATCAATGGCACCTGCGTAGCATCACATTTATGTTTCAATTATTATTATTTTTTGAGCTGATACTTGCTTTCTTGTAGCTAGAACCCGATGTCTCAGGTTGTTGGCTATAGCAGAGGTTTGCATACAAAGTTGGCCAGCTGCCTCTTTTTGTATGGTCCATGAGCTAAGATTGTTTTTTAAAATTTTAAACTGGTAAAAAATGGGAAAGTAATATTTATGACATGGGGAAATTATATAAAATTCAAATTTGAGGTCCATAAATAAGGTTTTATTGAACACATCTATACACGTTAGTTTATGTGTTGTCTATGACTGCTTTCCTGTTACAGTGGTAAAGTGAGCAGTTGCAACACAGACCATACAGCCTGCAAGGCTGAAAATATTTACTTTCTAGCTGGCCTATTACAGAAAAACTTGACCAACCCTTGATCTATAGCAATAATGAATAAATCTATTTCCTTTTCCAAATGACAGCCTGAAAACATTTCAAGACATTTCTTGTGTTTCCTTCCTTTTTCCTCCCTTTTCCTGTTCTAGGATGAACTTTCCAAATTTCTTTAAATGTTTATCATATGGCATCATTCCAAGGCCCTTCATTCTTTTGGTCACCGTCCTTTAGATACATTTCATTTTATCGAAATTCTTTTAAAATGTGGTTCTTAGAATGGAACATATTTTATAATATGTGATTTGAACAGTCAAAAGAATAGCGATTGTATCCCCTGAGTTGGGTATTATACTTTTTAGATGCAGCCTGACTCCATTAGGTTTTTGGAAGGCTCGTTACAATGTCATCTCATAATGAGCATTGAATCAACTAAAATCCATTTTCACATAAATTGGTTTCAGTATAGGTATATTATTTCTTGACATTAAGTGTTCTTCTTTTTTAACTATTAGATGTATTCTTTCTGAAAAAAGTTTAATTACTAGCAATCATTAAAAAATCTTATTTATTGACTTTAAGTATTTGTTAAACTTTAATATTCATTGTTATATATGAAAATCTTTGTGTTTATATTCAAGTGACCCTGATTTGGGATCTAGTTCATTCCTGGGTAACAAATAGCTGCAATAGGGAATCACTGGAAGTCAAACTTAATTTTCTATACTATTATAAAACGGGGTACTTTCAGCAGATGAAATGAGTAACCCTAAAGCTTTATTCTTTCGTAGTAGAATTATGCAATTGCATGCTTGTCATGGCCTAATGGTGGGTGTACAGTAATGTATTTCTCTGTTTTTTGATTTTGGACTTGACCATGTGACTTGCTTTGACAAATGGGATCAGTAGCAGAAAAGAAATGTGCTTGCAAGAGCAAGCTTGCCCTCTGGGAGATTCTGATGGCTACCTTGAAAATAAATAAAAAAAAAAACCTTCCTTAGGAAGGCACTGACCCACTTCCATGGAGCAAGAGGGTCTTATCAAAGGACATTCCTTTACTTCAAAGGAGAGAGCCTGGCAAATTTGCTCAGTATAATTTCAAAATTTCAAGGGATTCAAGTGTCATTCTTTCCCTTTTTGAGTGACAGTGCTTATTGCAGTGATCCTGTCCCCATTTGACAATTATGGAATTTGTCTCTTTACTTCCTAAAGCTATAGACCAAGAGTGGCTGTATTTGGACATGATGTAGATAAGGACTTAAGTCTGATGCTGTATCTGGGTGAATTTCTGAGTGTCTTGGGATAAGGATGAATGTGTTTTGCTTACAGTAGGCATCTTAGTCTGTTTGTGCTGCTGTAACAGGGTGCCACAGACTAGGCAATTTATAAATGACAGAAATTTATTTTCTCACAGTTCTAGAGACTGGGAAGTCCATGATCAAAGTGATGGCATCCAGTGTCTGGTGACAGCCTTCTTGCTGGATTCCCATGTGGCAGAAGAGCGAAAAAGATCAAACACACTCTGGCAAATTACTTTTATAAGGGCATTTATCCATGCAGAAGGGCTGAGACCTCATGACCTAATTACCTCTCATTAGGCCCCACTTCCTAACACTGTTGCATTGGGAATTAAGTTTCCAACACAAGAATTTTGGGGGATACAATCAGACCATAGCAGTAGGGATATGAATAGTTGTAAATGAGAAGGTGAATTGTGGCAGATTAAATTATTCACTCCACTTTTAAAAACTTTCTAATGGTAATATTATTATAGCCTAATGCAGTGGTTGACAATCTATGGCTTGTGGGTCAAATCTTTTTATTTTGTAAAGTCTTTAGCTAATAATGGTTTTTACATTTTCAAAGGCTTTTAAGAAAACAAAGAATAGCCTGCAGAAGAGATGT
>NW_012149174.1:10390479-10391539 GCF_000956105.1 Propithecus coquereli
TCTCTCACCTCCTTCATTAAATATATTCCTAGATATTTGATTTTCTTTGATGCTATTGTGAAAGGCGTTGTGTCTTTGATTTGATTTTCAGCTTGACTGTTATTGATGTATATGAATGACACTGATTTGTGTGCATTGATTTTGTATCCTGAGACTTTACTGAATTCATTTATCATGTTGTCATCTAATCTTTGACAAAGCAGAAAAAAATATACAATGGAGAAGAGAATCTCTAGTCAATAAATGGTGCTGGGAAAACTGGAGAACCATATGCAAAAGACTGAAACTAGATCCCCACCTCTCACCTCGCACAAAAATCAACTCACGATGGATGATAGTCCTTAAACCTAAGGCATGACACCTTAAGAATTCTAGAAGAAAATGTTGGGAAAACTCCTATAGATATTGGCCTAGGCAAAGAATTTATCCACTTATTTGTTGATGGACATTTGGGTTGTTCTCAGTTTTTGGCTCTTACAAATAAAGCTGATGTGAACACATGTATATTAGTTTTCGTATGAACATAGGTTTTCTTTTTCTTGGGTAAATTCCTAGGAGGGGAATGGGTGAACCTTATGGTAGGTGTGTGTTTAATTTTTTAAGAAAGTGCCAAATTGTGTTCCAAAGTAGTTGTAACATTATACATTTCCACCTTCATTGTATGAGAGTTCCATTTCCTCCGCATCTTTGCCAATACTTGGTATTGTCAGTTTTTTTGTTGTTGTTGTTTGAACCATCCCAATAGGATTTAGTGGTATCTCAACAAGTTTTAATTTTTATTTCTCTAATGATGAATGATGTTGAAGATCTTTTTACTTTCATGGGTTCATTTGTCATGTATATTTTTTCTTTAGTAAAATGTCTGGTCAGATCCTTTGCCTATTTTTAATTGAGTTTCTTTGTTCTTCTTAATGAGTTTTGAGAGTTTTTTATATATTCTGGATCAAGTGCTTTATTAGATATATGGTTTATCTTCCCCCAGTCTGTAGCTTCCCTTTACATTTTTTTAACAGTGTCTTTCAACGAACAGAAATTATTAATTTTGATGAAGTTAACTTAT
>NW_012149174.1:10394574-10403447 GCF_000956105.1 Propithecus coquereli
TTTGTCAGATTTATCCCTAAATATTTTCTATTTTTTTTATGTGATTACAGTTGAGATTGTCTTTTGTTTCCATTTATGGTTGTTTGTTGCTAGTATGTAGACATGCAATTGGTTGTTGCATCTTCTATCTTTCAACGTTGCCAAATTCATTCATAATATTTATTCTAGTAGCTTTATTGTAGGTGATTCTTCATTTTCTGAAGTCAGGAGTCAGGTGGGCCCTGCCTGGGTTCCTCATTCTTATACTGTAGCAGTTAACTGAGGTACTTGTAGGGCTCAGCTTGGCTGTGTCCTGTCTATCAGGGATCACTCTCCTTCATTTCCTGATGTCCAATGTCTTGAAAACCATTGTTTCCTATACTTTGTCGATTTTTTTGGGTTGTTTCAGGCAGATGGGTAAATATAATCCCTATTACTCAATTTTGTCTGGAAAAGGAAAATTCTAGAAGTTATTTACCTCTGCCTCGAGGTTCTCTAGGCAGCCACTTTTCCTCTAGCGTGGGTCCCAGGAGGAGACACATGGTGCAGGACCACTGCAGCCAATCTATCGACCTGCAGCCTGAAGTGGAGCCATCCCTGCTGACCTGCAGTCTATGAATGTGTGAAATAAAATAGGTTAACAAAAATTGTTTTCCAAGCTCCACCCTCAGAGATTCTGATTCAGTTGGTGGGATGAGCCTTGTACAGTGGTACTGAAACAAACAGTACCTTGAAACAAATGAATACAGGAACAAAAGTTTCCTAGGAGATTCTAATGTGTATTTAGGCTGAGAACCACTCTATGGTGAAATACTATTTAAGGGAGCAAAGCAGATGTGGTTCTTGTTCTTATGATGTTACAAGCAGGATACAGAAAATCAGCAGACATGCTAGCATTTCTTGGGAAAGGTGTTATGGGGAAGAAATACAGAATGCTGTGTGAGCACCTAGAAGTGGCCACTTACCCAACCTGAGATTCTGGTATGATTAGGTGCTCTAGACAAGATTGCTCTCAATTTTTCTGAAAACTTGATTCATTTAAAGTGGGGAGAAACGTCTATTTTTAAAGACATCAGCAATTTATTTTTCCTGTTGTTCTAAGAAGTAAAGCTAAAATTCCATACTTGGGAACAGATTGCTTTGGTTTTAGTTTTAGTTTTTGTTTTGGGGGGTTAGGAGGATTTTAATGGGATTTTTGGTTGTGCAAGGGAAAACCAAGAATCTGTTCTGGAATGGAAAGATTTAAGACAGTGAGGAGGTAAACTGCTTTCTATGATGATGTAAAAGTTTTTCTTTTTTGAAAAAGTGAGTTTATCCTCAGTGGATTATTAAAACCACTGGGGTGTGGGCAAGAGCCTGGAGGTAAGTAGAAAACTTATTTTTCTCCTATTCTTATGGCCCCAGTTTGGTTAAGGCAAGGGTGCTGGATTATGGATGGGAAGAAAGACCCCCCTTGGTGGGCTAGTAGGCTGGCTTCACTACAAGGCGGTCTTCTGCAGAAGACCATGGCCTTCGAACTCTATAGACATTGATGATTAGATTAAATTTTAACTTTTAAGTTACCATTCCTTTGTCTATTGTTAATAATTTGTTAATGTTTTATTTTAAATACCGCAGTCTGTTCACAACTGTGTTTTGTTGAATTGAAGGAGTTTTCTCTTTTCAAGTGTAGTTGGCAGAATTCTAAAACTTCTCCCAAGCTTCTTGCTTCCTGGTGTTCCTGTCTTATATAATCTCCTTCCCTTGAATGTGGGTGGACCCCGTGAATGTGATAGGATATGATTCTTGTGATTATGTTATTTCATATAGCAAAAGGGATTTTGCAAATGTAATGAAGATCCCTAATCTGTTGACTTGGAGTTAATCAAAAGGAAGGTTATATAGGCAATCCTGACCTATCTCAGGAGAGCCCTTAGGAGAGAAGAGAAACAGCAGCAGACACTCTTCTGCTGGCCTTAAAGAAGTAAGCCACCATGTTATAAGAGGAGGAGGCCACGTGGCAAGGGCTTGAGGGCAGCCTCTAGCAGCTGGGAGCACTCTCTGGCTGACAGCAAGCCAGAGAACAGGAATCTTAGTCATAAGGCCAAGAACCAGTGATCTGGCAAGAGGATCCTGCATCTCAAATGAGATTTCAATCCAGCTGACACTTTGATAGCAGCCTGGAGTGACTCTGAGCAAAAGAACCATCTAATCTGTACCTGGAATCCTAACCTACAGAAACTGAGATAATTGATGGGTATTATTTTAAGCCATCCAGTTTATGGTAATTTTTTATGTAGCAATAGAAAAATAATACACCAGTAGAGAGCCAAATGGTGTGGCAGAACAGTAGCTTCCAGAAGCAGATATGAAGCCAGCAAGGATGAGGAGTGGTGATCTGGAGGAGGAAAATAGCCTAAGGGGAGAAGTAGCAACTGGAGCAGGTTTATTGGATATTTCCTCAGAGACTGATAAAAATACTTAGGGAGCAAACCCAAATAGATATTGTATTTCCTGCAGTTATGTGAGATGGAGAGTTATTTGCTCACTTAAGACAAATTTGGTATTTGTATTTCGAATAACTTGGTGATTTCCATGCCATATTTTGTGTGCCTGGCATTATGTTAGGAGCTGGGTATTTATTCATGAGCAAGACAGGCAATGTCCCTGCCCTCGTGGACTTCTAATGTAGTGGAGAACACAGTCTAAAAACAAGCAATTACAATAGAGCATAAGTGCTGTGATGGAGAAAGGGCAGGATTCTATGGAGTATGTAGCAATGGTGCAGAATCTGAATTTAGGGTGATCCAAGAAGGCTTCCTAGAAAATGTGGCACATCTCCTGATCTTAGAGATGAGCTAGAGATGACTAAGTGAACTAAGGGATGGTGGCACCATTTCCAGACAGAGGAAAAAGCATGACCGAGGTCCAGCAAGAGGTAGCATAGCCTTTGAGGAACTGAAGGTGGTTCGGTGTGGTGGGAGCAGAGATCAAGGGGAGGCTGGAAAGGGTTGGGGCTGGGAGATAAGTAGGGCTCAGATCGTGGCTAGCGTGGTAAGCCTTGTCAAAGAGTTTACTTTCGCATTACAGCAAAGGCAGCCACTAAAGAATTTTAAATGGAGATGAGCATAAAACATTTTATGATCTTAAGCAATTATTTTGAATATAGTGTAGAGAATGATTTGGAGGAGGGCATGAGTAGAGGCAGGAGGATGAAAAAGATGAGTTCTAATGTCCTTCCAAGGCAAAGGTAGGATAAAACAAAATAGAGGCTTATTGTCATGCTAGTAATTCAGTACTGATTTTTATTTTAAGGTAACTTTGGAAGTGGACAGCTGTCTGTCTTAGCTGATTCAAATGTTTTGGTACCACCTCCCCAATCAAGTTGCGGCTGAAGCCCTCCCCAGTAGCTTTCAAGCTGATATTCTTTTCCTAATATGGTGAGGTCATTGTATGTACACCAACAGGTTGTGCGTGACTTCTTTAGGAGCCTGTCTTGTTTTGTTTTGTCTTGCCCTGACAGGGAGCCAGGAATCCAGATGCAGTAGATTGTGAAATGTACTGTTTTTATTTAGGGTTAGCTCATTAGAAGAAGAACTAAGGCGAGCAAAGGGCCTCCTTCTATTACTTTGTGAGCAAAGAGCAGAATCCTTCCTCTGTCTCATCAACAGACAGACATAGGTGTAGTTTAATGCTCACTCTCAAGTCTCTGGAACTCTTGAGTCATTTTTATTCTTCAGAGTGTTCCAAATGGAAAACAGATACTGTTTACTTCCAATCAATTGTATTCTGAATGAAGAATAGGGTTTGTTAAGGAAAATACAAATATAGTTTTATTTGGAAAGTTACTACAATAAAGATCCCATTAATGATTACACAGTTCAACTTTAGGGTAGATGAACTAGATCAAGAATGCCAAAACAGATCTCCATTGAAAAAACTTCTGGTTATTAAGAATAGTTGATTGGAGTGCTCCATGAGAAAGGTTCTGCTGATTTGATGCTCTTTAAAAAACTAGTGGTATCTGTTTGGGCTGCATTCTTTCCTAAGCAGCCTTCCAGATCTGGACTCTGTGCTGTATATCCGGATAGGAACAGGTCTATGCAATAAAGTTGAGGGTTTCATAATTTGTATTATTTAAGGCAAAAATTATGAATTTTTCTTCAAATTCATAGAGTTTGCATATGTGCAACTGGAAAATAATTTCTTACTGTAGCAAGAAAGTCCTGGTCAAGAGAAAGTTGCTGGTTTCACTTACATCCAGACAATGAACCATAGGAGTTCAGTGTTAAGTACACAGGACTTAAACTCTGCATATATGGTTATGCCATGGCGAGTCCCTAATCCTTATCATTTGACTTAGTTAAGATTACTCTAGGAACCGTATATTAAACCAGAATACATATATTTTTCACTTTACCAGAGTGTCTGTGGAAAACAGCAAAGAAACATTTTTCAGCAAAGAAACATTCTATGTACCAGCATGTAGGCTAGGACTGACCTTCTTAACCCATATTCCCTTCTGATTTAGAGAACTTAATTCAATTTCTCTTTCTTCCTCTTTCATTCCCTCCCTCCCTTTTTTCCTTGTTTTGTTCCTCCTTTCTTCCCTTCCTCCCTTTCACAGTTGTTCAAGTGTGATTTTCTCAGAGAGATCTTCACTCACCTTGGAGACTATATCAGGCCCTCCTGCTTAGGTTCACCTATTAAATATTTCTAGTTACTGTTCTTTCATAACAGCACAGTTTACAATTACATATTGTTGTGATTCTTTGATTAAGGTCTGTCTCTCCCACTAACTATAAACCCATGAGATCAGGGTCTATGTTTTGCTCCTATTCTAGGTTCAGAGCTCAGGCACATCTTTGTGCCTAGAACAGAGAAGGAACTCAACAAATATTTGTTGTGTACATGAAAATTATAAATAATTTTAATATAGTAGTAAAAATGCAAATAAAGATTATACTAGTGATAGAAAAGTCTTCACTAAGGGATTTAAAATTGTTCTGCCTTCGAGGATAGCAGTTGGCCGGGAGGGAGTGTGGAAGAGAATGGAGGGGCATTCTGTGAAGCGGGAGCTGCGTGTTAGCAGGGACCTGGACGTGTGGCAGAGAAGAAGGGTGAGACATTGAGGGTGTGGAGAGAGATGAGTCTCGAGCAGCCCGCAGGTTGGTCAATGAAGGCCTTGTGATTCCATTGTAAGAAGTTTTGGCATTATCTTCCAAAAGGTTATGGGGCATAGTAAAGAATTTTAAGCAGAGCCAATATGATCACATTTTTTTTTACCTTAGAAAGTGCATGGATTTGAAGGAATGAGATTGGAGTCAAGGGCTTCTGTTAGAAAAATATTGCAGTCTTTCAGGCCAAAGATAAAAACAGCATTAACTAAAGGCATGAAGTGGAACTACAGAAAAGGAGATAAAATTGAGAAATATTTTTCGAGCACAGTCTACAGGATGTGGTGGCTGATGGGATGGAAATGGGGAGGCGTGTGTGGATAGACGTGGCTTGCGTTCTCGTTAGGGCGGCCTGGCCTGGGCTCAGCCCTGAGGAGGGGAGGTCTTTTGGGAAAAGCAGGGTGGGGAAGGGATAACACACTGCATTGGGATCCTTTTACATTCCATAAATGCTCATCACCTCTTTTTCTTTATTTTCATATGGCTTTGAGGCATTTAGGACAAGTCAAAAAATTTAGGAAAGGAAGGTTTTTAATTGGGAAGAGAACATCAAAAATAAATTTTACTTAGGTCTTTTAATTTTGGTCAGGGCTTGTCCTTTGCCAGGGAAGAATATTTAATCAGAGTTACAGCCTGTGTGTGTCTCTCTCTATGGTTTTCTCTGATTATACGTTCTCTGAGGAGAATGAATAAATTATGGAAAATAATTAAGATGTGAGGTTGTATGCTAAATTGTATAAAAGGCTGAAAGGCTGTGATAGGATGTGTGGGAATGATGTGTTTTTTGACTTTGGCACAAGTATTTGTATTAGTACAGCATATTGTTCTAAGTATCAAGAATTTGGTGGATGATTTATTGTACTTTAAGTATCATATAAGATCTAAAATAGTTCTAAGAGACTCTGTGAATGATTGGCTATTATTGTATCCCTGTCCATGGAAGACTTAAATATCATAACTCCAACTTGAAATAACAGGTAGAACAAATTGACTCAATTTGTCAATTCCAGAGTCTGCAGAGAGCTCTAGTTCTAGAGAATGTAAAAGTTAAGCAAATTTTAGATCTGACAGGGTAATCACAATCTCTTCCCTTGTGCTACAGACACAGCATGTACTTTCTAATAGCCTTCCTTCGTTTCTGATTCAAATCCTTCAAATTGATATAAAAGCATTTAATGGGCTTTTAAAGGAGTATCCCCTTAAAACAAGCTCTTTAATGAGTAGCGAAGCTAGCTCACTCTGTACCAGAAAGCGGATTTTCCTGAGACTAAAAAGACCTGAATTATTTCCCCAGCTCTCCAGGGACTAGGAATATAACCTTGCTCTCTCTCTGGTGGCTTTGTTTGCCATTACCAATATATAAAATCTGGATAATCATCCTCCCACTGGCATCCCTTGTGGGGAGGTTGTGCAGACAGATGTTATCATATCTTCAAAATGCTGTAAAAGAAAATGTCTTCATGAATATAAAGGAGTATTGCTGCTGCCTTGGCCCTAAATGCTCTAATTTCATACTGTTTGATGCAGTATGATTTCAGCACATTCTTTCCCCAATGCTTAGAAACATCCAGCTGAAGATCCTAACCCAGGGAGACTTGTTCCTGGCATGGCTGAGCGTGGGTGTCATGGCAGCCTGGGAGAGGAGATGAAGGCTCGTTGATGTTAGAGGCAACCATGGAGCTTTAGCTGAGAGGGCTGTGCTGGTGCCTGCCCAAGTATCTGGCACAGAGAAGCAAGAGCTTACCTGGCTACTAACAAAGCAGATTCAGAGTGATTGTGCATATGGACACATTCATATACCAGCTGCACTCAGGTTTGAGCTAAGCCATCTGACTGTTTTAAGCATTTCTGTCGTGAATTTATATCCAAGGAATAGCAAACCTTTAGGACAATGACAAATTAAAGTCGACCTTCTTAGGATTAACTGATGCTGGCCTGTCAGGTGGCTATAAGCACTGTTGCAAAGACTGGCAATAATCAGTCCTTCCAATGGTAAGTGAAAGCATTTAATTGGATACTGAGATGTGTTTAGGATGAAATGTCAAGGAGAAAGTGAGAAATTCAAGGTTGTTGATCTGCCCAGTCTTATTTTAAAAGAGACATATGCTGGCAAGATCCACGGTTTAGCATTCTGGATTTGGCATTGAAAAGGAGTTTCAGAGCTTAATAGATTTAGCCATGGGCCCCAAACTGTATCAAATGTAATTACTTCCTTTTTTTGGCTGGGCTAAGTGAAAAACTTTAACAAATAAAAACTTTTTTGGGGGAGCATTAAAGTTATAGCTATCTATATATTATTTTTATATATCTGTTGCAATTTAATAATGTTGCAGTTAATATAATTTAATAATATTGAGAAATTTTAGTATGATATACATTACATTGAAAAGCAAGTATAAGTTGTATTATTATTTGTGTATTTAACCAAATGTATAAGAAATTTAAAATGACACCTCTTTAAAATGAGTGGATATAGTGTTGTAGCATTCCGGATGGACTACTTATTGAATTGATATTGATATTTAGTCTCACAACAGTTTTAAGTGACATATGTTTATTAAGGTCATCTTCAAACTACTATGATTATTTCCAACAATTGCATGGCACATTCAAAGGCTTTTCATCACAGGGAAGCTGTTGCAGTATGAAAATAGAGGTTTTTCTTTTGTTGTTGTTATTGTTTCTATTACTCTAGTAGCGAGCACTGAGAGCTTTCATTAGTATCATTAGTACAAAGTGACAATTAAAGTGTAGCGTGGTGATTCTTGGGGGCTGCAGGAAAAAATTCTCTCTATATAAGTGTTCAAGAATGGTATCAGAGAATGTTAAGTGACCAAAAGACAAATTATTTATTTTTCTTTCTATAAATTCAAGCCTCAGGGAGATCAGCAAATAGGTAAAGAACTCATGGCAGCCTTTGAGTGGGTATTGGAGATAACCTTGTGATATTAAATCACACTCTCCCTGTACAGGGAAAATTTCCCCAGCATAGACTGGTGAAAAGATAGAGGGCTCTGGAATTAAGAGAGCTCAATTTCTGTTTCTGCTCTGTCCTTCATAGCTGCTCCCAAGGTAAGTGATTTTTTTCCTCATCTCATCTTATCAGCACTAAAGCTAGTCTTATCTTTTTCACAAGGTCATTGTAAATGTTGATTAAGACAGCATTTTATATATGAAGACAGTCTAGCATAGACCTGACATATAGTATTTGCTAAATAAATGAAACTTCCTTTTTCCTTCATTTTCTTCATTTCACCTTCTAGCTGTGTGTGTGCAAGTATGTGAGGGCCTTTCTTACTTAATCCAGCTCCCTTCTCCCACCCCCAAGTGTGGCTGTCAGCGGCTTAGTCAAGAGTTGCCTCGCAGGCCAGGCTTTGAGGTTCACACCTGTCATCCAAGTACTCTGGGAGGCCGAGACGGGTGGATCATTTGAGCTCAGGAGTTCGAGACCCGCCTGAGCAAGAGCGAGGCCCCGTCTCTACTAAATAGAAAGAAAGAAAAGAATTAGCTGGACAACTAAAAATATATATAGAAAAAATTAGCCAGGCATGGTGGCACATGCCTGTAGTCCTAGCTACTCGGGAGGCTGAGGCAAGAGGATTGCTTGAGCCCAGGAGTTTGAGGTTGCTGTGAGCTAGGCTGATGCCACACACAGCACTCTAGCCCAGAGTGAGACTGTCTCAAAAAAAAAAAGAGTTGCCTTGCAGTTATTTTTGAGTCCAGGCATAGTGACATTGA
>NW_012149174.1:10403827-10405677 GCF_000956105.1 Propithecus coquereli
AAGATTAGAATGACTTCCCCTTGAGAATTTTTGATTGGTTGCATTATAGCAAAAACTGATCTCAGCTGTTTGGTTGGCTTAAAATTTATAGCAAAATAGTTTCAGGAATAATTTTTTTTTTTTTTTTGCTGAGAATAAATCTAAATGTGAGGTAGTTTATAGTATTTCAATGTAGTAGGTATACAGTAGTTGCAGATCAAAGCTAACTGGTAGTATTGGAAGGGATATTTTTATAAAGAAACCTGAATGCTGAATTCTGATATAATTTCTAATTGAATATTGTGGCTGCACATGACTTTGGGAAAGTTTCTGGAGAGTCAAACTTACTAATTTAACTTTCAGAAGTCAAGATATGAGATCAGTATCCTTGAAGTTCCATAAAAAGAACTCTATATCAATGATATAATGTTTCAGTCTTGTGGATGTGGGAAGTTAGTACTTCTAAAATAGCACATTTTAGCATATACTAGTGATTGTTATATTTGCTTTGGCAACAAACACCTTTGTAAATGTCTTTATCTTATTTCTTGAAAACTCAAATGGTATTCTAGAAGGGAGACTGTTCAGGGTGCTATTGTGGGTCACAGTGTGAGATTTTATATTATCATACAGTACCATGTAAAGACTTTCTCCTGAGAAGGAAGAATAATTACTTCATTAGTTACATAAGAAAGTCATAGGTCTTAAGCATAAATTGATTCTGATTCATCAAGGGTATTATTAAGCTGTCAAAATCTGTCAATATGAAGTGTGACAACAACATGTAAAATTCCATTAAAGGGTCATTAACAAGGTCTTCAAGCTTATGCATAGCTTTTTTCCTGAATTCCTAATGGAACTTTCCTCAAAACAAGTTTTAAGTCAGATGTCTCATAAACCTTAATGCTGTTAGAAGTTAGTTATTGGAAGAAAGTATTAGTTTTTTTTCTGAGATTTTTAGTTTCTATGCCAGCCAAAATAAAGTGGCAGTTATTTCAACCATAATAATTTTCAAATCTTGACATTTATACACATTATTTTTAAAATCTAATAAGCTCTGAAGATGGGCTGCAGTTGATGACATATTAGTTTGCATGAAGAGACTTAAACACTCTTATGGCACCAACAGAGTCATTAAGTTTTGCTATTGCTTTGATAGTTTTTTTCTGTAGAGGAAAAGGAAGTACAATTTGTGATAAAAAGTTTTTTCTTTACACTGTCAATTGCTAACATCAGTGGAATTTGTAAATGACAGCACCCAATGAGTTAGTGCAATATTAAAAAAATATATATATTTGCTTTCTATAGAAATATCTGATAACCACAGAAAAAAATAAGTGTCATTACCATTTTTCTGACTGCCATAAATATAACTCAAAATGCCAAACTGATTGAGTTTCAGCATTGTAGGTGATGGCAGTTATGATCCACATAACTTAGTTCTTCATTTAAATGGCAGACAGGCAGAGATTAGAGCTCTTCTATCATTTTAATGAGCACTAAAGAAAAGCTATCTATGATGCATAGAATAACAAGTTATATTCACTGACAACAATAATAAAAATTGGAAGTGTCAAAAAACTTTGTGAAACTTTGAATAACTAAACAAAATTTCTTATGCTCATTTCTAGCATTTTAAAAGGATACTAAGACATATATTGGAAAAAGATAAACAACCTGATGAAAATTTATTCTGGAAATTTGAGATGGGATGATCCAAATGGAAAAGACCCAGAAATAATTTATTTGATAAGATCCTGAGAATCGAGACCATATTTGCCCTATGGAAGGAGAAATTGGGAGGATATATATAGTTGCCAAGTAAGGATTAATTATAAGTGTGAGTGCTGAGCCAAATAAAAGAGTGCAAG
>NW_012149174.1:10406822-10414495 GCF_000956105.1 Propithecus coquereli
TGAAGATTGGGTATAGGAAGCAGTTTCTCACGGAGGGGAAAAGGGGAAGATGAAAACAACAATGGACAAAATTTATAAAACTGTTGGATTTGAAAAATAACTATTATGGAGAGGGCTGGATAAAAAAATTTGAGTTCCCAGAAGTCAGAGTTTTAGGAAAATGTTTTCTGCAAAGCTTCTGGCATTTATTTTTTTGAACCAACAATTTCATCTGCCAAACCCTCTATCTGTTTTGAAGGCCATTAGGGTCTCAGGAATTTTCTTACAAGTTATTCTAATGACTCTTTTGGGGGAGCTTATCTTCTTTTAATTTCTTTCACTTGACTTCCAAAATGTCCAGCACTTTTTAAACTCATCACACACTTGTGTTCACTCCCTATCACCCAGGCATGATTGAGCTTCACTGCCTCAGACCCTCGGACCTCACTCTGGGGGGTCCGACAAAGGCGGCTTCCAACAGGGACTGACTGCAGAAGGGACACCCAGGCAGCGTGTGCTGCTTCCTCACCAGGTTAAGAATGTACATTTCTCATCACAAATATAGGAGTGACAAATCTTATTTGTGTAGTATACAACAGTTTGTAAAACTCTTTTATGTGAGCTAGTTGGAATGTCACCTTCATGAAGACTTTACTTTTCTTTCTTTTAGGCTACTCCAATAATTTATAAATACCATTTTCATGTTTATTTCATTTTACTGTATTCTTAAGTATCTTCTCTTGCACTGGGCTGTGATAAAAGGGTACAGGATATCTGTTATTCATCTTTTCATCTTTGTATCCAGTTTGGTGCTTGGTATAGTAGGTATCGCATACGTTTGTTTTTGTTGGGTTTTTTGAACAAAGAACATAAACATTACAATGTATATAGGGCCATTTTTCACAGGCCCACTTAAACAGTAATAAAACTTCACATTTCTGAGTTTTATTGTATGTAATGATTGCTAGTTGGGTATCAAAATTTAACTCTGTCGTGTTTTAAGGACAATTCTTTTGTATTTTAAAGTGTTGATTTCCTTAATTTGTGCTTATTTCTAAGTTTCTGAACTGGATTTTTCCTTATGTTTATTCTCTTTTACTTTTCATTGGGTTTTTATTTTTTTGTTAAGAATATAACTGAGTTAACTCTTGTTTATTTCTAAATATACAGAAATATATTATGGGTAGATTCTAGATTTGTTGTAAATTTTAATTGGTTAAACTTAGATTTATATGAAAAATAAATAAACATGAAAACAAATACTATGAGTGGCAGGGAAATAGAATCACTTTGAGTTATGGAGAAAGATGAGATATTTTTGTATTTTAAGATTTCCATTGTGTTTGTCAGCTGTATTTAGCAGGTCAGTAAGGGAAATGACAATTGGTAAAAGATCAGATGAAAAGTTTTGACATTGTGTTTAAGTTCAAGGTCTCAAAAAGTTGAATAAATTTATGATAACACCAAAAATTGCCATTGGGTATCTGGGTAAATTCACACAGAAGTATCAGTTTCAGGAAAAATCAGATCTATTGTGTCTTACACTGACAGGGAAATGGATTGGTAAAACTAACTGACACTTTGGGCAGAAATGGCACAATGGAGACTGGAGTTTCTACTGCTTGAGTTGAGTGCAAACCTTGATTTTTAAGCAGAGGAGCAGTAAAGGGATGTGTCTCAGATACAAAAAGACTTTGGGCTTTATCACCTGACTGGACTTACTACAGGGAGGGTGTTGGTACCAGTGTGAGTGCCGAGTCAGTCTAACAGCCACATCTCTGACTACTGATATATGATGGCAAAGGACAAAAACAGCGTTATAAATGCTGTTAAACAAAGTTTACGGGAGGCCATTTTTTGGGACCAGCCTCCTGGCCTGGGCCCCGGCAGACCAGATAAACCAAAATGGAGTCACTCATGCTAAGTGAAGCAGGTAAATCCCCAAACAAACCTGTTTTTCCTAAAAACAGGAGATTCACAGCAACCAATCAGAAAGAGCCCAGTCTACTTGAGTCAGCAGAATAAGGAAGTCATCTCTTCTTTAACCATTGTAAGAAAAGTCACTTGTAGTAATCTGATATTAACCAATCCACTTTTTAAAAATCATTCTGTTTCCATGTTTATATCTTACAAAAACCAACTGTTCTGTCATATCATGTGAAACACTTATTCTATTCTATAGAATGAAGTGTTTCTGGATTTGAGAATTGCTAAATAAAGGGAATTAAATCTTTAAACTAAATTTCTTGTAATTTTGTTTTTCACAATGCAGACTGTCCTCTTTTTCCCATCTTCTATGGAGAATATTCCAGACAGGTATAGCACTTGCTCTTTACAGGGACACATGTCCCCATTGGCTGCTGGCATGTGTTATGAGCTAATTTATGTTAGCTGAACATATCTGAAAATCTCAATAGCGAAGGCCCTCACCACTGTGTCTGAGACTTTTCAGTTTGTGAGATGGATACAATAAGCAGGAAGAATAAAATATTGCTCAGGTAAGATTTTTACTCAGAAGCCTTTTCAAAGGAAGCCATAAATTATCACACAAAAGGACATTGCACTCACCGCGTGGTGGTCTGGTTCTGAAGGCAAAGCTTTTCTTTGATAGCTGGAAAACAACTAATTTGGAAGATCAAAATGCAAATGCTTGTTCTCATAATAAGAAACGCAAATCTATGCCTGTGTAGGTATTATTTTCCCAAATGTTCAGTTAATATCTTATTCTCTGTCACGTCAGTGTTCAAAAACTAAAATGAACCATGGAATCAGGGGACAGTGGTATTATGTTCTATTCTGGGTAACCTGGTGATTTGTCCTTAGGTCTCTCAAATTTTTCCCTTCACTGCTCCTCTATTATCCTTGAGGTAGCCCTTCTGGTTTCTCTTTCTTTCTCTGGTTCCTGGAGTTTCTGGCAATATGACAAGATAAACAGTTGACTATAGCAGGGGTTGGCAAACCAAGTACCTGCAGGTCAAAGCTACCTCCTGGCCTATTTTTATACTGTCTGAAAGAAAAGAAAGGTTTTCACACTTTGAAAGGATTGTGAAAAACAAAAAACAAAGGAAGATAGGCAACATAGACCATAGGTGGTTCGAATGCCTAAAATATACACTATCTGACCTTTTACAGAAAGTTTGCCAAGCCCTCCACTACAGAATAAAATTCAAATGTCTTAGCTTGTCATTCTTCTTCTATAGCCTCCTCTTCCCACTTCCTATGCACATCTTGACTGCTATAGCTACATCAAACATTCTTCAGTTCCTGCAGAGTTGCATTCCACCCGTCCTACCCCATGCCTCTGGGTGTTTGCACGTCCCTTTTCCTGGAACATTCTCTACATCTGCATCCCTGCATCTTTTGTGATTTGTACTTGTGCAATTTATCTCTTTTACCTTCACTTCTGTGAAAATGGCAATGTATACAATACTGGCATATAATCAACATTATCTAATAAATAAATAAATCCTATCAAATAAATAATATCTAGCCAGAGAGAAAATTATAGATACTAGAAGGAAAGCCAGTGAAAAATCTGTGGTTCCTGCTGTTATTGGTCATACCGCTGTTGTTGACAGCTCTCTTTTCATCCTGCGTACGCCATTTACTGTCAGCATAAATAATGCAGAGTTCATTTTTGATCTTTCTCTTCTCATTTGTGTTTTATTGATATATATATATTTTTAAGACACAGAATAAAAGTAAAGCCAGGATCTTGAAGATTAGTGGCCCAGTCCTCTAAGCAATGGTGAGGAAGGAAGATGACATTTCAGGAGAGAAAAAGCCACTTGTAACAGCAAGTGATTTTGCAAGAAAGATATATGTATTGGATAACGTATTTGTTAAGGAAAAGAATTAAGATTGTTTGTGACAATTAGCCAGTTTAAAGCCTTGGATATTATTAGGGGTGCATTGAGGAGCCTATTATGGTCACTTTTGTAGTGAACACAAGGATAAAGGGAATTTCGTGGATTTAGATACAAATATGAATAATAAAAAGTTTTTTTCCTAATCAAAGGGAAGAAAGTGAAAATGAATTTGTTTGGCAGCCTACCAGCTATGGGAATTAGAGGTTGGAATGAAACTAAGATAATTGCTGTGTGTGTTTGGTTACAATAAAGATGCAGTAAGTTAGCACTAATCCTGAAAAAATGACATACTATTCTATTGTGAAACCAGGAGAGAGATGCTAAATGTTGACAGGAGGAGCAAAACAGAGTAGGGAATGAAGTAAACCTAGTACTATAAGGTAAAAAACACAAAAATTCTTAACTGAAGGCTTAGAAATTATAACATAAAAAAACAGGTAAGTTATTCTTTCCCACCTTAAACTCATGTTTGGGATCTTACTGTAATTTTAAGCTATTCAAACTCAGTTCTTGCTCAGTGCCTACTTTCTCCTGACCTTTGAGGAATCTGTGATTAAAACTCTGCCTCCATATTTTCCCATTTTAGAGCCACCCAGCAGAGCTGTTCTTTAGTCAACATAATGCCTTCATTTCTTAGTGTGACTTGCCAGAATTTCTTCTGTGATCCCTTTTATTCCAGAAAAACATGTTTCAACCTTTGGCATCAAACTCACTCCTTCTGTGGGCTAGTAAAAGTAGCAAAGTGTCAGATTCCATTCACCTTAATCTTGTTGAAAATCCACCTATCTCATTTACCTATTTATCATCCTTGAAGCAGGAGGTAATCAGTATTTTTATTTTTATTAAAATAGGTGTGTCATTGTCATTTTGGGACGTGAGGTCAACCAGTTGTTATGTGGCTGGTATTATGCTAACATTGTATATTTTATTTTATTTACCTGACTTGGGAAACTTCTGTTCTCATTTAAAGAATGGGAAAAAAGCCTTAATAAGGGTTTGTGAAACCCATTTTGCTTAGTATTTTGATTCATACATTCACCAAATGAATATTATCCAATTCAAAAGGAAAACATGTTTAGTTTTTCATTTAAGTCCAGTGGACCTTTACTGCATATTAATCTTACGTATCTTTGCTGTATGTAATTTTATGTGTTTTCTTCTAAAACTTTGGACATTACATTTAAATGTGATTCTAAAGTTCTTGGTGGAATTTAGGGGGGGTGGTTTCAAACATTATCGATTAAATCTGTCTATGTACCTTTTGACAACTGTTGCTGTTCACAATATCAATTATACTTGGTGAGCCAGGAAGTGCTGCTCTTTGTTTCACACTTAACCTTTCTAGGGCGTATAGATAAAGCAGTCCGCAAGCTCACCAGCACAGCTGTTGGCTGTGGTCTGGGGCAGATCAGTGCTACTTCCCTCCCTAGCCACTGTCTTTCAGCCAACTGGCCAAGGGTGGTCACCCTGATGCAGATGAAACATTCTGGGTAGTAGTAGCCTTTGCACGATACTAAGATGACTAGGTGAGTTTCAAGCACCAGGTTCTCTTCCAGTACATTGCACTGGGAAACATGGGTGATCCCAATAAGTGGAAATGGAGGATAAGATGAGAAGGATGCAAGGATGCAACCCAAAATATGCTGGGGTCAGGGTCATGAGGTTGTATGGAAAACAAATGATAATCTAGCACATTTTCCTAGAGATGGCATGAGAGACCACATGACCTCTGGGCGTGGCTGAGAGGGCAGTTTCCTGAGCTGGCTTCATGTTTGAGTAAGGCTCAATTCCACTTTCAGTTTCTATAGGTTTACAATCCCCTTCCCATCCCCAATATTTTTTTCCCTCAGGTAACCTGAGTTCCTTATGGTCAAACGAATTGACCAGAAACAATGAAATCTTGTCATTCAGCCCTTCCTCCCTCCACTGTGCTCCACCCTGTGGTGCTGCTCAGGGCTGTGGACTATGCGTGCTGTCAGGGTGTGCTGTGAGCCAGCATCTGACAGGCGGCCATTAGCCATTCAGGGACTGTCACACTCTTTCTGCTTTCCCCTGGACAGCTGGTCCCCAAGGAATTGTAGCACTGTCGAAATTTAAACATTGCCCAGCTCTCTTTAAATGTGCTTATGTGAGAAACATGCAGTCCCTTTGCAGTTAATAGGTGCTCTAGCTATTTCGGGAATTGAATTGCAGTGTGTTGCATGCTTGATTTTCCCTCTGCAAGGAAAACACCAGCAGTTGAACTTGCTTTTGGGTAGTTGAAAGGCAAAGGCCCCACTCTGTGCCCATTCTGATCTCTAGTATCCAGGAAAGGTCCAAGCCCACATAGCTCAAGACACTTGGAATTGTTTTGGGAAGGTGTTGTCTTCTACTGAGGTCTCTAGGATGTGGACTTGCTAGCTCCTCCTTCCTCTCCTGACATTCCCTCTCCTTTTTTTAATCAGGGCTGGTGTGCCTTAGACCTTGGATGGTAAATATTTATACATACCAGTGCTTCTGGGCACATGGCTGATGGTACCAAGCATGCAAAATAAATCAGGTAACAATTACACATAGTTGGCCCTCTGGGGTTCCACATCCACAGATTCAACCAGCACAGATTGAAAATATTCGGAAAAACAAACCCAATAAAAATAAAAAATAACAATACGAAAACAAAAAATAATACAAATAAAAATACAGCATAGCAACTATTTACATAGCATTTACATTGCATTTGTTATCATAGGTAATGTAGAGATGATTTAAAGCATATGGGAATATACCATAGGTTACATGCAAATACTACACCATTTTATATCAGGGACGTGAGTTATGGATTTTGGTATCTGAGGGAAAGTCCTGGAACCAATTCCATCAAGGAATGACTGTATGAGCATTTTTATTAAATTTACAAACTTCATTTGACCTTGGGAGCTACATTTTTCTTACTTAGGAGGATCCCATTTTCTAGGTGCATTTATTTCATTGAGTGAGGCAGCTGGTAAATATGTAAATGTGAGTATAAATAATGGCCTTAATTGTACTTTATTTTGTTTAATCCTTATAAGAATACTACCAGGTACATATTCTTCCTGTATTTTATGGACGAAAAATTTGAGGCTTAGAGTCATTAATTGACATTGTCCAAGGTCTGCTAAGAGACAGATTGGAATCCACACCTGATTTATTCCAAAGCCTGTAATCATTCCACCATGCCATGAAGATCCTGGAATACAAATGAATTATCCCAGCATTAAAGCGCCTTTAAAAACTCCATTTAGTTTCTTTCTTTTTTTTTGTAAAATTGATAAAAATCTTAAAAACTCACCTTTGCCAACAGCATTTCATTTCTTAAGAAAAAATAACTTCTAAACTTGGAGACATTGGACAGCAGGCTTCTAAGGGCATAACTCATTGTTCCTAATCAGGTGGTAGAAAGGATTTTTCTGTTGCCTTGGCTCCAAGTAATTGCATATCTATCTATTTATCTGAGCAATTAATCAGAGACCCAAGTAATCAAAGCAGCAGCCAGAATTCCCAAGTTGGACTTCCCTGTTACATTCACCAATTTTCAGCACTTTAAGTGATTTCTTGCCCAAGTCTAAAACCACATGAATCACATGACCAAGTATCAGAGATACTAGGGATGATTTAACCATCCCAGAGAATGCATTTCAGATGACTTTGCAGGAAATATAAAGAAAAATGATTACAGTAAGGATATTTCTTTAACTGAAACGCATTCAATAGTTTATATCCCTAAAATGATACTGTTGGGTCCCACATTTATAGTTTAAAAATTATGGTTTTTTAGAAGCAATGGGTAGAATATTCAATTAACTT
>NW_012149174.1:10416185-10417647 GCF_000956105.1 Propithecus coquereli
CTTAGTAGAATGGGCTCCAGCTCTATCCAGGATAACACAAGAGGTGCTAGATCACCATTGTTTTTTGTGGCTGAGTAGAACTCCATGGTATATATATACCACATTTTATCAATCCACTCATGTATTGATGGGCACTTGGGTTGTTTCCACATCTTTGCAATTGTGAATTGTGTTTTATGCACAAAATTATTAAAAATATTGCGTAAAATTACCCCCAGGCTATGTGTATAAGGTGTATATGAAGCATGAGTGAATTTTATATTAGATGTGTGTCCCATCCCCAAGATATCTCCACCTGTACTTTTATTGTATAAGTATGTTCCATGCAATATTTAAAGCATACTTATACTCAACTCTAAAATTCAAATTTAACTGGGTCTCTTACATTTTATCTGGCAACCTTGGAATGGGGGAAAGATACTGCATCCAAGTTGTGATTATCACTGTATCAAGGCTTAGCCTGGTCCCAATCTGAGAACCTGAATATCAGACAGGCCTGGTTGAGAAGGCATTTTTTGATACTGTAAATATCAGGCAAATTAGATAAGGTTCAGGCTGGTAGGCAATAAGTTGGAAGTTTTTAGGTTTTAAAGACATGTGTTTTAAAGTCCTGCCTGGAATAATAATAATAATGATAATATTATTTAACACATGAGTTTTGTACATTGGTCCCCATCCTTTTTGGCACCAGGGACGGCTTTCATGGAAGATAATTTTTCCACAGCCGGGGACTGGGGGTGGGAAGTGAAGCTCACCCTCCCCACGCAGCTCTCACCTCCTGCTGTGCACCACCCCCTTCCTAAGTTTCATGGAAAACAAATTTTCCATGGGGGTGGGGATGTGGGGGGCACACCTCTGTGGCCCAGTCCTTAACAGGCTGCGGACAACTGCCGGTCCCCGGACAGGGAGTTGGGGATTGCAGCTTTAGTACGTAGCAGGTACTCTTCTGGGTGCTTCACATACATTACCTTCTTTAATCTTCATAACAACCCTGTGAGAGATATACTATTATTATCACCTATAGGCAAGGAGACTTGAGTACTAAAAAGTAAATTAACTTGCCCAAGAGATTGTTTAAATGGCAGAACCTGAGTTTCTATTTCATTACTTACTGGGTAAGTGGTAGAGTATTAGGTAAATCATGGTAATTATTTATTGAATAGTAAGTACTTTATAAATATGCCATGCAATTTTTATAACTCCATGAGAAAGACATTATTACCAAAGATAAAAAAAATCCATGTGTTGTTTTTAGGGGGAGAAATTGTTAGGAGCACTTTTAATAATGTAAGCTATTTGCAAATCATTGCAGTGGAGAGAAGCTCAGAGTGAATTACTTTTCAGATACCAGAAATGACACCAAGTTTTATACTTTGAGAGAAAAGAAGACAGAGGGAGGTGGGAAAAGTAAAAAGAAAACCAAACCAGAGCAACTTCATTTATATTTTAAATGATTTCATTT
>NW_012149174.1:10417697-10419017 GCF_000956105.1 Propithecus coquereli
TTAACTGAAACGCATTCAATAGTTTATATCCCTAAAATGATACTGTTGGGTCCCACATTTATAGTTTAAAAATTATGGTTTTTTAGAAGCAATGGGTAGAATATTCAATTAACTTGAGAAAAAAAGCTCTGTGAAAATATCTTTATTTAAAAATATGCACTTTTCCATGGCTCAGAATCAGCATAACAACCATTTTCCTTCACTGTGCAGGGATTGGGAGGGAAAAAATGACAGACCCATGGCTTCTAGGAACTGAGATTCAACAAGCAGAACTGCCTTTGATCAAAATGTTGAACAGCAGGTTAATTTGAATGGGAAACTGTTTGAGGGGATTCAAAATGAATTGCAACATTAACCAGTAATTAAAAGTTCAATTATTATTTAGTTGCTTAAAGCATTCATCAGGACCAAATTGACTGCAGTTCAGGGAACTTGAATTTAGGAAGCTGGGTGCGAGGCTCCAAAGGCTACACTAAGGTGTCCCCTCATAGATACGTTGTGTTAGGCCCAACACAATGTTTTACAATTAAAACTCAATGGGAGAATTTCATATAAAAATCAAGATTTTGGCTTTTTTTTTAAAAAACAAAAAATCCACAGATGTGGCAACATAGGGCCTGTTGTCCCTTTCAGATGAGGTGAATGCTCTTTAGTTCTCCACATTCCCTTCCACTCAGACAACATGTGTGTGAAGTTTTCTCCACAGCCGACTAGCCATGTCAGCATTTGCTTCAACCCGTACTTAAGGCTTGCTTGTTGCTTGTTTCTAGAACACATGTTTATACATGACTTCTGTCTTTTGAGACATTTTCTCAATCTTCAGGAGAGGATGAGGATGATGATTATTATTGTAAAAGTCTCTGTTATTATTATCTTAGAGACTTTTGGAGATCATACAGACCTCAAAAGAACAGAGCCATTGACATGAAGAAAACATAAAATAAAAAATTGTGATGTTAAAATTATGAAATTTAGTAGCATTATCTGTTGTGAGAGATTTATATGTTGGGAAAGGTTGGAACATATGTGGAGAATTCAGAACAACCTGTTGTACAAAGCAGTTAGCTGCTATAAGGTTGGCAGTGCAACAGATAATTCTATACTCCCTCTCCAAAAAAAGTTAAATAAGGCCAACACAATACACAGTAATGGGATGCTGAAATACAAGTGGATCTCACTATGTTTGGCATGTTAGAACTGAACAGAGACTAGCGTAGGGCTTTCAGGTTTAGCAAATAAAAATATAGGATGCCTAGTTAAATTTGAATTTCAGATAAAAAACAAATACAGGTTGAGCATCCCTAATCCAAAAACGTGAAA
>NW_012149174.1:10421439-10422857 GCF_000956105.1 Propithecus coquereli
TTCCATGTGACCTTTTATTCCTTATTTTAAATGCAATGTTCAAAGCTTGCTTTCAGCTCTCTGCAGAAAATGAAAGATTTCAAGTGTTTGAGGAACCTGTGCTGAGCTGTGTTAAATGCTAATGTTTGTAGTGGGAAATTCGAGGGTGATACAAAAATCTATTGCTGGACTATTGTGGAGAATTTCTGGAGCATCCTTCTTTAGCAACTTGTTATAACCTTTCCAGGGTCTGGACAGAGCACAGAGTGTGGCTTATGAAGAAATCTTCAGGAGACCCTCTAGTTCTTAAACCTACTGGCTCTTTATCTCAAATAAGGGCAATGTGCAATACCTTTAAAAAAAAAAAAAAGCTTTTGCTTAAGTAAAATGAGGCAACTTAGTATGTTGTCTTAGTCCGTTTTCTGTTGTTAGAATAGAATACCCGAAACCGGGTGATTTATAAGAAAATAGAATTTACTTCTTCCAGTTCCAGAGGCTGGAAAATCCAAGGTTGAGGGTGTGAATCTGGTGAGGGCCTTCTTGCTGGTGGTCCCAAGGCGGTGCCAGACATTACATGATGAGGGGACTGAGTGTTCTTGCTATGGTCTCTTCTTCTTCTTATACAGCCACCAGTTCCATTCCTGTGATAACTCTTTAATCCATTAACTCAATAATTCCTGAATATTGTAGCCCATTTGTGAGAGCAGCTCTCATGACCCAATCGATTCTTAAAGGCCCACTTGTCAATACTACCACATTGAGGATTGAATTTCAACATGAGTTTTGGAGGGGGCAAATATTCAAGCCATAGCATATGTTACAGGGTGAAGTAAGCCTAAACCAAGGTGTGGTGTTTAGAGAATGTTATTCGTTCTCTGTGAGAGAAACATAGCAATCTTATATGAAAGGATGTAGTGTTCTTAGGTAATCCACCTTGGAAATGGCAATAATTTTACTAATATTTTATTTTCCCTTAAGCAGGGAAGAAAAATTATATGGCATGCCAAAGGAAGGTTGAGCTCCACATGGGTGTGTGACCCCCCCCCCCAAACTCTTGATAATATGTTATTATTCCTGTTTTACTCATGAGAAAATTAAGGCTTAGAGAGGTTGAGTAAATATGCTCAAGATCATATCTTTTGTTAATGGTAAAACCCCTCAGTTTGTTCAACGCCAAGGCCATGTGCTTTTCCTATACATCCTGTCCCAGGACGAACTCCTCAGCCCTCTCAACCTCAGCATCTTCACCAGTAAAATGGTGCTGGCTAACTTGCTGAGTATGGTGAAGGTTAGAAATAATTTATGTAAAGTTTCCAGTGCATTAGCTGGCCGATGGTTATATTTAATAAGTGAGAGCTTTTTCTCTTATTAAACAGGTAACAGATAGATGTTTCAATGGGTAGGTGGGCAGACATGGTGTTAAGAAAGTCTAGTAGGTG
>NW_012149174.1:10427072-10429081 GCF_000956105.1 Propithecus coquereli
GTATTGTATTATACTTTTTACTTTCAGTTTCCATTTGATTCTTTTTAATAATTTTTACCTCTTTATTAATATTTTCTATTTAATACATTGCCATCATGCCTCCCTTTATTTCTCTGGTCATCCTTTCCTTTAGTTCTGTGAATATATTTATAATGGCTACTTTGAAATCTTTTTTCTTTTAAATTTGGCATCTGGAGTATAGTAAGTAGATACTCATTTCGAAAAGATCATCTAGGAGAGAACACTAGGATTCACCAGGTAAGTGATGGGAAACACAAAAAGTAAGTAAGGAAAGGGGTCAAGGCAGCTTTTCTGGCTGGAGTCTAACTGAGAGACAGGTAAGGCTCTTTGATGTGGGGAAACAGTAAGATAGAAACTCCCAGGGCTCCATAATCTGACATGGCCTTTTATCATCTTGGCTATGGGAGAACTCCTCAACTTATAGGGGCCTCAGGCCTAACATAGGGAGCTGCCTAGAGATCGCACAGAGCTATTGCTCCAGAAAGGGAACCCACATGGAATCCCATAGATATCCAAGCCCATAGCAGCTTCAGCTGGGCACCATTCTGAGAGCTTAGATATCAGGGATCTACAGATGTGGCTGCAGCTGCTGCCGAGCCGAGGTGGGGCAGGAAAATAAAGCTCTACTACGTACACACCTAGGACAAAACCCACCACCCTACAACAGGCTTCTGCGAGATTGAGACTCAAGTGGTCTGCACTCTTCACAGCTTCTTGCCCATGCTGCTTGCCTGGGAGGGGTCCCACCCTCTCCAGTTGCAAGCCCAAGGTGCTCTGCCATTTTGAAAGTTTAACTCTGGGATATGTTCTGGCCTTGGGCTGAGTTTGGGCTGATGTGGCTGTGGCTGCAACCAAGCCAGGGAAGAACAAGAAATCAGGCTCTCTGATGCACACCTAGGACAATATCATAGCCCTCCAATGGGCTGCTGTGAGACCAAGACTTGGGAAGACTGCATTCTTTACAACTTCTTGCCAAGGCTTCTCAGCTGAGAGGAGTCCCACCCTCTCTGGTCACAGGTCCATAGCTAGAGCTATTTTGAGTGTTTAGCTCAAACTGCAAACTGCCATTGGGCTGAATTCGAGGCAACATGCCTGCAGATGCAACCCAGTCAGGGAGTGACAAGGAGACTAAGCTCCCCTAAGCAGACTTAGGGAAATGCCCACCACCCTGCTATGGGCCTGGTGACTAGCCCATCCAACATATCACAGATACCAGCAATATCAACATATACTGCTTGGGTCCCAGTGGGTTGCTCTACCACCACTGCCATCATCCACACCACACCAGCTTTCCAGGGGCCTAAGAACCTGCCCACACATCTTGACCACCACTCCCATTACTAGTTTCTGAGAAAACCACATGGAGGCCCAAGAATTGGCCCTCTAGGGCCCTAACACCAGTGCCTGCATAAGCAGCTCTGGGGCCTAAAAACAGGTATGCTCAGCCCACTGCCACCACAATGGGGGCCTGAAGATTGGCTCAGTTAGTGTCCAAGTCCAGCAAAAATTCAGCACAGCCTCAACTAATAACTAAGCCCTAAGCCACAAAGGAAAACACAGATATCACTGATCCTGTGTACTGCTGCAGAAATTACAAAGATCACACTACTACAGGTACCTAAAGTCAAAGCCAAAGTGTCCTACTCAACCAGCAACATATATATGTGTGTGTGTGTGTGTGTGTGTGTGTGAGTGTGTATCCCTTTGGGAAAAAAATCTCCCCTGTGGAAGAAATTTCAAAAAATTGGAAGATGTGACTGCTATGTCAGATGTGCAGGTATCAATGGAAGGACACTGGAAACATGAAAAAGAAAAGAAATATGACACCACCAAAGGATCACAATAATTGTCCACCAACAGATACCAATTAAAAAAGAAAACTCAAAAAACCAAATTAAGAATTCAAAATATTGATTTTAAAGAATCTCAATAAGATGTAAGAGAAATCTAAAAAACCAATATAAAGAAATCAGAAAATCAATTCAGGA
>NW_012149174.1:10430531-10431757 GCF_000956105.1 Propithecus coquereli
TAACAAGAACCACACCCAAAGTCAGCAGAAGAAAAGAAATAACAAAGATTATAGGAAAACTAAATGAAATAGATACCAAAAAATTACAAAGGATCAACAAAACAAAATGTTGATTATTCAATAAGATAAAAAAAAATCAATGAACCAGTAGCTGGACTATCTAAGAAGAGAGAAGATTCAAATAAACACAACCAGAAATGAAAACGGAGACATTATAACTGATACCACAGAAATACAAAAGATTATCAGAGACTATTATGAACAACTATACACTCCCAAAGCAGAAAAGCTGGAGGGAATAGATAAATTTCTGGAAACATACAACTTACTGAGATTGAACCATGAAGAAACAGAACTCTGGTGTGGAACGATAACGAGTATCAAGGTTGAATCAGTAATAAAACATCTCCTCCCCCCAAAAAAACCCAGAATCAAATGGATTCACAGCTGAATTCTACCGAACATACAAAGAAGAACAAATACCAATCCTTCTGAAACTGTTTCAAAAAATCAAGGAGGAAGGAATTCTCCCTAACTCATCCTATGAGGCCAATATCACCCTGATACCCAAACCAGGCAAGAGCACAACAAAGAAAGAAAACTGCAGACCCAATATCCCGATGGACACATATATAAAAAACCCTCAGTATAATACTAGCAAATAAAACCTAACAGCATAGCAAAAATGTAATACAGCATGATTAAGTGGGTTTTATACCACGGATGCAAGGATGGTTCAATATATACAAATCAATAAATGTGATACATCACATAAACAGAATTAAAGATAAAAACCAAATGATCATCTCAATAGATGCAGAAAAAGTATTCAATAAAATTTAGCATCACTTCATGATAAAAATCCTCAATAAATTAGAATAGACATTTTTCAAAAGACAAATGGTTAATAAGCATATAAAAAATGTTCAACATTACTAACCATCAGAGAAATGCAAATTAAAACCCCAAAGAGGTATCATCTTACACCAGTTAGAATAGCTATTATTAAGAAAACAAACAAACAAACAAAAAAATAGCAGGTGCTGGCATGGATGTGGATAAAAGGGAACTCTTATACACTGTTGGTGGGAATGCAAATTAGTGCGACTTCTATGGAAAACAGTATGGAGATTTCTCAAGGAATTAACATTAGAACTACCATATGACTACTACCATATGACCCAGCAATTCCACCCAATGGAAAAGAAATCAATATATGAAAAAGA
>NW_012149174.1:10431807-10433945 GCF_000956105.1 Propithecus coquereli
ATTCTCTTTTAGTTATGGACCTTAAGACAATTAAATTTGTTGACTGAAGACATTTTTTTGACATTTTTTTATCTATGATGTTTATTCTCCTTCTTGCAGCTCCATCCCTTATGCAAACTTGCTCTGGCTCCTTGAGATCTGTTTGTTTTTGCTGTTGTTGGTAGTTATTTATCTGTTGGTTCTGTCTTATATATGCATTAGGTTTTTCTGTCACTTGCTCCTTTTTCTACTCAAAAAGTAGCCACCAAAACAAGGAAGACTTCTACTTGATTCTTTCATTGATCTATTAACAAGTCGGTATTTAATGTTCACTTACTTGTGCATAACATTCTTAGAAAGTACAATCTCTGACCCCATAATCATTCAACTGATTTTTCAAGGCTCTCTGAGTAAGAAAAATGCAACATGATTATTTTGGTTAGGAAAACAGAAACCACTCTACCTGTTTCAGACAGGATGAGACTTAATTCAGAGACTTACAAGCTTTCATATCTGTTAGAAGGAATAGAGAAACAAAGGTCAACAGCCACATAGAATATAGAAGAACCATGTTTTCTATATAGAGTATTTCTGTTTCCTGATACCCTTGGTTAGATTTAGGTCATTTCCATAGTGAGTATTCATCTATTTATCTGTCTGTTTGCATCTGAGGAAGTGTTCAGTTCTTTTTATGAGTCACTGCTTTCTGTTAGAGGTTGTAAGCATTTTCATAATGAATAATAGCCACTTCACCCCTGGAATGGCACACTAAGGTTGGCCTATCTGCTGCTATGGCTATTTTTCAACAGGCAACAGCAATATTATGTTTCTTGAAGTTGTCTCTGTGTGCCTTTATACTGCTCCTTCAGTCCTCCTTGTTTGCTGTCACCTGATTCAACTTGCTGAGCCATAGCTTCTTGATACCTGGCTTGAGTCCATCCTCCTCTAATATACACCCTCTGATGGCGAGTTTCAGTGAGCAAAGCTTCAGTGCTGTGAACTGGCTGTGCTCCAGGCCTCAGCTGCTGATAAATCTGCCTTGGCATTTGATGTTAAGTATAGCTCTCAGATAATGACTACAGTTTTTGAAGCTGCATGCAACATTTTGATAGGCTGTTATTATAAACCAGCACCTAAGATTGGAGACAAAGAATGGGAAGGAATTTTCCATCCATAGAAGCCCGTTAGCAGTGATTGTTCTTTTCTGCACTCATTAATGTAGAGTCTAAAGATTTTTTAACAGAATATGATCCAAAAATCAAAAAAGACAGGCTAGGGCATAGTCACCCTTAGGGTGACTTAAATTTGTGGCTTTGGCAAGCAGCATTGCCAGAAACCTCAGACAGCCTTTGACCTAGGATGTCTTTGAAAATATGGATAGCTATCTATCAGGTATAGCTTCAACAGAAAGTCATACCTGATATAGACATATAGGAAACAAAAATGCCAATTGACTCCAGCAGTGACCAATACCCCCCACTTTTAGTAACTTCAGGTTAATGTTCCCTAAATGCTCTTCAAACCTTGAGCCTTTTAGATATACTCCAAAAAATGTTTTTATGGTCAAAGTAGTTTGGAAAATACTGTGATTTTTAACTACATCTGGAGATTCACAATTAGCATTTTAAAACATATGACAAATCCTGCAGTAACAAAACCTATTTAATTTTGTTGAACCTAGAACTCTCTTCATTTTTTTTTGAGTTACAGACATTTCTTTTCTTCTGCATCATTTTGATAATGTCTTGTTGAAAACTGGGATTTCCTCCCTCCTCTCCGCCATTGTTTACTCTGGCAGACTATTTTATTCCAGGTTACTGTAGCTGAGGTTCTTGAGCTTGTTCTGAACATCGGCTCCTCTGGCAGTCTGGTGTGGAATACCTTCTCAAAATAAATTTTTCTCTTGCTGACTTCAAGATTATCTCCTTGCCTTTGACTTCCAGCATTTTTACTATGATGTGTTTGTGCCTTTGTGTTTAACTCGCTCAGAGTTTGCTGAACTTCCTGGATGGGTAGATTACTCTGTTTCAATAAATTTGGGAAATGTTCAGTCATTATTTCTTTGCATATTTTTTCTTCTCCTTTTTCTCTCTCTTCTCCTTCTGGCACTCCCAGAAGTACCAGACTTATTTATGCATATGTTGGTGCACTTAGTGGTA
>NW_012149174.1:10433995-10434508 GCF_000956105.1 Propithecus coquereli
GCCAGAATAAATTTCATAAATGAAGGAGAAATAACGTCTTTCCCAGACAAGCAAAGGCTGAGGGAATTCATCACCAGTAGATCAGTCCTATAGGAAATGCTCAAAAGGCTCTTAAACATGAAAATGAAAGGTCAATATTCACTATAATGAAAACACATGAAAATAAAAATCTCACATGTCTTATAAAGCAATCACACAAAGGAGGAAAAGAAAGATACCAAATGGCACCATGACGAGATTTCACCAAATCACCAAGACAAAAAGTACAGAGAAAAAGAAACAAAGAATTCATAAAACAACTAGAAAACAATTAGCAACATGACAAGAGTAAAGCCTCACATGTCAATATTAACCTGAATGTAAATGGATAAAATGCTCCACTTAAAAGATAGAGATTGGCAGAATAAACCAAAAAACATGATCCCACTCTATTTCTGTCATTGAGACAGAAAATCAACAAGGAAACATCAGTCTTAAGTTAGACTTTAGACCAAATGGACTCAACAGACATTT
>NW_012149174.1:10436460-10438013 GCF_000956105.1 Propithecus coquereli
GCCCTGACTTCACTACAATGCAATATATTAATATAGTGAGATTTGTACTTATACTCCATGAATATATACAAATAATAAAAAAAATTTAAAAAATCTGAGATCTTGCCACACTCTCAGGCAGTTTCTGTTACCTACATTTTTTTCGTGGTGTATAGCTATAGATCATAGTTTCCTGTTACTTTGCATACCTCATAATTTTTTGTTGCTGTCGATGTTACAAACTGGATATTTTAGATACATTGTAGCAAATTTAGGTACTGCTTCCCTATCCTAGTCCCCAGCCTGGGGGGGTCTTCTTTTTATTATTTATTTATTTAGTGATTAGCTGGATTATTTCAGTGAAGTCTATTTTCCTATCCCCTCCTCTTCACACATAGTTTAAATCTGATATGCACCTGAGGGAGGTGCAACTTTGGGTAGGCTCACAGTCACTTTGAGATGACAGTGGTCCTGCTCCTGGGCTTTCTTTCTTCCACTCTTGTCTGGCCATACCTAGCAGTTAAACTTCACTAATTGGTGACTGATTGCTCTCATGTTTTTGACGATGGCCTCAGGCCCCAAGTATCAAACTGTGGCTCTTTCCTAGTTCCTGTTTGATATTCCCAGATCCCTGGAGGACTTCTCCCAGCTGTCTTATTTCCCAGTTTTCTACTGCAACCTAGTGGTGGTCCGGCCTGCAGTCTAGGCTATATCTTCATTAGATTCACAAACCTGTTTTTCATCACAGTCTCTACTGTTCTTGACAGTCCTCTTAAGCTAAAACTTCTCTATACTCTGTCTCAAATGAAGTTTCTTTCTTTGGGAAAAGATTAGGAGCTGTTTTTTTATGGCCTACTTCTCCCCACATGTGAAATTTCTGAGCTAGGCCTCAGAAATTGCTGTTGGGGCACTGACAAGCTTCTCTCTGAGAAGGGCCTCTTGGCTTGCTTCTCCTGGCATGGAGCCACCACCTCAAGAGTTGGAGAAAGGGCTGTTGGGAGTCCCAATATTTTTAGAGCATCATGCCGAAGGCAGAGCCTCCATTCTGCCATGGGATTTGGACAGAAAAAGGGAGCCCTCATTTCTCGACCGCACTCACTGGAATTTAGCCTCAGTAAAAAACCAGTAGAAGTAGCCTGAGAAATGCTCAAGTCCTGGTCCTTCTGGAAATAAAGCATTCTGGCTGGGGAGAGAGGGATCCCTGAGTTCTTGGCCGTAGCAGCCTGGAGTGCAGTCTTCCTCTTGCTGATCTGGGAGAGGGAAAAGAGAGATGTGTCTTGGTTCAAATACCACAGACCTTGCCTTTCTTACAGGATTTTGGTAGTTTTTCTTGATGTTTCTTCATTTTCTGTTTATCATTAGGACCATTTCCAGAGTCTTTGAATGGTTGTTTTCAAAAATAATTTTCACCAATTTTATTGAGGAGTTGATTAATGAAGCTCCCTATATTGTCATGATAGAAGTCAGTTTCTTCAGATTAATCTTTAAATGCACAAAATAAAATACATAGGATTACAAAATAAATCAACTATATTGAAATATAGTCATCAAATGATTTAAAAATTATGATATAG
>NW_012149174.1:10438483-10439649 GCF_000956105.1 Propithecus coquereli
CCCACGTGTACTATGACCCTAGGAATTGCTCGAATTATTCTCAATGATAAATGAAAACAACCTGTAAAAATTTTGAGGTCCTCTGAAGCCTTTCATGAACTTTTCCTGGAAAGCCATGATCTCCATCTGTCACCGGCTTTGTCAATTCTCTGCATCCTCTGCCTGGAGTAACTTCGGAAATGATAATGCAAGCATGTACAAAGCATTTTGAAAAAAGGTACATCATTTCCATTGTTGTAACAAAAAATTTATCAGTGATTTTAGAAAATAGTACTGACTCTGAACTATGCAAATCTGGGGGATTTAAACTGTGAATATCAGGCAATACAAACTTAAAGAGATTTGATGTTAAAAGTATTTAAATAATTGCCTACTGAAGTTTTAGTCTTTGTGTAAAACAACTTTGTACAAACGTAATACTTTTAGATATTAAATATAATTCACTTATACACTTTCATTAAAAGGGAAATTTATCCGAGTCTTATATGATGGAGAAAAAATTATTCTTTAGTCATTGCTCAGTTCAATCCTTTAAATTAATTCAGATTTTTCTTCTTCCACTAAATAAAAATATTTCTGTGATACAAAATTGCTTTTAGAATGACTTCCTCCAGGTTTTATGTAACAGCAGGTTGTGTGGGAAGCTTAGTTCATGCTGTTTGTTTATTTCACCTTAACCAAAGATCTGTTAGTTTTAAGAGGCAATATTAAATATTTGGAAATCTAAAGCTATATAAATTGTGAATTCCATAAATTATGCATATGTAATTTTACTTTTACCATCACAGTCATTAAATACATCATTAAAAAATTAATGGCATGATATGAAATAAAACAAAACCCTAATGATTTTGTAGCATTATGCCATAAGAGATTTAGGTTAGATATAAAGGAAGTTTTTTTTTTTATTTATTTAAATCTCAGGATTGTTAAATATTAGAAGGATGCCCTCTCTTTCTTTAAAGTCATTTTTTAAAAAAAGCCTCTTCTATCTGAGGTGATTTGAGAGTCCTTTTGCCTGTGGGACACTTGAGATGTCTTGTCTGGCCACTTGATTTATGATTCTGTGTTCTGATGTGCAAAAGCAGTTTGGTATGTTGATGTGGAAATGATCTGACTTGAAGAAATCACATCAAAGCATTTTCTGTGTTTCAGTATTTTTCTCA
>NW_012149174.1:10441204-10442630 GCF_000956105.1 Propithecus coquereli
TATATTAAAAATATTACTTAAGATCGTGCAAATGTTTTTGAATGAGTGCTCCAAAGCTGAAAATAGAACGCTAGGAATTTCTGGTACAATGACACAACTCTCTGAGCATCTAGATGCTAGTTTGGGAAGGAATATAGTATACTGCCTGTAGGTGATTAGTGTTTAGTTTCTATATCAACAATCTTTATAAATATGACTCTTTTAACTCTTCAAATGAGCCAATAGAGATTATAAGATAATAAACTACTATCATCATCCAAGGTTAATCCTTCATCCTGTTCCTGATCCTGATGGTTTGTAAATCCTTCAGGACTTTGCTATACCAACTTCATTTTCATACCATCTTTAAATGTTTTCTTGAATCTTAAAATATTTGTATTGAGTGTCTTCTGTGTGTTAGGCACTGGGTTAGGTGCTGGGGAAACGATGGTGAATGAGGCACAGCATCTGCCCTTAAGGACTTTGCAGTCTAGTGTGGAAGAATGAGAAGCAAATGGCATCGCAGGACAGAGGGACGAATACTGTTAAGAGTGTGTGACATTAGTTCAAAGAGTAGAGCCCTGATTCTTTCCACTATGTCAAAAGAATGCTCAGAACTTCCCTTTGCTAAGTAATTCCTACTGAAGTCTACCGCTGTTCACCTTTTCTATCAAACTTCTCTTTAGGACATGGGTTCTCTCTCCTCTCTTACTGTTTACAATGGGCTGAACGCTCATTCCCCACCCCCATTCTTTTGTTGAAATACTAATCCCCAATGTGATGGTATTAGGAGGTGGGGCTGTTGGGAGATGATTAGGTCACGAGGCTGGATCCGTCATGATTTGGATGACAGCCCTCATAAAAGAGACCACAGAGAGCTAGTTTACTCCTTCTACCCTGTAAGGACACAGCAAGAAGGCAGCATCTATGAACCAGAAAGCAGTCCCTTACCAGATGCTGGATCTGCACCTTAATCAGGGATTCCCCAGCCTCCAGAACTGTGAGAAATAAATTCTTGTTATTTATATGTTACCTACTTTATGGTATTTTGTTACAGGAGCCTGAATGGACTAAGACACTGGTCCATTTGTTATCTCTACCATCCAAACTTCTGCCCTTACCATTCCACTGCTGCTGATACACATCATTAAAGAACATCTTCTAAAGGCCAAATCCAGAGTCTTTTTCTCAGTCTTATTTCTTCTTGACTTCATGAAGCGCTCATCATTGTTGACCATCCAAACTCATTGGCCGAATCCCTGAGCAGCTGCCTAATGTGTTTTACATTTATCTTTGTCCCTGATCATTTCCAAGATGTTAATCATTCTCTACAGCCTGAATTCCTCTCCTGAGTGCCAACTTTTATTTTCAACTGAGCATTTCCCCCTAGATATTCTGCCAAGCTTTAAACTCTGGCTATAAATTCAAACTCATTATATTTTGGCTG
>NW_012149174.1:10443091-10444570 GCF_000956105.1 Propithecus coquereli
TCTTTTTTATTGATACATAATAGATGTACATATTTTCGGGGCAATTTAATACATTTTGAGTGATAATACGTTTATAATTTGTAGAAATAAAATCAGTATAATTGGGATAACCATTAAATTGTTTGTCTTTTCTTTGGGCTAGAAACATTCAAATTATTCTCTTCTATCTATTTCGAAATACACAATAGATTATTGTAAACTATAGTCATCCTACTGATCTATCAAATACTAGGTCTTCTTTCTTCTGTCAAACTGTATGTTTGTACCCATTATATAACTGTCTTCACCTCCTCACCCACCTAACTTTTCCCTACCCTTCCCAGCCTCTGGTAACCACCAATCTATATCTTTAGGAGATCCGTATTTTCAGCTCCCACACGTGAGTGAGAACCTGTGATATTTGTATTTCTGTGCTTGGCTTATTTCACTTAACTTCCATTTCCAACTGTGTTGCTGCAAATGACAGGATTTCATTCTTTTTTATGTTTGAATAATATTCCATGTGTATATATGCCACATTTTCTTTATTCATTCGTACATTCATGGACACTTATGTTGATTCCATATCTTGGCTATTGTGAATAGTGCTGCAATAAATGTGGGAATGCAGATGTCTCTTTGATATATCGATTTCCTTTCTTTTGGATAAATACCCAGTAGCGGAATTGCTAGATCACATGGTATTAATAGCTTTATTTTTAAGTTTTTGAAGAATCTTCATACAGTGTCCCATAGTGGGTATACTAATTTACATTTCCACTAATAGTGTATGAAGTTTCCCCTTACTTCAAGTCCTCACCAACATCTATCATTCCCTGTCCTTTGGGTAAAAGCATTTTAACTAGGGTGAGATAATATCCTAGCACTATTTATTAAAGAGATTGTCCTTTCCCCATTGTATGTTCATGGCACCTGTGTCAAAAATGAGTTGGCTGTAAATGCATGGATTTATATCTGGGTTATCTATTCTATTTCATTGATCTATATGTCTGTTTTTATGCCATTACCGTGCTTATTTGGTTAGTATAGCTTTGTAGCATATTTTAAAGTCCAGCAGTGTGATGGCTCCAGTTAATGATCTGTTTGCTCAGGACTTCTTGCTTTGGCTATTCCAGGTCTTTTGTAGTTACATATAAACTTTAAAGTTGTTTTTTTCTATTTCCGTGAAGAATGTCATTGATATTTTCATAGAGGTTGCATTGAATCTATAAATTGCTTTGGGTAGAATTGCCATTTTAACAATATTAATCCTTCCAATCCATGAGCATTGAAAATCATGATTGGTTTGTTGAAATTTTCTATTTCTTTATGGTTTTGGTAGGTTGTATATATCCAGGAATTTATCCATTTATTCTAGATTTTCCAATTTGTTGTGTATAGTAATTCAAAATAATCTCTAATGATTCTTTAGATTTAGTAGTCTCAGTAGTTATGTCTGCTTTTTTTTGTTTCTGATTTTATTAATTTGGGTTCTCTCTC
>NW_012149174.1:10445320-10450167 GCF_000956105.1 Propithecus coquereli
TCCATTATCATTATATAGAGACTTCTTCTGTCTCCTTTTACAGTCTGATTTGTCAATTTTATCTAAGTATAGCTACTCTTGTTTTTTGGTTTTCAGTTGTATGAAATATCTTTTTCCACCCCTTCACTTTCAATCTATGTCACTCCTTATAGGTGAAGTGGGTTACTTGTAAGTGGCATATAGTTGGATCTTATTTCTTTATCCATTCAGCCACTCTGTGCCTTTTAATTGGAGAATCGAGTTCATTTACTTTCAATGTTATGATTGATAAAGTAAGGTTTTACTACTGCCATTTTCTTGCTTATTTTATGGTTGTTTTGTAACTCCTTTCTTCCTTTTTTTACTGTTTACCTTTGTGGTTAACTGATTTTCTCTGGTAGTATGTTTTAATTCATTGCTTTTTATTTTTAGTCAATCTATTATAGATTTTTGCATTGTGGTTATGAGGCTTACAAAAACATAGATATAGCAAGTTATTTTGGAGATATGATGACTGAGATCACAAAGAGAAGAATAGGAAAAATAAAGAAAAAATAGAAGAGAACTGTACACTTTAACTCCACCCCCACACACATTTTGACTTTATAGTATCTTAACTTATATATTTTTATACAACCTGTCTCTTAACTGGTTGCCGTAGGTATTGTTGTTTCTGATAGATTTGTCTTTTAGGCTTTATACTAGAGTTATGAGTGGATTGCACACCTCAATTATAGTATTAGAGTATCCTAGGCTTGTTCATGTACTTAATTTTATCAGTAGGTTTTATACTTTCAAATGCTTTATTTTTGCACATTAATGTTTTTTTATTTTAGGTGGAAGAACTCTCTTTAGCATTTCTTGTAAGATGGTCTAGTGGTGGTGAATTCTCTCAACATTTGCTTGTCTGGAAAAAACTTTATCTCTCCCTCATATTTGAAGGATAGCTACGCTAAATATAGTGTTTTGGGGTGGCAGTTGCTTTTTTTTCCAGCACTTTGAAAATACTGTTCCACTCCCTCTTGGTCTGTATGGTTTTGGTGAAGAAGTCTATTGCTGGATGAATTGGAGATCCTTTATATGTTATTTGCTTCTTTTTTTCTTGCTGCTTTTAGGATTCTTTCTTTACCCTTGATGTTTGAGTATTTGATTATTATATGCCTTGACATAGTCTTATTTATGTCAAATCTGTTTGGTGTTCTCTGACATTCCCATACCTGGATATTTATCTTTGTTTTTATGACAAGTTTTGGAAAGCTTTCTATTGTTATTTCTTCACATAAGCTTTCTACCTCTTGCTGTTACTCAGCTCCCTCTTGAATGGCAATTCTTAGATTTAGTTTTTTGAGGTAATTTTCTGTATCTTGTAGGTGATCTTGCTCCTTTTTAATTCTTTTTATTTTCCACTGACTGTCTTCAAGCTCACCAATTCTTTTCTCTGCTTGATCCATACTACTATTGAGAGCCTCTTCTGAATTTTTTATTTCAGCAAATGTATATCTCAATTCCAAGAATCTGTTCAATTTTTTTTTATTATTTCAATCTGTGTTAAATTTCTTTGATAAATTTTTGAGTTCCTTTTCGTGTTATTTTGGAGATCACTGAATTTCCTTAAAACTGCTGTTTTAAATTCTTGGTCAGAGAGTTCACATATCACCATCCTGTTAAAGTGAGTCACTGGTGTCTTGCTTTTTTTGTTTGCGATAGTCATGGTTCCCTGTTTGGTGTTGTTTCTTATGGATGTACATCTGTGTCTTTGCATTGAAAGATTAGTTATTTATTTTTGTCTTCTCTGTTTGGCTTTTTTCAGTTTTTTGGGGGTATGTTTACTTAGAGATTCTTTGTAATTTCTCTGTTGATTTTCTTTCCTTTTTAATGCGTTTTTTTCTGCTTGGGTGCTGCCTGCTTTTTGGTGCTAGAAGGTGTGTCAAGCTCAGATTTATCTCAGTTCTAGTAAATAATCAGAGTGCTGTCCATCCTGAATCTGAGAGGTCCCAACAATTATATCCCAGTAGTGTGGGAAGGCTGGCTAGGGGTTTGTGCCCAAGGGACCCCTGGAATGAGCCTCCTATAGCATGGTGCTATTGAACAGCCACTCTGATTGGACATTTCCTTTGGTAGCCTTACAAAGCAGAGTTTCCAGGGCTGGGAAGGCAATTTTACATCCCCACCCTTCTTTGTCTCTGGCTGTCTTCAAGGATATCTCTCCCTTCAGGCAATCTCAATGCTTCCTATGGATTGAGGTAGGAAAACATCTCCTACCAGGCAACCCAAGATGGTGGGGAAGCTGTTTGTCTACCTCATTCTCATATTTTCCAGTTTAGAAATTGTAAGTCCGGGGGAAATTTTCCATGAGCTTGTAACTAACTGGGCAAATTGAGAGAAGGACATCACGAATATGGAAATTTGAGTTTCTTACCCTCTGCTCAGAGTTTTTTCACTTCTCTGGGCCCTGAGAACTGTTTCATACTCATATTTGAGTTCTGGTTGGTATATTTCTGGTGATAACATTAACACCATATATTTGTTTTTGGTTTTCTGAGGGTGAGTGAAGCCAGCTTGCTTCTATGCCACCATTTTGTAACCCAAAGTTCTATGATATATAATATCTTTAAGGAGTGGATGTACCTTATACATTGCTGTGCACATATACCTTCAAAAATATTTGTTGCATTGCACTTACCTCCTTAAACCATCATTTTTTGTTCACTTCCTATTTTTGACTCTATTCTCCCATTACTCAGACATATATATTTGTTGCAGTAATTTGTAAGTAGGTATGAAAGTATGTGCAGCAAATTTGAGGATTATGTTAAGTCTGTGATTGATAACAATTATATTGAATGACAAAATCCAGAGTCATAAAAGCAAGCTGAGTTAAAAATAAAATCAAGGTTAAATATAACATCTCCCTAAAAGAAACCATTGTCAAGAACTGGATAAAGAAGAAATAGTTGGGTAGTAGCCTATATAGAAAGAGTACTTAAAGACTCGACTCTGTGGTAAAATCTAAATGAGTAGACAGTATCAATTGTTGAGGTCTACCTTTTAAGCAGTTAATCTCAGGGAAGTCTCTTGACTTTTTAGAGTATTTACTCTTTTATCATTAAACATTATTGAGCATTAGAACTATGTACCAGACATTTCTAGGCACTGGGGTTACAACTGCGAAAAAGAGTACTTGGTCTCTGTCATTATGGACTTGTACTCATTAGTGAAATAATAATAATTTCCCCAATTATAGTAAAACAATAATTATTCACCTTAAAAATTATTATAAAGAAGATTAGATCAGAGAAGGATGAGAAAATAAAGGAAAGAAATAGACAAATACTATGTGAGAGATTGCAAAATATAAATAATAATACATGTAAAAATGTCAAATGTATTACCTGGATATATTTTTGCTCTCAATTTTACTTCAGTTTTGCTGTGATGCTCCAGGGTATGAATTCACTCATTTTGCTTAGTACTATGAGTGCATTATTTTATCTGGGGGCATATGCACTTCGTTGCATTTAAAAATTTCTTAGCCATTCTTATTTAAACATTTCTGTTTGCATAGACTATGTTCTTTTCTTCTGGAACTTCTATTCTGTGTATTTTGGAGAGTCTCAATCTATCTTACATATTTCTTGGCTGTTCTTTCTTTTAAAACATGCCTTTGTCCATTTGTACAGCATCGTGGGCAATTTCCTTAGTATTTTCTTCTAAAACCTAAAGTCTCCTCTCAGTGATATTCAGTGTAGATTATCCAATATATTGAACTCAAAAAAATCGACAACTCTATTTTACATTATGAGGTTTCTAATGTATATTTTTACTTGTCTGCTGTAGTTACTTTTGCCTTTTCTGTTTCATGATTTCTTCTTCACTTTTTATGCAGGTTATACTTTAATACATTTTTTTGGACAACCTAAACATACTTTTTGAAAGTCTTTGCCATATTATCTCATAAAATTAAGTTCATTTGAGTGAATTTATGGCCTGGTTTTTGACTTTATTTTTGGCATTTTATATATCTTCATGGGATTTTGGAATTCTGTTTGGTAAGATCTTTGTTTGTGTGGGAGATTTTGGTATTGTTTATTTTTTTTTGTCCCTCGACTTCTAGATTATCCCTCATAGTCCATCATTTTTCAGTTGTTTCCGACCAGCCCTCTGGTGTCCTGGCCCAGACCCAAGTTTTATAATGATATTAAGGGTCACGGTCCAGGAGCAAACCTAGCCAGTGGCTAGTGCAGACCTAGCCACTGATCCTAGAGACAGTCTTGGATTGACTTCAATAAGGCTGTGCTGTTCTCCTCCTGCCTCCCTAGGTCTACAGTTTCTTATAAAGCTAGACCCTCTTTAAGAACATGTTGTAAGGGTTGCAACACTCCAGCTTCAGCTTCAAACAATGAGTGTGATAGACTTTGTTGTACCATCTCACTAAGGGGCCATTTAGTCCCTATTATACTGGAGGAGAAAACTTCAAGCCACTAGTTCCTGCTTCTGGACCAAGAGTGGAACAGGCGTGTAGCATTACTGGCACATGTCATGTTCAATTTTATTTTTTTCCAGTCCACAGAGATGTTTAATATTTTTGTAAATTTCCCTCTGTCTTTGGGTTTGAATATCTTTCTCATTCATTCAACATGCATGATCACTTTCAGAATGCATAAGATTAGTTAATTTTAAACTAGAACTAAATTAAGGCAGCAGATGTCCAGTTGTATTGGCAATTGCCTAGAGAGAAAACAATAAAAAATACTGTATCTAGCATCAAGTAGAAATGATGCAGCTTGACATTTGTATGAACCTGTCACTGTAATTCTCCACCATCAGTAAGGTCAACTTGGTCCTTATTTTTTCTTAACACCTCCCTC
>NW_012149174.1:10451013-10469668 GCF_000956105.1 Propithecus coquereli
ATTTTGGTTACATAATTTGCTTTTGTACAGTTTGAGTCAAAGTTATAAGTGTGCCCTTTACCCAGATAGTGTACATTGTACCCGTTAGGTGTGAATTTGCCCTCCCCCCTCCCTCTCCCCACTGCTTGATTTCCATTGAGTTTTACTTCCATATGTAAACGTAAGTGTTGATCCATTAGTTCCCGTTTAGTACTGAATGTATGTGGTGTTTGTTTTTCCATTCTTGTGATACTTCGCTTAGAAGAAAGTTCTCCAATTCCATCCAGGTTGTTACAAAAGATACTAGATCACCATTTCTTTTATGGTTGAGTAGTACTCCGTGATATACATATACCACATTTTATTAATCCACTCATGTATTAATGGGCACTTGGGTTGTTAACACATCTTTGTACTTGTGAATTGTGCTGTTATAACATTAGAGTACAAGTGTCTTTTTTAATACAATGTCTTTTTTCTCTTTGGGTAAATACCTAGTCATGGGATTGCTGGATGAAATGGTAGATCTACTTTTGGTTCTTTGAGGTATCTCCATATTGCTTTCCACAGAGGTTGCACTAGTTTGCTGTCCCACCAACAGTGCATAAGTGTTCCTTTTTCTCTGCATCCACGCCAGCATCTGTTGTTTTGGGATTCATTGATAAGAGCAATTCTCACTGGTGTTAAGTGATATCTCATTGTGGTTTTGATTTGCATTTCCCTAATGATTAGAAATGTTGAGCATTTTTTCATGTATTTTGACCATTAATCTATCTTCATTTGAAGAGTTTCTATTCATGTCTTTTGTCCACTTTTTAATGGAGTTGTTTGATTTTTTTTCTTGCTTATTTTCTTGAGTTCTTTTTAGATTCTAGTTATCAGCCCTTTATCAGATATATAGCATTACAAATATTTTCTCCCATTCTGTAGGTTGTCTATATGTTCTATTGATTGTGTCTTTGGCTGTGCAGAAACTTTTTAATTTGATCAGCTTGCATTTTTTATTTTTGTTGTTACTCTGATTGCTTTTGGGGTCTTCTTCATAAAATCATTGTCCAGGCTGATATCTATAAGAGTTTTCCCCACATTTCCTTCTAGATTTCTTATAGTTTCATGCCTTAGGTTTAAGTCAGTTATCCACTGTGAGTTGATTATTGTGAGGGGTGAGAGGTGTGGATCCTGTTTCAGTCTTCTACATGTGGCTGTCCAGTTTTTCCAGCACATTTGTTGAATAGAGATTCTTTTCCTCAGTGATTGTTTTTGTCTACTTTGTCAAAGATCAGAAGGCAATATGAGGATGGTTTCATATCTGGGTTCTCTGTCCTGATCCACAGGTCTATGTCTCTGTTTTCATGACAGTACTATGCTGTTTTGGTGACTATAGCCTGGTAGTATAGCTTGAAATCCGGTAAAGTGATATCTCCCAATTTGTTCTTATTACGTAAGGTCGCATTGACTATTCAAGGTCTTTTCTGGTTCCTTACAAAGCATAGAACATTTTTTCACTATCTGTGAAAAGTGAAGTTGGTATTTTAATGGGGATTCCATTGAATCTGTAAATCACTTTGGGTTCTATAGACATTTTAGCTATATTGATCCTGGCGATCCATGAGCATGATATGTTTTTCCATTTGTTTACATCTTCTGTGCTTTCTTTCCTCAGTGTTTCATCATTCTCCCCATAGAGGTCTTTTACCTTCTTAATTAAATGTATTCCTAGATATTTTATATTCTTTGTTGCTATTGTGAAAGGTATTGCATCTTTGATTTGGTTGTCAGCTTGACTGTCGTTGATGTATATGAAAGCTGCTGATTTGTGTACATTGATTTTGACTACTAGGTTTTGGTGTCAAATTCTGTGGACTTATTTATGGAATATCATTTGCTTCTCTATAATTATTTCTGTATCTATTGCCACAGCACTAGTTTAGTCCTTTATAACTTTTTACTGTACAAATTCAATCACTTTTAACTGGTTTTTGTATCTTGAGTCTGTCTAATGGCTCTTAACATTTATAGAGTCCTGGACTTTTCTGAGAATCTGATGAAACCTATGGAAATTCTTCTTTGAAAATGCACTTAAGTACATATAGCCCACATTTTATATAAACTTCGGTGGGGTTCACAAGACCCTGAAGCTGACATGTGGACTCCTAAAAGTACTTCCATTTGAATTTGTCATATCTATCTCATTTATCCTTTCATTTATCCATCAAATGCTTTTGAGTATGCACTAAATTTGGTACACTTATGCTAAACTCTGAAAATACAAAGCTAGATCAGAAATTAGCTTTGCTCTTAACAATTCAAAGTCCAGACTAGATGGAAGAAATATATCCCACATATGCAATACAATGTCATAGGTATTTATGGGCTACACAGCAAGACTAAAACAGAAAATTTTGGTTCTGTTAAGGGAATATTAGGTATATCAGGTAAAAGCTTCAAGAAATAGGTTAACTCTCCTGAAGGAATATCTTTATTATTCCATTCCAACATTCTAAAAACTGCAACAATGCCTTATTGACATTTAAGAATCTTGTGAACCAGATTCCAATCAAATTCTCTTCTGTCAGTTATCAGTTAAGTCACATGGGATAAATTACATAAAATCTCTGGATTTCAGTTTTGTCATCTATAATAATAATAACATGAATAACACAAGTAATAAACAAGAGCTATCTTATGAAATTTTGGAGAGTAATAACATTAATAGCAACTGTATCTGTAGGCATTGTACTAAAGTTTTACATTTATTATCTCTAATGTATCAGAATGGCTAAGGATAAGAACTTTGGGGTCAGCAAAATCTCTGATCCATCCTAGCTTCACCAATTTTTGTCTGTGTGATTTGGGACAAGTAATTTGACCTTCTTATTAATTTTCTCATCTGCACAAAGGGAATGCTAATACACATCCCAAGGGTAGCTGTAAGGATTAAGTGAGATGATGCAAATAATCTCAGCATGGTACCTAGCACAATACTAGATGTTATTATTACTATTGGAAAAAGTAAGATTTTTTAGTATATACAATTATCACCATTTACAGGTAAGGGAACTGAGGTCCATATAGGTAAATAACTTTTTTACAGCTTATATAGGCATTGAAATATACAGTTGGGATTCAAGTCCTTTTGACTCCAAAGGCCATAGTTAATTCAAGGCTGGGGTGGGGTTGGCTCAGGGGTTGAGGGAGAACAAGAGAGAAAAGAGAGGGCACTGGTACAGTCGTTGGCACACAGCTATTTTAATAGTTTCCTTCTCTTTTCAAATGTTACCTTCTCATTTAAATTTTCCACTTCAACTGGTCTTATCCATCATTGACCTAGAACAACTCCACCTCTGTGCCTTTGTCTACGCTCTGTCCTTGTCTTCTAGGTTCAATTCCTACTCCTTTTGTAAGGACCTGGGGGGACCCACTGCCTTTTGGAAGCTATCTAGACCATATCTCTTGGCAGCCATCTTTTGTAGCCTTGAGGCTGCTTAAATTTATTTTCTGTATCACTTCCTTGACAATAATCTTGCCCAGCTCTTTATTATTACCTTTTAGGTTCATATATTTTTATCCTATCACAGAAAACACACCTCCTTGTAAGCAGGAGCCATGATGTAGCTCACAGTGCCTGCTGTGCTGTCTGACATATACTAGCCTTCAATGCATAGCTCATTATTGATTTAGTTTTTTTCATTTTGAAAAATAATTTTTTAAGATATCTTGCTTCAGTGTGAACAGAACTCTGAAAGCATAATCTCAATCATAGGCAAAATACAGTTCCATTTGTACACTGAGTTTCTTTAGAAATATATCTAATGTATAGAGTAATGAACACTTTTTTATTCTTGTCACTGGAAGATGAATGAAAAGATAATAGTGAGATGGCTTTATTGAAAATAATGGTATCAAGGGAAGTCTGATAAAATACTAGAGAGTTTATCATTTTTGATCTCTTTATTTCTTTCTTTTTTCCTATCCAGGGAAAAATATATAGCATTTTAAGAGTCCATCCTTGCAGCCTTGTTAATATAATAGCATCATTTGTAACAGTGTGCTATTTGCTTACCATATGTAATGCATGATGTCAGATAGTGGGCAAAATTCTTTTTAAAGAGTATGTTATTCCTTATGCAAATTCTTCATTTTGACTTGTAATACCATGTTATATGATTTGGGGACAAAGATACTAAAAATCAAGGCAACATTCAATTCTTATCTCTGTGGATTTTTTTTAACCTTTAGGATGTTGCTCTTAAAATTTATGATTAATTTTTGACTTGATCTCTCTCTCTCTCTCTCTCTCTCTCTTTCTCTCTCTCCCCCCCCGTCTTTCTCTCTCTTTCTCTCTCCTCTCTCTCTCTTCCTTTACTTAGACATTTTCCTGTAGATAAGGAAGACTTAGGGAAAAGAATACTTTAAACAGATGGGTACTGGTGCCTTGGGTCTGATCTTATTAGACTGCATCCTGCCCTGTAGGAAATGTTGTTATTCAGGTAACTAAGCATAAGACATTATGGTCATGCCATATTGATTTTGGGAATCAAAAAATAACATTTTCACTCATGTCCAACAGGAAATCAGTTTACTTAATCATTTTGCCTTTAGCCTTAAGTGGAAAAAGATGGGACTAGAAAATTTAAATTTATATAGTTATTGGGGAATGATTAGACATTGTCTCACAGGGCAGTTTGGCATTGTGCTTGTGAAATAATGCAATATTTTTTCTTTTGGTTTTGTTTTGCTTTTCAGTGGCCAATTCTCAGTCTTCATCTTACTGACCTCACAGAGCCACAGTTGCTCACACCTTCTTCCTTGATACCTTTGCTGCATACAGTTTCTAGGACATCACAGTTCTGTGGTTTTCATCCTGTTGCACTGGACAGTTCCTCTCAGTCTTGCCAACTGATGCTCCCTTTTCTCTCTGTGCTCTGATTGTTGGAATATCCCAACACACTCAATCCCTTGGTGATCATATCCAGTCTCATAGCTTACAGACTAAATATGTGCCAACAAATTCCAGATTTATGTCTCCAGTTAAGAGCTCAAATCTGACCTACAAGTATAAATATCTGCTGCTGACTTGACTTCTCTAGTTGGGTATCTAAGAGACATCTCATACCAGACCTGTCCAAAATTCTCCCCATCCAAACCTCTTTCATCCTCTCAGTCTTCTCTGTCTCATTTGATGGCACCTCCATCATCCCAGCTGGTAAATCAAAAATGGTGGATTCATCTTTACTCTTTTCTTTTACTCAAACCCCATATCCAGTCAATTATGAAATCCTCTTGGCTATAGTTTCAGAATAGGTATAGATTCCAACCACTTTTTACCACCTCCATTCTACCACTCTGGTCCAAATCATCATCAACTCCTGGCTGGATAACATAGTAGCATCCTAACTGAACTTGTCCTTCTCATCCCACCCGTGTCCCTCATGTCCTGCCCCCTTCAGTGGTCTAGTCCCAGTAGAGCAGCTGGAGTGATCTTTTAGAAAAGTGGGTCAGATTATGCTGTTCTTTGCTGGAAACCCTGAAATAATTCCCCTTTCTACTCAGAGAAAGTCAAAGTAATTCAGTGGCTTTATGGCCCTAATGATTTTTCCTCTGCTACTTCTCTTTAGAAGTGTATTACCTCCAGCTACTCTTCTCCTTTCTTCTTTATTCCATCTGTATTGGCCTCTGCTTTTTCCCAACACACAGGAGTGTTCCAGTCCTTTCTACTGCCTACAATACTTTTGCCATAGGTATCCTCTTTGCTAATTCCCTCAACTCCTTGGAGTCTTTTTCCAAATGGCATGCTCCCATTGAAGCCTATATTTCCTGAGCACCCTACTTAAAAGGGCAGCTCCCTCCCACATGCCTAACCACCCAGCTCTGCAGATTTTCCTTATCTTGCTCTATTTTTCTTTTTTTTAATAGCACTTATCACCTTCTAGCACATTGTATAATATACTTATTAATCATATTTATAATTTATTGTCTATCTCTGTCTGTTGGATTATAAGCTTCATGTGTGCAGGGGCCTTTGCTCATTTTGCTCATTTATGTATCCCAAGAGGCTAGAAGTTCCTGGCACATGGTAGGTACTAATAAATATTTGGGTAATGAATGAATGGGTGATTGAGTAGTGGTGCAATAGTAACCTGACAGCTTTTTCTTTGCTTTGTGTTATGGGCTTGTTCAGGATTAGAGAGATTCTCCCACCATAGTCTGATTATTATTACTTCTTTTAAAGAGAAGGGTCTGTTAGAGCTAGTCAGGATTTTAGTGTACAGAAAAGGCATGTGACTCTTCTTATTCTCCCTCCTGAGGCCCTTTATTTTGTTTCAATCTCCCCTTCCTTCAATTTCCTGGTCATCAAAGAGGAGGCTCTTGGGGGGAATGTTAACTTAATACTTTGATTATACATTTCAGGTGATGCTCAAAACTAACAGTGACATCATTTTCTTTCCAAACATGCCTACACTCTGATAAGGGTTAAATGATTTTGGGAGAAAGAAAACAGTGTAAGTATTAACTAAGTATTAACATAGCTACCAATGAAGTAATAGATACTCTTGTCTAATTTGCAGATCTTGGGAAGATGTTCTGACTTATTCACGTAGCACCCGTTCTAATTTCTGGGCCTCTGTGTTTACTGTAATAGGATATGGCTGATTGTCATAGAACATAAGCCAAGCTGGGAAAGGTCTGGTGCAGCAGTGGAACTCTCACTAGTATTGCAGTGAGTAGTATTTTTAGTAATTTTTAGTAATCATAGCACTGAGTAATATTAAGAATAAAGAAAGTATGTTGTGTGCTGTCCCATATCACAGCATTAAATAAAAGTAGACTTTTCTTGCCATTTTTTCCCTCTATCATTTAACCTCTGCTTCTTATGGTAGCAAAGAGTTAACAAATAAACATTGGTTATTCTATTTTTTAAGGAAAAATTTTCTCTGTTTTTAAAGAAATTTCCACTTGAATTGTGCTTAGGATGTGGTAGATGGTCTTCAAAGATGGCTGCCCAACAATTCCTCCATTTCCTGTTTGTGCATTCCACTCCTCCCATCAAGAAGTGGAATTTATCCACTCCCCATTTACTCTGGGCTGGCCTTGTGATTTATTTTGACTAATAGAATGCAACAGACAACAAAGAAGCATTGACCTAGTTCTGGGCCTGGTTTAAAGAGGGGTGGCAGCTTTTGATTTTCCTCCCTTGGAATCCAGTTGCCATGATGTCAGAATGTCAGGTCCTCCTGTGGGTGGGAAGAACCCTGTGGAGAGGACCTAGAAGATAAGTCACCATATGGAGAGCAAGGCCGCATGGAGAAAAACTGAGGCTACTAGCGGATAATCAGCACCAGAATCCCAGCCATGTAAGTGAGGTCTTCTTGAATCTTCCAGAACAGCTTATCTATCAAATAAATGCAGCTGCATAATTATCCCAGCCAACACCACAAAAAGCGGAGCACCCATTCTAGCTATAGAATTATGAGAAATAATAAACTGCTGTTGTTTCAAGCCACTAAATTTTGGGATGGTTTGCTATACTGTAATAGATGACTTATGTAGTGGACTTTTGGGGACCCAAGGATTTTGTTTTAACCTTTAATTTTGGATCTTATTTAAAGTTATTTGGTGGGTTTCTACAAGCTTAAAAAAATGGTTTATTCCACTTGAGAAATACTCATCCAGAGTTACTAGCAGATAGCCAGCAACTGCTGATGGGTTGAAAAATGACCAAGCTTCTCAGGGGTGTTGGGGAGGTGAGGCCATAGGTTCTTATCTCTTGTCAGAGCCCTGTGTGACCCCATGTCCACAAGATGGCTCAGGGAGGGAGATGTTCATGGGCAGAGGGAGGAAGAAAGATTAGAAATACAATTTTTTTCTCAGGGCACACATAGGTATAACTGACTGCTGTATTGACACATTAAAACGACAATGACTCTGGGTAACATGAAATCTAGAGATAGCAACGCCTTATTCACTATGTGTCAATGATGTATGTGTAGAGGGCAGGTGTTCACTTGGTAGGTTTGGATATAAATTATAAGGTTTTTTTTCTTTTTTCCCAAAAAAGAAATAGTGATATATTGGAAATTGCTGGATGTGTATTTCTGAGCTGTTTTCAAGAATTCTTACCTTTTTATAGACTCATTTCAACTCTGCATTTGAAACCAGATGGTTTATTCTTGAACTGCAAGACTGAATATATTAACCTTTAATGTAAATGCACTTACTCGTTGAGCAATTGGTTACTCCTACATTTTTCTGCATGACCTTAATGATAAAGAACCACTTTTTGATTCAATTCTTATTTTTTTAATGCTTCTAGGAATTTTTATTGAGAGTTACCAAACCATCTGATTTGGATGCTTTAAAATATAAAAGTCAGAAATAAATTGGCATTGCTAAGGTACTCTGGATGAAAGGCCTGCCACTACTCTGTAATCTCGACTTGTAAAGAAGCAATTTGATTTATTTTCTATGTGGATTGACAAGTAAGCTTTTTGTGGGCTAGAGTTGGTAAAACAAAGACTTATTCAAGCTGTGAAATGCATTCAAGAGTAAATAGCAATAAATGACAAAAGGCCTGTTTTTCAGATATGTCTTTGACTGTTGTGCAGGCTTCTGATTATGGGGAAAATAAGGACCTATTTAAAATTTTGGAATGACAGGTCTCCCATAAATGGGATAGGTTGGTTTGGCTGCAAAAGAGAACAGATGGAAAGCTTTATCTTGAACTAGTGCTATCAGTTAGTTTCTCGTTATCTTTTAAAAATCATATGTTCTTAATAGTTTTTAAAGTTCAGGGTTTTTTTTCTGGTTTTATAGAATATTTTTTAACTTTTATATAATTACTATTTTCTGGTGCTGGCCTGTTCTAGAAACTATAATGGAATGCACCTGGACCTCTAAAACATCCAAAATTGTAAGAATTAGTTTTTGAGTTGTATTAAGCTACTTTTTTAAAAAATGGACTTGTTGGAGTTCAGTGAAGTTCAACAAAGCTGTGGCCAAATTCCATGAAATGTCAAAAGCTTCATCCATTGTTATTTCTTAAATAGTCTCAAGAAAAATGAGGCAAAATTATTCACTCCTATTAGGTTATTACTATAGAGAAAATAAATAAGTATGTTGGGATTACAGTGCTTTACAGGAAGGTAGAATGAAATTTGTTGATTGTTAAATATAAAAGGGCAAGGTAAATGTGGAATTAGGTGATGGGGAAAGCATCTTTATAATTTGACTTTTTTTGTGTTAAGAAAATGAGCTATAATTCTACTCATTGTAAATCCAGCAGGTTCTTTCTTTCTCATAACCACATTCAAATCCTGTTTATATAAAGAACTCAAGGACGTTTACTTCAAGCAAAACTTTTCCTTTTAATGTGCATTAAAACATTACATTCTTTCTAAAATGGTGTCGCAATTTTAACCTCAGCAATTTTGCATAGCATAGTTTTCACATTATAGGAATGGAGTTGAAGAAATTTCCTGACAACTTAATTGATTTGTATTTAGTGTACTTTGCCTTATGTGTTTGGGCTAAAAATAACTGTTTTAGGTGATCTCATTTTAACCATGTAAGTTTCAAGTACATCTTATGTGTGTGTCTTCATCTTCATTTAGGTTTCCGTGAATTCCTGTTGTTGATTGCAGAATTTGATTCTGATATTGTTTGTTATTATTTCATTGCCTGTCAGAAAGCAGATTGAGTAGTTTAAGGGAAAACCATCAATAAAATTGCTTGCTTTCATGATTTGATTTCATTTATCAGCAAAAAATATTGATGTTTGTGGGCAGAAACTGCTTAGATTTTTCTTCCTGACCAAATGAATATGAGGTGGCATTCATTACTCTAATGGATAAATGGCCTAGTGCCTATTAGTATTATTCATCTGTTTGTTCACTCACTATGCATAAACTTTTTTTCTTTCAATATGATATCTGATATAGTAGTCAACTTGGCATTATCTGAAGCATATACAATTTATTCTGTCATTTAAAAAATAATATTAGTTATTTAAAATATTAAGTCAATTTCAGTTAAAACTGTTTTAAGATGTATAATAAACCAGTATTTTCTTTTCTATGTAGGATTTAATTGGAACATTTCAAAATGTACTCTACTCATTAAATTTTTTTTTACCTCAAAAGTTAGCAGTAATGAATTCTTTAACTAGACTTTTAAAAGTATTAAAACTTTTAGCATTTAGGTTAGCTGTAAATTTTGGGTGACCTTGAAATCTTTCAAATTCCCATTTAGTCAGATTATGGATAGGCAGATGATAATTCCTATGTGATTTTGGATATATCGATGCATTGCAGTAAGATGTAAAATTAAGATGCAAAAATCAATATCTTATATATTTTGCTTAGAAGTTTTGATGGAAGATAAAACCTATGTGCGATGGTAGCATAAAAGGTAATATAAGAATGATCTTAAGAAATGTGAAGGAACCGTATGAGAAAAACTTTGAACACTTGAATATTCAAGTTAAATGACAATCTTTGTGCTTGGATAAAACAAGTCCACATTACAGAGATGTCATTTCTCTCCGTGTTAGAGAGAATCCATGATCCTAATAACAATGGCAGCAGGATTTTTTTTTCTTTCTGGAATCAGACAAGTTGATAATAAAGCTGATGAGGAAAAATCATGAAGAAGGAACTAGGAATGCCCTAAAAAAGAACAGCAATGAGGGTGATATTAAAATATACTGTAAAGCCTCTATAATTAAACCAGTGAAGCACTACTGTGTGATTAGATCATCTAATGGAACAGAATGGAAGTTCCAGGAATAGACCCAAGCAGATTTTGAAATTTAATATCTAATAAAGATGATACCTAAATTCTCCATGGAAAAGATGGACTTTTAAAATAAATGGTGTTGAGAAAACTAGCCATTTCAAAAAAGATAAAATTGGATATGCTTTACATAAAACACTAGAATAAACTTCAAGTGGATCAGAGACTTAAATGTAAGAAATGAAACTATTCAAGTACCAGAAGATGATATCAGTGAATTTATCTATAACTTTGGTGCGGGAAAGTCTTTCATTTATGACTCAAAATTCAGAAGTAATAAGATAAAAGATTAATAAATTTGACTATTTAAAACTTTTGCATGGGAAAAATCATCAACAAAGTCAAAAATAAATTACCAGTTAGGGGAAAATATTTACAACTTATACAACAGACAAAAGACAAATCTATTTAATATATCAAGGGGCTCATGCAAAGTGAGGGGATAGCTCAAAATCTGATAGGAAAAAAGTGGGCAAAATACATAAAACAGTTCACAGAAAAAGATATCAAATAACCGTTAAATGTGTGAAAAGATTGAAAGTACATTTCTACCTTTCAGATTGGCAAAAATGTAAAACTTTAACAATATATTTTGTTGGTGATGCTGTGGGAAACAGACATTTTCACATACTATTAGTGTGAGGCCAAAATATTCCAACTTCTGTGGAAGGGAGTTTGGCAATACCTAATAAAATTAAATATGCATATATATTGAATATTTTTAGGGATTTACTTTGGAGGTACTTCTATATAACTGTAAAATAATAACTGCAGAGTGTTATTGATTATACCACTGTAATAGTAAAATATGGGAAATAAGTGCCCAACTATAAAAAAATTGGTTGAATGTGGTACAACACGCAATGGCATACGATGTAGTCATGAACAAGTCTCTATGAACTGAGAGCAAGTAATTTCTGCAATGTATTCTTATGTGAAAAAAATAGGCGCAAAAAGGTATATATTGTTGTAGCAGGCAGCTTCTGATATAGTTTCTAGTGATCTCTACTTTGATATTTATGGCCTGTGTAACCCCTCCTTGAGTGTAGCTAGACTTCATAACTTGGTTCTCATAAGTAGATTACTGCAAAAGTGATGGGATGTTATTTTCTTGACTAGATTAAAAAGACTTTGAATTCTATCCTGCTGGTATTCTTTAGTTTCTCTCATGTGGTTGCTTTGATGGAGAGGGCTACCTGGGCAGCCTCCTGTGAAGCCATCAAGGAAGTTAGGGTCTCAGTTCAGGAGCTTGCGAGAAACTGAATAATGTTGGCAACCACTGAGTGAGCTTGGAAGTGAATACCACTTTAGTTGAACATTGAGATGACTGCGGCCTGGGCTGACACCTTGCTTGTAGCCCATGAGAGATCTTGGACTGGCAGTGTCATTGTAGTCTCTTGAGAGACCCTGAAGCAGAGGACTCACCTAGCTGACCTGTGCCTGAATTTCCCCACAGACCCACAGAAACTGGGAGATATTAAATGTTTATTGTTTTAAGTTTCTAAGTTTTGCAGTAATGGGTTATGCAGCAATAGATAACCATCTTAGTCTGTTTGCATTGCTACAAAGAAATGCCTGAGGCTGGTTAATTTATAAAGAAGAGAATTTTATTTGGTCCATTTGCAGACTTTACAAGAAGCATGATGCTGGCATCTATTTCTGGTAACGACCTCAGGAAGCTTCCAATCATAGCAGAAGGGGAAGAGGGAGCTGGTGTGGACAGATCACATGGAAAGAGAGAAAGGAAGAGAGGGGAGGGGGATGCCAGGCTCTTTTTAATAATCTGTACTTGTAGGAACTAATAGAGTGAGAACTCACTACCGTGAGGATGGCACCAAACCATTCATGAGGGATCCACCCCCATGACCAAAATATCTCCCATTAGGCCCCACATCCAACATTGGGGATCAAATTTCAACATGAAATTTGGAGGGGACAAATATCCAAACTGTATCAATAACAATACAATAGTGTATATCTTTTATATAATAAAGAAGGAAAAGTAAAAATACCTCTTTTTTAAATTAAAAAGACATGGGAAGGATAAATTAGCAGCAAGTCAAGGTGTAAGTACTTGAAAAATTGTGGTGAAGTGGGTTCAAACCTCGTGACCTGACTATCCTTAGTACCCAAGTATACAAATGCATTTTTTTGGTGTAGTCATAGCCTCATAAACTCATAGCATGAGTTTGCATACAGATTTCCTGGAAATTATCAATTCTAATTCATGATAAAACTTGAAATATATGTATATTTCTGGTTAGATTTTGGCCTTCAATTCCATTCATGGAGTTTCTGAAGATATTCTGAATCGAAAGGCTGACTTCCTTTGCCTTGCAGCGACTTGACTTTGGTCATCGAATATACATAGGCATTTTGCTAAAACAGCTTTTGCTAAAACACATTTACTGCAGAAATTTAACAAGTCTTTGAGATAATTTGGGTTTTTTTCAAGAGCTGTGAAGCTACCACACAAAGTGATTCTTTTCTTTACTGAAGCTCCCAATCAAGAACATATATAATTTACAAATACTAAGCAGGTTGTTAAGTTTCAACATTCCTTTCACAAGCTCTAGCAATTTGCTGCATCATTCCAATTGTTTGGGAAGGGGTTGGTTCGACATAGGACTGAAAGATAATGGATCAGTGAGGTTTCGTGGAAGAGTCAAAAAGGGTTTATTTTTTAGATTTCTGAGGGAACTTAGATTATCTTACGTGAAGGAGAATTGCTTCAGTGTAAAGTAGCAACCTTTTGAAAATTCTTAACACACTTGTAATATTGCTGTCTATTTTTTTTTAAAGCAGAGCCATTGCAAGTTCAGATAAATTAATTACTGCTTGGAAGAAAATAATTTCCTGTGGTTTTATCCTTGCATTATTTAGTCATACCATCCTTTCTATGCACGTGGAGACATCTATCACAACTTACCTAAAGCTTGAGTTTCTATCAAACATAATCTAACATATCCAGATTGGGCAGTGGGCAGGGAAGTTGGGGAGATAGGGAATTGACTGAAAAAATATCAGTCAGCAACTGGCTGTCATACAAAAGGGTTTGTATCAAAGAATCTCTGAACCCATTGATTCTGTGTGATTTTCTGCATTCATGTTAAGTAAAAGGAATGACAATGGGTTTGAGAAATATGAAAGTGTTACCAACCTTCTCACCCCACTCTTTATTTAAACATTTAATAAACTATATATAGAAAAAACCGAACATTTTCTCGGCCTTTAAAAGATCAAAAGATAATAAATAATGTTTGTGTCTGATTCCATTGTTGCAATTCTGACTTCCCAAGTACTGAATTTGATTTGGCTAACATTTATACATAAATTAAACATACATATACAATATCCAGGGTCTCAGTCAACCACAAGAGAAATGATATATATATCCATGCATTTTTAGCTATTTTTTAAAGTGAGAGAATGAGCCCTCTGAGAAAAGGAGGACGGTGCCATTGACACTGCTTGATAAAGGTACTCTTTTTAACGGCTCATTTGGCTCTCTTATCTACAAAGATTCATTAGAGGCAGTGTATGGGCTGGCTAAGGCTGACTTAAAAAAGTAACCCTAACTTTCTCAAATGCCTGTGACAAATGTACTGTAGAAGTGATCCAAGGTTCAGTTAACTTAAGTCCAGAATTAAGAAAGGGGCGTGCCAGGCCAGGCACAGTGGCTCACACCTGTAAGCCTAGCACTCTGAGAAGCTGAGGCAGAAGGACCACTGAGCTCAGGAGTTCAAGACCAGTCTGAGCAGTCTGTCTCTACTAAAAATACAAAAAATTAGCCAGTGGTGGTGGTGCACACCTTAATCCCAGCTAATTGGGGAGCTGAGGCAGGAGGATCTCTTGAGCCCAGGAGTGGGAGCTTGCACTGAGCTATGATGACTTCACTGCTCTAGCTGGGGCAACAGAACAAGACTCTGTCTCAAAAAAAAAATAAAAAAAGGGACATTCCAGAGTACAGTCAATGTGGGTATAAAACACTCAATAAAATAGCTTATAGGTTTCAGTTATGGCAAATTGGAACTCTTGCCTCACTCACTTATTTTTCTATTGGTTTCTATTACTTTGATAGAATTTTCCTAGGGAGATTATGATAAGAAAAAGAGAGTAGTAATATGTCTCTGAAAATCCTGGGCATGGCTTCTCCTCCAGCGGGAACCTGAGCATATACTGGCCCTAGCTGAGTGATTTTCCACTTGGCCTCAATGGAAGCGTAACACTCTTTCTTCTAGGAGGAAGATAATATTTTGAAATCCGACATGAATTAAAGTTAGATCCTGGGACAGACTACTGTTCTACTGGGAAGTTTTTATTAGTGCGAGTTGTTGACTTTGTGACCCTTTTATGGGGAGGAGTTTGGTAATCTCTAGCAATAGTTCAGGCTATATATTTACTGGGGGCAAACAATTGGAAAGATGTATAGAAATAACATTCTACAAACAAGAAATGAAGAGAAACTGCGCAGGAAAAAATAAGAGAGTGACTGCTGTGTGGCTGGAAGCCCAGGTCCATGGTCAGCTTTGGTTGTTTGGAAGAAGAGAAGGAAGTAAGAAGATCATCAAGAAGGAAGGAACAAAACATGTCTGAAATTTTGATGAGTTAGACAAGTAAATTAAATCTATGGCAGTGCGGGCAGGCAGCACAGATGTGAAATTGTAGCCCTTGAAAAAGAGGAAATAGAACATAAGGCTTTTGCTACACGTGTGATTAAATCTCATGGGTCCGTGGAGAGGAAAATTGAGATGCCGGAGAAACAAATGATGCTGTAAAAACTGAAGTGCAGTGACTGAGCCAGAGGGTGAAGATCCCTGAGGGAGATAAAGTTGTTTTAATGATTTCTACTTGGAGCTAACTATGAAGATAAGCTGGAACTTCCCACCACTGAAGAATATAACTATCACCCTATTCTATAGGCACATGTAGCCAGTATTCTAGTAATTGAGTAGTGTGTGTATGTATGTTTATATAGACTTATATTTATGTATAAATATTAAAAATAACTATTCACCAAATAGTTCAAATTCAGTACTTGGGAAGTCAGAATTGCAACAAGCAATCAGATACAAACATTACTCATTGTCTTTTGGTCTTTTAAAGGCTGAGAAAATGTTTAGTCCTTTCCATATATAGTTTATTAAATATTTAAATAAAGAATGGGATGAGAAGGTTGATATTACATTTATATTTCTCAAACCCATTGTCATTCCTTTTATTTAATGTGAGTGTAGAAAATCACATAGAATCAATGGATTCGGAGATTCTTTGATACAAATCCCTTTGTATGACGGCCAGTTGCTGACTGATATATTTTCAGTCAATTCCCTATCTCCCCAGCTGCCCTGCCCACTGCCCAAGACTCACCTCTCTACTTGCCTCTGGTATGCTGCTTGAAAGGTGCATGGAATTGGTGGGGTACAATCTGTGGAAAAGTGCTGATAAAGCAAGTATAGTGCTGTGTTTTGTGTTTCTGCTGAAGGGACCTCAGTCAGTAGTGGCACATAGCCATTTCTGTCGTCATAGAGCAGCACAGGGAACAAAAGGGCCAGAACTTAGATTGCATAGAGAGTTCAATTCAGGAGACAGAGCTTCAGTCAAAACATAGTGTTCAGGGAATATGAAAAATGTAGCACATAATGTTCAGGGAATATAGGAAAAAAAACTTCCATGAGAATCTGTTGAAAGATATGAGGTATTCAAAGTCAACTTGGAGGAAATACTGGCCAAATCTGAGAAAGTCTGCAAGTAGTAGTAGTGATTTTGGTTCAAGTACACGAACATCTCCATTCCTATGGAGTCAGGCAGAAGAACAGGGGACACTCCAGAGAAGAAATGCAGAGCAAACCCAGACAGGAATAGTTAGCTTAACCACACTTGTTTAAGAGTTTCAGAATTTTCTCTGGAAGAGAATTAGAAACCAGTGTCAGAAACCCACTGTATATTATGTACGATGTACTTATACATTCTAAACTTGCAATGTATTACATACATCCTAAACTTAACATGGTATAGAAAGCTGCTTATTGTGCTCACTTCATCACGTGCATTCGGTCATTTATAGCTTACCTCTCTTTGTTTTTAATAAAGATCTGATTTAAAGGACGCTTTGGAGTATAGCAATGATTAATATTTGGAGGTACAGGTATACCACTTGACTTTTGAGATGTGAAGATTCTGATGTCCAGAGTAATTGAAACAAGCAAGCAACATCATTTGCCAAATGTGATTTAAATAGGACGTGTTAATGTGCACTTACCTAACCCTCTCACGAAACACCTTCCAGTGTCACCTTCACAGACACCTTCCAGTGTCTGCGGTGATTTTGTCCCATTTTACTTAGAGTAATGAGGATACAGAAACATGAAATGATGACTATTCTTTTGGTTGTTAATTAATTAGACCCATGTTTATTGAGTACTATGTATCCTGTGGGGCTCCAGAACAGTGCTATTATTCTATAGAACTCTCTTCAACGATGGAAAAATTTTTCTGTGCTATTCACTACTGTAGCCGGTCACCACACGGGGCTTTTGAGCATTTGAGACATGACTGATGTGACCGAGGAGCTGTATTTTTAATTTTATTAAATTTTAATTAATTAAAAAATTTAGAGCCACATACCACTGTCACTACCTTTTGAACAGTACAGCTCTGAGAATATGAGGCAGTTTTGTGGCCCCAGATAACTTACTTGTTTTTATTCTTAGATTAATATTTATAGAAAGAGCATATATAGAAATAGAATTTTCTTCATGTGGGCTTCCTTATTATAGTAGATAGAGAGCCTCTCACATACTCTAATTCTGCTTCTGTAAAGCTCTTTCTCTTGTATCCTGCTTCCAAATTCAGTCTTGTGGAGGAATTAACACATTCAAAGAGTTCGAAAGTCACTACAAACACAGCATATGTTGTTGAGTTTTTGCTAAAATACACAATTGAACTGATATTTCTCAACAGGTTACTATTCTTGTTTTAGCACATAGGTTAAATTAGTTTTCAAAAATGGCTTTAAGAACCACTGTTTTTTTTGTATGTGTGGTTTTTTTAAAAAACAAAATACTCACTAATGGGCAATCTTAAAATGTGAGAACATTATTCTGGGGGTTATTAAGCATATGGAGTGTTTGCATTTTCAGAAAGGAATGAATTAATGGAAAATAAGATTCTGTTATGCACTGGTGCTGTAGCTTTGCAACATAATGTATTTTCGGCTGATTACAATTCAGTCTTTCAGCGGGGTTCTACATGATCAAAGCTTTTGAATTCAGAATTATTTGGCTGAAATGATTTGAAAATAATGTCACTGTTTAAGTTATTCTGTCTTCTCTCTGTTCAGATAATGTTAGTGGTTTGCTAAAGTGGGGCTGTCGATTTCAGATTATATCTAATTAATTCTGCATATATTCATCCAATATACAAAAATTTGGAAGTTTACCATGGCTTTATGTTATTAGCAGGATTAACCATTTTACCTTACAAATATTAATATTGAAGGACACAGATCTCTTTCTTTCCTGTTGGAGTTCTTTGACAATGGGCTATGCATAAGAAAGATAACATGAAATTTCTCTTTGCTTAATTTTTCTCAGATGAAATATAGTCCTGCCAGACTTCTTGTCGACTTATTTTCAAATCTCAAAGAGTAGATTGTATTTTAATTGTATTTTATTTATTTGATTGTATTTTGATTCAATCAACATAAGGGTCTCTAGCATAGCGCATTGGTCATAATCGTAGTCAATAAATAATCTATTAATTAAAATGATAAGAATAACAATAAAGACTGGTCATTGGAGAGGGCAAGGAATGTCGTGCGTGTCTGTTTGTGCGTCTCTGTCTAAAACCCTTTCCATTGCCCTTTCTTGAGACCCGTAAGCCA
>NW_012149174.1:10470238-10499905 GCF_000956105.1 Propithecus coquereli
TCCCAGAATATAAACTTCCTTTGAGGACATAGATACTTAGAGGAAAAAAACAGCCTCTCTCAGTCCACTAATTTACTACCTAGCAGTATTCTGAGGTAATATTTTAATTTCTCCCTCTTTACATAGTTTCATGTATCTTAAATCACATTATACTTATTAGATGTATGAATATATAAGTAGTGTGGGAATTGTGGGGTTATTATTCAGCCTTTATTCAGTCTCATTTTTTATATTTAGAAGTTTTTTTTTTTTTGAGCAAGTATTTTATGTAGTAATTTTAAACTCTTGGCAAAACCAATCCTTCCAGTGAGTCAGATCAAAGAGCATAGTGTAGCAAGTTCTAAGACCTCATTAGGATAACATGACACTGCAGTCGGGGGAAGCAGACATCTGGGGATAAGAAGCTCCAAGTTCATGTTCTGATTCCTTTTCCTAGTATCTCCACGAGTTGGGGCAATCCCCAAGCTTCAGTTCCATCATGGAACTTGGAGACAAAGTGTCTTCCATTTCTTCCGTACCAACAAAGATTATATACGGAAATACTATACTTTGAAACCATAAAGTGTTATACAAATGTCAAGCATTACTATAACTCCAGGAGAGAAATCCTTCTCTGAAACAGTTATGCTAAGGCAATATATTTTGTACTAAATAAGAAAAGATGCTGTTTTTTCAACTTATGTTGACAGACTGGTCTTTTTTGAACTACCATGGGCTTTTACGTCTTTAGGATGACCTTGGATGAAATAATAGTAAGGCTTTTCTTATGGCTACAGAGTGTCAGGATCATAATCTTTCCATGGTTTGATATCAACAATGAACAATAATAAGTAAAATCATAGCATGAGAGTTATCTCATTAAACGGAATGCTGAATTACTCAGTGGTAAAATTAAGAAGGATTTTAGAATGTCTGTGACGTCAGGGCACACAGACAGTTATTTCTGATACTTCATAAAAAGGATTAAGGCATTTTCCCCTGGGGAAAGAAGAGATGTTTTCTTTAACATCTTTAAATTTATTTTCAGTTAATATTGTTCTTATATTTCATTTTACTTGGAGGCAGAATTATATTTTTACCAGAGAGGGGCCTCAAAAATCCCAATCTGGTCATGCTTTTAGTCTTCAAAATAGCTTCAAAACAGGTAGCTATTATTATTATTAATTCAGGCATTTTCAGGTATAATTTATATATCATAAAATTTATTGATTGTAAGGATATAATTCAGTATTTTTTGTAAATTTATACTGTTGTGCAACCATCACCATAATGTTTCAGAGCATTTCCAATAACCTAAAAAAATTCTCTCCTACCAGTTTGCAGTCAATCCCTGTTCCCATCTATAGCTGCAGGTAACCACTCATCTGATTTCTGTCCATGTAAATTTGCCCCAAGTATAGACATCTCATATAAATGAAATCATGCAATATGTAGTCTCTTGTATCTAGCTTCTCTAATGTAGCATAATTTTTTTGAGGTTTGTGCATATTGTAGCATTTATCAAGAGTTTGTTCCTTTATACTACTGCATAATAGCCTGTTGTATGAATATGCCACATTTTGTTTATCCACTCACCAATTATATTTGGATCATTTCAAGTTTGGGGCTTTTATGAATAAAGCTACTATAAACATTTGTGTACAATTTTTTTGTGGATTTAAGTTTTCTATTTCTCTTGGGTATACCTAGGAGTGGAATTTCTGGGCTGCATGGTAAATATTTGTTTAATTTTTAAGAAACTGCCAAAATGTTTTTCAAAGTCATTGTATCATTTTAAATTCTCACTTGAAATGTATGAAGGTTCAATGTGTTCATATCCTTATTAAATCAGTCTTTTGAATTATAGACATTCTAGTGAGAATGTAGTGGTATCTCATTATGATTTTAATTTGCATTTCTCTAATAACTAATGATGTTGAACACCTTTCATGTAGTTTTTAGATACTTGTGTATCTTCTTTGGTGAAATGTTTACTCTGACCTTTTGCCTATCTTTTAAGTGGATGTTTTCTTATTGACTTGTAAGAGTTCTTTATACAGTCTAGATAGAAGTCCTTTTTCAAATATATGATGAGTTATGATTTGCAAATAAGTTTTCCTAAATTGTGGCTTACCTTTCCATATTCATTTTCTTCTTTGCTTTTCTTTTAAAGAGCAAAATTTTTAACTTTGATGATGTTCAATTCATTAATTTTTTATGAGTCCTGGGTTTAGTGTCATATTAAAAATCTTTGCTGAACCCAATATCAAAGATTTTCTCTTATGCATTCTTATAGAAGCATTATAGATGCACATTTAAGTCTCTGATTCATTTTGAGTTAACTTTTGAGTATGATGTGAGGTAAGCTTCTAATTTTATTTATTTATTTTTTGGCATATAGGTAGGCACTATCCCATCACTGTTTAAAAGATTATTCTTTCTCCACTGAATTGACTGGCACCTTGGTTGAAAATCAACTGACCATATATATTTAAGAGTTTACTTTTGGGCTCTGTTGTATTCCACTGACCTATATATTTATCTTTATGTCAATACCACACTGTTAATTACTATAACTTTGTAATAAGTGTTTAAATTAGGCAATGTGAGTCCCACTGTTTTCTTCTTTTTCAAAATTATTTTGGCTATTTTAAATTCTTTACATTTCTATATAAGTTTTTATTTATTTTATTTTTTTAAATTCAGGATATTACGGGGGTACAAACATTTTGGTTACATGAAATGTGTTTGCCTTGCCCACGCCAGGACTACAAGTATGTCCTTCCCCCATACAGTGTGTCCCATTGCTATTAGCTGTGGGTTTACCCCCCAACCCCCCTAACCCCTCTACCTGATGGGCTCAATCTCTATCCAGGATAATATAAGAGGTGCTAGGTCACCATTGTTTTTTGTAGTTGAGTAGTATTCCATGGTATACATATACCACATTTTATTAATCCACTCATATATTGATGGGCATTTGGGTTGTTTCCACATCTTTGCAATTGTGAATTGTGCTGCTATACACATTCGAGTGCAGATGTCTTTATTATAGAATGTCTTTTTTACCTTTGGATAGGTGCCTAGTAGTGGGACTGCTGGATCAAATGGTGTTTCTATTTTTAACTCTTTGAGGTATCTCCAAATTACTTTCCACAGGGGTTGTACTAATTTGCAGTTCCACCAGCAGTGTATGAGTGTTCCTGTCTCTCCACATCCACGCCGGCATTGTTGCTTTGGGACTTTTTGATAAAGGCCATTCTCACTGGAGTTAGGTGATATCTCACTGTAGTTTTGATTTGCATTTCCCTGATGATTAGAGATATTGAGCACTTTTTTATATGTTTGTTGGCCATTATTCTGTCTTCTTTTGAAAAGTTTCTGTTCATGTCCTTTGCCCATTTATTGATGAGGTTGTTTAATTTTTTCTTGTTGATTTTATTAAGTTCTATATAGATTCTTGTTATCAGCCCTTTATTGATATGTAGAAAGCAAATATTTTCTCCTGTTCTGTAGGTTGTCCGTTCACTCTAATGGTAGTTTCCTTGGCTGTTCAGAAGCTTTTAAATTTCATCAGGTCCCATTTGTTTATTTTTGTTGCTGCTGTGATTGCTTTGGGGGTCTTCTTCATAAATTTTTTACCTAGGCCGATGTCTAAAAAAGTCTTCTCAACATTTTCTTTCAGAATTCTTAAGGTTTCGTGCCTTAGGTTTAAGTCTATATAAGTTTTAGGTTTAGATTCTGAAGTTCTACAGAAATAACTGTTAGGATTTTAATGGAATTGTATTGAATTGATAGATTAATTTGGGTGTAAATTGGCATGTTAAAATCCACGAACATGATATGTCTCTCCATTTACTTAGATCTTTAATTTCTCTCAGCAATGTTTTCTAGTTTTCTGTGTACTTCTTTTGTTAAATTTGTTTGTAAATATTTTAATGTTTTTTGATAGCATTATGAATGGAATTATCTCTTAATTTCATTTTGATATTGTTTTTTGCTAGTATATAGAAATAAAATAAATTTTTGTTTTGTATTCTATAAATGTGCTGAACTTGTTTATTATTCCTAGTATATTTTTTTCTTCTGCAAATTCTTTAGGCAATTATACATGGATAATCAGGTCATTTGTGAATAAACACAGTTTTACTTCTTGCAATCTGATACATTTATTTCTTTTCCTCTTTGTACTGCACTGTCTAGAACCTCCAATATAATATTGAATAGAAATGGTGAAAGTAGATACCTTGTCTTGCTCCTAATTTTAAGAAGGAAAACATTTAGTCTTTCATCACTAAGTATGATGTTAGCTATAGGTTTTTCACAGATGCTTTTATGAGATTCAGGAAGTTCTCTTCTAATCCTAGTTTGTTCAAAGATCTTTTTTATTTTTTAAACAATAAATTCAGTTCTTGTCCTTTTTTTCTATTGATATATGACATTAATTGATTTTTGGATATTAAGCCAATCTTGCATTCCTGGGATTCCACTTGGTCATCCTTTTTATATATTGCTGGAATCATTTACTACTATTTAGTTAAAGTTATTTTGAATTCACATCCCACATATGAAGGATATTGGTTTGTAGTTTTCTCTTCTCATTTTTTCTTTTTTGGAAATTCCATTTAGTGTCGAAGTCTACCTTTTGAGACTTTGTTTTCCTATTTGCTTTATAATAAATCATGGCACTGCTCACACTATTCTCTGCACTATTACAGAGGTCTCAATTCTCCATTAGACTCACACAGAACAGTCTTACCCAGCCCAAAGCTGTACAAAGATTGTTCAAAGGATTCAAGAAAGGAGTCACTCCCAACATTAAATTGCTATCTGGGAGTTCTTGAATGTATTAGATGCTCCTTCCTACACCAAGATTTGTGAGTGTTTGGTTTGGAGTTTGAAGGCTCATTCTATGCCAGATAAGTTACCACAGGGAAGTTGCTTAGATTGGCAGGAATATATATTCCCAGGCCTACTGTATGACTGACTTCCATTCTCCAGCAGAGATTGGTGTCATCAATCCAAAAATTCAGGTTTGTTAAAAAAAAAATCTAGTTAGATCAGGTATATCCTGCCAGAAGGATTCCTTGTATAAGAAATAAGCACAGTACCTAGAAGCCACAGGAAGAGCCTCATTTTCTTCTGGGTAATAAATTCTATCTGTCTGACAAGAGTTCTGGCTGAGGTCAAAACCACCTTGGTGTCCCTGAGGAGGAAGACACTGAGTTACAGATCTGCTAACCCTTTCCGTTCCACAGTCTTTTCTGGTGTATTTAGGTATGTTTTGTAAATTATATAGTTGCCATTTGTTTTTGTAAACTAATCTGAGAACTTTAAAAAATATATAGTGAAGTTTAAGCCACTTATATTTACTGTTCCAATAGATGTACTTAGCTTTATTTCTATGATATTGTTGCATACTTTAAATCTTTTGTGAATTTTGATCATTTCTTTTTTTAAAAAATTATAAACATTAACTATTGTACCTTTATCTTATTTTTAATTCTTCCAGAGATTCCCTGGAAGGTTGTATGGAATACATTTTAACTTTAAAAATAAATTAAGAACATTGGAAATGAAACAATATCATTTCACTTCATATTTTATAAAGAGAAAGCTTTTAACCCAACCCTCCTCAGTATGAAGAATATTGAAAAAAGATAAGCTTAATTTAAGCTAAGGGGAACAAAGAAATCTTTGTTGAAGAAGTAGCACATAAATTGGGTTTTGAACAATTGGTGGAATACAAATAAATGGAGCTATAGAGAAATGTATAACTATTTGGTAATTTTTATAAATTATGTAAAATTACTTATTCCATTTTATTATTTTATAGATAATGGCTACCATTGACTATTTTAGGATATGACCTTTGATTTGAACGTGAATATAGTACTTGGAACAAAAATTCTTCCAGCAGTAGCTGGAATTGTAAGTTTTTGACAACAGGTGAGGAGTCTCTTTTTGGAGTAGAGATGTACGTACATCTCCAGCAGACCTCTGGGGAGGGGAGCTGCCAAACCTGGCTCTGCAGTACAGATACTGAAAAAGTACATCATGTAGAAAGAGTGTACACAGCACGCATACCAGTTTTGAATGGAGAACATTTTGCTTCAGCCAGAGATATCGGTGCTATTGTATATCTTCTTTGTAATCTACATTTTTATGATTCCATAAAAAATATAAATCAGCTTCTGAAAGTATTGACTTTTTCTGTGCTATCCAAAATGAAGCTGCCTTCTCTATAGCAGAGGCTTAATAAATGACTGTTGAATTGAGTGAATGCATGGATAAACACAGTTGTCAGATATGGCCCTGAAGAGGTGAAATGTTTAATTTAGTATGTATATTCACTTTCCATTTTGTTAATAAGAAACTACAGACTGGAGCTGCAAGATAACCTTTGCTAATGAGAGTGACATTGCATACACAAACAACTGAAACCTCTTTACCAGGCTTGTAAAGTGTTTTCATTTTACAACCAAATTTGATTTGTCCTGCCAAATTTGCATTGCTCCTCTCATTATGATCAATAGCAGTTTCTTTCTTTTTCACCCATTTCTATTTAGATCATGGACTAGATTATAACTTCTTCAGCCAAAGATTTTTTAATTTATAGAATAATGATGGTAGTGATAATTGCTATTACTACTAATAATAGAGAGTTAAGGACCCTGTAAAGCTGGGGCCTAGACCCCAGGTTATGGTAATTTTTAGTAAGGTCATGTCAGGTAGCTTAGGCAACATTGTGTTTGCCATACTTGGAGCCATTTTTTGAAATAAGTGCATTTGCTGTGAGACTCTTGCTTTTCACATTTATTTTATACCTACCCACAGGTTCATGGTGAGTATTGTTTGAGGCAGTGTGTTTGGACATATACCATATACATGCTCTTTTTCCCTATTATTATAGCATCAAGGCCAGAGTTAGTCATCTTTAGTGTCCATATGATTTCACAGATGAGGAACAGATTAGTGAAGATGTTTTCTGCACTTGGTGGCTGAATTCTGCCAACTCTCCCATGCCAAAATGTCTCTAGATTTAAGGAAACACACTAACTCTTTGCTATAAACACTGTGTTCAACTCTCAGCCTCTGGGCTCATAATTTGTGTGCTGTCAGCACAGTTCCACTAACTGTTGGAACAAGGTGATGGAGACCACCATGTTCAGGATATGAAGAGGACTGGAGCTCTGTCCTGCTATTTACAGAGTCAGACTCACCTTTGTCACTGAGGGGGTTTGAATAATAGCTTGAATCCAACTTTTAGGCCAGAACCAAATCATTCAGAACAGGTAATGAAGGATTTTTAATTCTTCTTTCTCTATCTGGGCAATTATTCAATTATACTGAATGACTTATTTAAGGAAAACCTGTATCTAAATTGTATATCATGTGATGGATTCTTAAGCTTACTGTTTACCAAAAGAAATGTTTTAATAGACAAAAGCACATATAATGTATGTCCCCTGTTTTCCTAAGTGACAATTATCTTTTTTGTGGGTGCAGCTTCTCACCCAGAAAACAATTCTCTTCAGGGCAGGCATTGGGCAGGAGATATACATCAGAAAAAAGAAAAGAGGTTTCAAAATTCATTTTTCACATAATTTAAATGGTAATTCAGAACACCTTTATCCTAATCATAGGGAACTAGGAGTTCCTCAAAGCAAACTAATATGAAGAATTAAATTAAAAACTTACATGTGTCTAAAACTTTATTGTTCAAGTAGTGAAAATAGATGGTTAATATGACTTGAGTAGACAAATCGAATTTTAGATACAACATTCAACAACTTTAAAATGATCATAATTTTGTGCATTGTTTCATTTTGCTTTCAAAAGAGAAAATGAGAAATGCAATTAATATGGTTTAACTCTGCAGGATAAATATTATTATTTAATGATGTATAAAACTCTATTCTAACAGCTTCATGCTGGGCACAGAAATGAAAAAAAAACAAATTTATGTTTGTGTAAGTATGCATTTAGGACATTCATTTCTTTATTTTGAGCACAAAGATTCATTTAACTTTGTTACCTATCAAGTGAATATTTTGGGAGGCATTATGCATGTCACTAATCCACAAAACTCTACGTTATACAGAATAAATGTAAAACATAAGGACTGAAATCTAAGCATATCCGTTTACTGATGGCCCATTTCCTTTGCCCACCTCACTAATTCTACTAATGTAAAAAATATGTCATAATAAATAATGATGTAGTTGGCCATGCTGATTGAGCACCTGCTATGGATGGCCAAAACACACTCGGAACTCAGTGTATCCGCACCTAGTTAAAATGATCATGGTCTCCAAATTAAATTCTGACTTCTGAGCCAGGTATTGAATGTTTTCACAAGTCATGTTATATTTCCAGTCTAAGCCCCCACTCTAGTGTCCATGATGCTGCCAGGCAGGGAAACCATATTTTTCTGTGTTATGCACATTCGCAAGGCTTTCATTCCTCCAAGCTTTTCCCTGTCTTGCTTCTTCCACCTGGAATGCTTTCTCTGTCCAATTTCATATGTCTTACTTATACATCTCTGCCTTTTTTTTTCCTGTCAAAAATAATAACTCTATATGAACCTTTTCATGGCATTTATTTTCCACTTGAAGTGTAGTTATTTTTGATCATAGTCTATATTTTCTATTAGATTGTAAGTTTTGTGAAGACATATATCATGCATTAATTATTCTTGTGTTTTCCATGTCACCTTGGAAAGTACCTATTACAGGTACCTAATAAATGTCATTTAAAGAATGCATAGTACTCCACTGGCAAATACATAACAAGGAGTAACAAACTCTTGATGAATTCCTTCCTCTTTGTAATTTGAATGTCCTTGGAGACATCCTTGGTTTGCATCCTTTTGCATCTTGAAAGCTTTGGTATCTTAAAAAAAAAAAAGGAATTTACAAGTGAAAAAAGCAGAACTAGTTCAAATAGGCAAAAGGAACCACCTAGATGTAATGCATAAGAAGGTGGAGAACAAATGCCTTACAGGGAATGTAGGTACTTTGGTAAAGTAAGCTTAATAGTAACTTGCCTCCTATAATGTTTTGGGTCTGTTGTAAGGATCATAATTATGGTGTTAAGTTTAAGATCCATTCAAGGTACTGGCTTTGTCCTTTTTTTTCTTTTTTAAGCTTCATTTATATTTTGGAAAAAGATACATATTTTTTTTCTTTAGAGAAATGTGTCTATGTTGGACTTGAACTCTTGGGCTCGAGCAATCCTCTTGCCTTAGCCTCCTGAGTGTGTTGGACTACAGGCACACACCACCGCACACAACTTGCTTTGTCTTTTACAGCAGCTGTGTATATCATTGTTCGTATGTAGATGATCCTTTACGTCAGAACAATACAAATTTCATTCATGAACAGTTGTCACTAGTAGACAGGTAAACAACTTTAAAGAATTTACTCTGTGTTTTAGGGTTTATTTTTAAACTCAGAAAAGTAGTGCAATCTAGTGGTTAAGAAGAGGACTAGATTGTTTAGGTTCAAAACTAGTTACGATTTTAAACAGGATAATCTTTCGGATTTCTGTTTCATCATATGTGAAATGAGTCCCTACCTTGGGATATTGTCTGGTTTAAATACGATAGTATATGTAAAGCATGTAGTATTTATTATTACTATTATTTCTACATTCTTTCCCTCAATCCAGTACAAATTTACAGCTATCAATAATGGCATTTATTATATTGGGAAAACGTCTTCCCATTGTAATTTATTATGCAAGTTTCTTCTTTCCTTTTTCCCAGGACTTAGGGAAAAGAACCTCTCTAGCAACTCTTTAGCGATCCCAGAATAGGTATTACATAAGAAATGTAGCAACTTAATTGCTTTGGAGTGTGCTTACTGGAATACCTGGCATACATATTTTTGATTTTTATTAAACTATAGCTCCCTTTATCTGTCAGCGTGTTTAGATGCAAGAAACAGAACTAACTCTTACTGATTAAGCAGAATAGTTTTTTAAAAAGAATACTGGGAGACTCATGGAGTCATTATGAGGGCTAGAGAATAACCTCAAAGCCTTAAAGCTACACTTTTAGGAAAAAGAATCCAAACTACACAACACACCAGCCGGAAGAGAAAATGACCTGGTGGCTGCTGTGTCCACCAGGCGCTGGATGCTCCAGCTGTGATCGGCTCTGATCTTGAGCTCCCCGTGTTGGGAGCTCCACCTCGCAATCACTGCTGTCCTCCAAGGCCCCATGCCCCTGCTGCCCACTCACCAGCAAACTGGATGCATACGCAGAACCAGGAAACATTTGCTGGAGAGTGGTTGATGGTCACACGCCTGTGATTCATCTGCAGACAAGGCAGAGAAAAGGACTTTCATGGCGTCAACCATAAGAAGGTCAAATTCAAGAGGTGGAAAATTCCCCAAATGTTAGGATTGGGTTGAAAGGAGCTGAATAGACAGAAAACACTAAATATCCTCTATAATCTCCATCTTTATATGTGATTAACAGGTTATGGTTTTATAATCAACAATGCTAAGTTCTAGAGGCAGTTGTAAAATTTTAGATGAATGAAATAATTACTTCACACACATTCTTGTAAGCATGAATACCGTTTGAACCGTATGATAGTTAATTTTGTGTGTGAATTTGAGTAGGCCACAGGAACCCAGATTAAACATTATTTCTGGGTGTGTCTGTTAAGGTGTTTCTGTATAAGATTAGTGTTTGAATCAGAGGACTCTGCAGAGCAGATTGCCCTCCGCAATGTGACTGGGCGTTATCCAATTCGCTGAGGGCCTGACTAGAACAAGAGGTGGAAAAAGGAGGAATTTGCTTCACTGCTCGAGCTGGGACGTTTTATCTCATCTTCTGTCCTCAGATTGGGATTTAACCATTGGCTCCTCTGGTTCTCAGGCTTGCAGAGTAGGACTGAATCACACCACTGGCATTCCTGGGTCTCCAGCTTGCAAATGACAGATCGTGGGACTTAGCTCCCGTTAACACATATATTTAAATATATATTCAATAGGAAGTATATAAATCTCCTGTTGGATCTGGAGAACCCTGACCGATGCAAACTGGTGTTAATGTCAACATTCGAATGCTACAGAACTGCTCTTTGTTACATAACATCAATATCTTGAGAAAGTTCAGGTCTTTTTTTCTTTTATAGTCTCAACTGAAGGAATTTAGAAAAACTTTTCAATGGTTAAATTAACGTTTTTGAAATTTTAAATTTCTTTACTTTTGAGACCCATGGTTCAAAAGCTATAAGAAGGCAGTAAGTGACAAGTGTCTTCCCCACTCTTGTCCACCGGCAACTGAGTATCACTCCCTGGAGGCAGCCCGTGCTGTGAACTTCTTATGAATCTTTCCAGAGACCCTGAATATACCAGCAAGCACTCTTTAACCCAACCGTGGTATCCTATGACATTGTTCTGCATTCTTTTTCTTTCTTCACATACCAATATAGGTTGTATGTTACTTTGTGTCAGTAGAAAAACATGCTCCTCAATGCCCTATGGCAGCAGAGGTATTCCACTGTGTGGATGCACCGCAACTTTTAAAAGCAGTTTCCTAATGTTGGACATGTAGATTTTTCTAATCTGCTGTTATTAAAAGCAATGCTGTAATGAAAAACCTCATAAATAGGTCTTTGGCATGAATATGAATTACCTACAGGTTAAATTTTCAGAAGCTGAATTGCCAAGTCAAGATCTGTTTGATTTGATAACTTTTTGCTAAATTGCCTTCCATTGAGGTCATACCAATTTGCACTCTCACTATTCATGTATGAGAGTACCTTTTTACCCATGTCCTTGCCAGCACAAAGTGTTTTCAAACTTTCTGAGCTTTGCCAGCCAAATAGGCAAATATATGTATATATATATATAATTTTAATTTGCTTTTATCTACAATGAATGAGATTGAGCAGGTTTTTATAACATGTCATTTATATTCCTTTTCTTTGAACTTTCTGTTCCTATAGTTTGTCTATTTTCCTACTGCAAGTTGATCTTTTTCCTTGATTTATAGGAACTGTTTATAGATTAGGGAAATTAATCTTTATTTGACAGATAAATCAAAAATATCTTTTTCAGTCTGGCAAGGGTCTTCTGATTTTGCTTTCAGTGATGTTTGGTAATTGTCTTCCCATTTTGCTTTTGGTGATATTTGCCAAGAAGAATTTTTTTTTTTAATTTTTATGTAGCCAAATTTGTCAATCTGACAAATTACGTCTTTTGATTTTATGTTATATAGTTAAATTTTTTTTTTTCTGAGTATATACAAGGGAGCTCAAGAACTACTAGATAAGTCAAATAAACCCAAATATGGTGTATGTCACCATTTCTTACCAATGTCTCTCCTCCTTCTCTTTAAAACTGTTCAATCACTTTCCATTTTTTCTTGGGATAAAGTATACATTCAGATTTATACTGTAGGCCACATGGTTGTTATGATAATTTCTCCAGCCTCATCTGGTATACCTCACAGATATGCCCCAGTTGCCATCCAACTCTTTTACTGGGCCATAAAATTTATTTTAGTCTCTCTTGCTCTGGCCCTGTGCAATGTAAATTCACTTGTTTAAAATATTTTCCTTGCTTTATTCTCTTTACTCAATAATTCCTGTTTATTCTTCTGATCTTAGCTGATTTGTCATTTTCTCTGGGAAATACTAAAATTCCACTCCCAAGTCAGGGTTGCATCATCCTGTGTCATCTAATTCAACCCTGGGAAAAAATGATGAGAGTAGTATATTCCCTGAGAGCAGAGATTATTGGTGATCTTGTTCACTATTTTTTTTTTTGGTAATATTTTTATTGGGATATAATTTATATACCATAACATTTACCCATTTAAAGTGTACAATGAAATGGTTTTTAGTACATGCACAGTTATGCAACTGTCACCACAATAAATTTTACAACATTTTATTACTCCAAAAGGAAATCCTATGCCCTTAGCAGTCACCCACCTATTTTCTTCCATTACCTCAGCCCTAGGCAACGACTAATCAACTTTCTATCCTTATAGATTTGCCTATTCTGGACATTTCATATTAATGGATTTGTATAATATGTGGTCTTTTGTGACTGGCTTCTTTCACTTAGCACGATGTTTTCAAGGCTCATCCACATTGTCATTCCTTTTATGGATGAATATTACATTGTATAGATACATCACATTTTGTTTACAAATTTTTCAGCTGTGGACTTTTAAGTTGTTTCTACTCGTTGGTTGTTATGGATAATACTGCTATGAACATTCGTGTGCCAGTTTTTGTGGTATGGACGTATGTTTTTACTACTTATGAATATATACCTAGAAGTAGAATTGCAGAGTCAGGTAGTAACTCTGTTTAACCGTTTGAAGAACTGCCAAACCGTTTTCCCACCATACGTTGCCACACCTTCCCACCAGCGGTGCATGAGTCAATTTCTCCACATCCTCACCAACACTCATTATTATCTTTTTCATTAGAGCCATCCTAGTGGGTGTAAAGTGACATATCTTTGTGATTATTTGCATTTCCCTGATGGTTATTGATGTTAAGCATTTTACATATACTTATAAGTCATTCCTATACCTTGTCTGGAGAAATGTTTTTGCCCATTTAAAAAATTCAGTGATTTGTCTTTTTATTTTTGAGTCATGCTTTTTATACACTGTAGATATGAGTCCTTCATTAGACATACGATTTGCGAATATTTTCTCCCATTCTGTGGGTTGTCTTTTCACTTTTTTGCTTTGCTGATATCCTTTGAAACACATTTTTAATTTTGATGAAGTCCAATGTATGTAGTTGTTCTTTCTTTGTAGTTTGTAATTTAGGTGTCATATCTAAAAATTCATTACCAATTCCAAGATCATGAAGATTTAAACCTATATTTTTTATAGTTTTAGCTCATCTAATTAGGCTTTTGATCTGTGTAAAGGTGATAAATACAATGAATTGAATGTTTATGTCCTTCTAAAATTCATATGTTGAAATCCTAACCTCCAAGGTGATGGCGTTAGGAGGTGGGGTCTTTGGGGGGTTATTAGGTGATGGGGGCAGAGCCCTCATGAATGGGATTAGTGCCGTTACAAAAGAGGCCCCAGATGAATTCCTCCCTCTTCCACCATGTGATGGTACAGAAAGAAGTTGGCAGTCTGCAACCTGGGACAGAACCTTCACCAGAGCCTGAACATGCTGGCTTGCCCCAGCCTCCAGAATTGTGAGAAACAAATTTCTGTTGTTTATATGCCACCCAATCTGTGGTATTTGGTTATAGCAATTTCAAAGTATCTAAGACACAGTAAGGGACCAACTTTATTCTTTTACATGTGGCTATCGAGTTGTCCCAACACAATTTATTGAAAAGACTAGTCTTTCCCTATTGAATTGTTTGGGGCACCCACATGGAAAATCAATTTCCTGTAAATGTAAGGATTTTCTTCTGTACTCTGAAGTTTATTCCATTAATCTATATGTCTGTCTTTACACCAACACCACACTCTCTTGATTCCTGTAGCTGTGTAGTAAGTTTTGAAATCTGAAAATTTACATCCTCCAACTTTGTTCTCTTTTTTTGAAATTGTTTTGGTTCTTCTGGGTGTCTTGCGTCTCCATATGAATTTTAGAATCAGTTTGCCAATTTCTGCAAAAAAGCCTTTTGGGATTTTGGTAGGGATTGCATAGAACAGTTGCCTTTTTATCAAGTTGAGGAAGATCCTTTTTACCCTCTTTCATTCAAAGTTTTTATCATAAAGTGGTGTTAGATTTTATTCAAATGCTTTTTCTGAATGTATTGAAATGATCCAGTGGACTTTGTCCTTTTCTCAATTTATATCATATATTATATTAATTGATTTTTAGATTTAAATCTACCTCAATTCCTGGGATAAGTTTCACTTAGTCATGATATATATATATATAAGATATTTATCTGTAGTACTGTGATGTCTTTGGTTGTGGTATTAATATTGGATTCACAGAATGCATTTGGAAGTGTTCACTCCTCTTCAATGTTCTGGAAAAGTTCACAAATAATTGGTTTAATTTTTCTTTAAATGTTTGGTAAAATTTACCAATGTAGCCATCTGGGACTGGATTTTTCTTTGTGGGTAATTTTTTTATCTCTAATTCAGTCTCTTTATTTGTTACTAAGTCTATTCAGATTTTTTATTTTTTCTTGAGTCAATTTTGGCAGTTTGTCTCTTTCTTGGAATTTGTTCATTACATCTAAGTTATCTGATGTATTGACATATATTTGTTCATAGGGAGTGGGTAGCAGTACGAATGCCATAAACTCTTGCTTTTCTCACTGAGTTTTAGTAGATTTTCCTGAATATATGTTTCTTAATTTTCTCTTTGCCCTTAGGAAAGTTTGCAGAGACTAAATATTTTAAATATAATTTTCACTAGTTATGCTTGCTTTGTTAGGGAAAGGGTTTGTGGGCCTCCTTATGCCACCATCCTGAAAGTGAAATTCCCCCTTGTTCATTGTTTTATCCCCAGTGCCTGGCACTGAGCTTACCAAAAGTCGGTATCCGACAAATATTTGTAGGTTGTATGGATTCTCAGTAGATGTTAATTTCTAGGAATGTCCTTCAAGGAGATAACAAGGATCCCAACTTTGGGATCACCTTGCTATTTGCTCTTTATTGTAAGGTACTCAGGTTGGCTGCCACAGAGGCAACTTAACTTACCCACGCTATACTACCTATTAAAGAGTGGGCCCAATTCCCTTATCTAGTCTCTTAGACAGATCAAATGTGTGCTGTAACCCCTCCTTTTAAAAAGCAGGCTAAGAAATTTCTTTGCTCCCTTTCTCCTAGGTTTATGTCTTAATCTTGGCCTTTCAAGTCTTATGTCTTAACATTCTGTGGCAAGAACAGCAACAATCAAATGAGTCCAAGGAAACATCCCTCCCCATGGACTAAAATTAGATTATGCTACTGACTTAATGAACTTCCCAGTTGGGATTTAAGGTACCAATCTCATTCTTCCTTTTATGAGCTTGGAACTAGTAAAAAATAGACCTAGAGACTGAAATATCAACTGAATTTTTAACCACAATTAGCCCAGATTCACAGACAGCACACCTGACCAATTAAATTAGACTCTCTGGGGGTGGAGCTCAATTACTAGTGGTGTTTAAGCTTTCCAGGTGATTCCAATGTTCAGCCAAAGTTGAAACAAGTGTGTGGACCAAGGACTAACAATACCAGTATCAACTGAGACCACGTTAGATTTGCAGAATCTTGGGCCCCATCTCAGAATCACAAGGTGCAGCTTAACAATATTCCCATGTTACTCATTTGCATATTAAAATTTTGGAAGCACTGCTTTAGAACTGCTCTTTAAGCTTTATCGCACATAAAAATGCCCTATAGGGACTTGTTAAACACAGATCCCTAAGCCCTAAATCAAGGTGTCAGACTCAGTAGGTTTGGGAGGAAGCTGGACAATTTGCATTTCTAACAAGTTCACAGGTGATGCTGATGCTGCTGGTACGTGGACTACACTTTGAAAACTGGTGCTGTAGACTCAGGTGTGTTTACTATTGAAGAACTGCAGTGGGAGAAGAGCTTACACTTTTCACGGCTCGAAAGCCAAGAGGGGAGCCTGGGCTGTGCATGGGCAGTGGCAGTGACCGCCCCCCCGGCCTGTATCCGTTGTGCAGTTGGTAAGGCATACTCTTCTTTTGAGGGGAGAGGGAGGGGGGGTGAAAAGGTTTCAAACTCTGATACTTCTGAGAGGGAAGAAGCATCTCTTCACATGATGGAGTAGGAACCTCAAACTAGGGACAACATAGTGTTTTCTGTACTCACCCTGGTCTTCCAGGGATGGGGAATCTCAGGCCTGTCTTGTTATCTGACACATGTGAGATAAAATTTAAAGTAGAGTTAAGAAGAGTGTCAGTGGAGAGACAATTTAGAAGAAATGGATTTAGAAAGGATTTTTCAGTTGTTTTTCAAGTGCCCATGCATTCTCTTGCCTTTGGTCTTTTCTTCTGTTGAAAACTATAGTCATGGCAGTATGGCCACTTTTGTCCTGTGAATTTCCTAATATCAGAGCTCCCTCTCCTCAGAAGTGGTATGAAGTGTGTGTGTGTGTTTTGTGTGAGAGAAAACTAATAGGAGAAGCTTTGGCTCCCACGAATGTTGTAGTATATGGTTAGCATGGATTAGTAGTGACTCTGATAAGAAAAAAAATGCTACTGGTGCTATTGAATATAAAGTATAGCAACTTTGGGGTAGTCATCCAGTAGATATTGCTAGTTTAAAGGCAGCAGAACGATTAAGACATCTTGTCTCAGTTTGAGGGTCTTATCTTCCTCCATGTATCGGCACATATCATGAGGCTCATTATGTTTTACCATTAACAATAATGGGATTTAATTTACAGTAGGACGGAGTAAGTCCCTGATTTTGCAAGCTGAAAGTGATTATAAATCAGTGTTTAGAAATCAAAGAACACCTACGTGTCATAGAAGCATTTGGCAAATTTTCTTAAGTTCCCCAAAGATATTCATTTTATGTGCCTTATTATTTCAAACCAATGGTCCTAGATCTCATAGGCATAGGAATATAAAATGTCTGATACAGATTTTTCTTTATAAAATGTAGAAAGGAGTCTGTTTTTCCATTTGAGTACCAAATCTTAACATAAATATTTTCTCCAGTACAAACTCACCTGATCTTTTCCATCTCAAACTGTATTCTGCATCTCTCTTGTGGATTATAATTAGAACCTGGCTATAAATTGACTGAGGTGAATGTATTAGCTCTGGCACAGAAAATGCCACCTACTTTGTAGGAGTTTAACTCAAGAAAGGGGCACAACCTTGAGGTAGCTAATGAGTAAGAGAAACAGCCAATGGAGAAAGGTAGGCGTGAAGCAAGTTAGAATTTAAAATGTCAGGTAATAGAGATAAAAGATTGAGACAAAAGGCCAAAAGGAACAGGCAAAGAAGGTTGTGATGAATAGTCTTTGATAACCAATGTTAGAAAGCACTAGGGCACAATAATAAGGGACATCAAAGTGATAAAAAATGGAGGTTGAAAGGGCAGGTAGAGTGTTACAAGGGAATGGGGCAGAGTGCTGAGATACATGTATGAGGTCTGTAATAGAAGACAGGACTTGTCTCAATAAAATATGATGTTACAGCCTTAACGACAAGAGTAAACAAGGCAGAAGGTGGTACATAAGGTCATTGTTCTTGTGACTGGAATATACAAACATACATATCCTTACAATGCGGTGCAAGATTGAAAGCTGGGATGGCAAACATAATTGTGCCTTTAAATATTTCAAGAGCTGTCAGAAGGAAGAAGAATTTGGTTTATTCAGAGTGGAGCTAGTGCCAAAGGGAGTGAATATAGAGGTAGATTCCTTCAGAAAAAAAGAGAAACCTCTAACCTAATGTGCAAGAGCAGGGTTTTTGAGGCAGGCAGACTGGGGCAAATTCCAACTTTGGTACTTACCGGCTTTGTCACCACGGTCAATTTAATGTGTTTAATTTGCAGTTTCTGGATTTAGAAAATGGAATAATAATTACCTTATAGATCTGCTGTGCAATTTGAATGCATAGCATATGTGAAGTGTCTGGCACAGAATTGCTTCAAAATATTAATAATTGGATTTTTCACAATATCTCAAATGAAGTACACTGAATAATGGATCTCATTTGAATGCATTGCTCTTCCTAACTCTCTTTTTTATATTTACACTTCAGGTCTTATTTTAGATATCAGACTAGATTAGGCCCTCCTGTTCTATTAAGGCCTAAACACCCCTCCTGCAGCACTTTAAACAAACATTGATTACTTGCAATCATATGTTGATAGTTTGTAAGCTACACGAAGGAAGAGACAAAGTTTGTCTTAGCAATGTCATTCTTAGGAACTAGCAGAGAGTACCTGGCACTTAGTAAGTTCTCAGGAAATTTTAGGAAGAATGGATGAATGTCACATCCCTATTCATCCCAGTCTGGCTCCCTAACCGTTTCTCCACTGCTTTACGGGACTTGATCGTTCTTTTACTCCTCTGGTGTTGTAACTCTACATCTCTTTGGTACAGGAAAATCTTGTTTTATTGCACTTTGCTTTGTCTGCTTTGCAGATATTGTGTTTTTTTACAAATTGCAGATTTGTGGCAACCCCGCATCAAACAAGTCTTTTAGTGCCATTTTCCAACAGCATGTGCTCATTTGTGTGTCTGTGTCACATTTTGGTAATTCTTGCAATATTTCAAACTTTTTCATTATTATATCTGTTATGGTGATCTCTGATCAGTGATCTTTGATGTTACTATTGTAACTGTTTTGGGGTACCACAAACCGAGTCTGTAGAGATGGTGAACGTTGATAAATGTTATGTGTTCTGACTGCTCCACTGAGCAGCTGTTCCTCCATCTTTCTCCCTTTCTTCAGCCTCCCTCTTCCCTGAGATACAATAATATTGAAATTAGGCCAATTAATAACCCTACAATGACCTCTAAGCGTTCTAGTGAAAGAAAGAGTCACACGTCTCTCATTTTAAATCAAAAGTTAAAAATGATGGAGCTTAGTGAGGAAGGTGTATCAAAAGCTGAGACAGGCTGAAAGCTAGGCCTCATGCACCAAACAGCCAAGTTGTGAATGCAAAGGAAACGTTCTAGAAGGAAATTAAAAGTGTCACTCCAGTGAACACACAAATAAGAAAACTAAAGAGCCTTACTGCTGATACGGAGAAAATTTTAGTGGTCTGGATAGAAGATCAAATCAGCCACAATATTCCCTTAAGCCAAAGCCTAATACAGAGGGAGGCCTCAATTCTCTTCACTTCTATGAAGACTAAGAGAAGTGAGGAAGCTGCAAAAGAAAAGTTTGAAGCTAGCAGAGATTGGTTCATGAGGTCAAAGAAACCATGTATATAACATAAAAGTACAAGGTAAAGCAACAAGTGCTCATGTAGAACCTGCAGGAAGTCACTCAGAAGATCTATGTAAGGTAGATAAAGGTGGCTATACTGTACAACAAATTTTCATTAGAGATGAAACAGCCTTGTAGTGGAAGAAGACATCAACTAGACTTTCATAGCTAGTGGGAAGTCAGTGCCTGGCTTTGAAGGACAGGCTGACTCTCTTCTTAGGGGCTAGTGCAGCTAGTAATTTTTAAGTTGAAGCTAATGCTCATTTACCATTCTCAAAATCTTCGGGCCCTTAAGAATTATGCTAAATTTACTCTGCCTGTGCTCTGTAGATAAAACAAAGCCTAGATGACAGTACATCTGTTCATAGCATGGTTTGCTGAATATTTTAAGCTGACTACTGGGACCTACTGCTCAGGAAAAAAAAGATTTTTGACAATGCTCATTTACAATGCACCTTGTCACGTAAGAGCTCTGATGGAAATGTACAATGAGATGGTTGTTTTAGTGCCAACCAATACAATATTCATTCTGCATCCCACGGATCAAGGAGTTGTTTTGACTTTCAAGTCTTATTACTTAAGAAACACATCTCATAAGGCTATGGCTTTCATAGATAGTGGTTCCTTCCATGGATCTGGGCATAGTAAATTGAAAACCTGGAAAGGATTCACTATTCTAGAGGCCATTAGGAACCTTTGTGATTCATGGGAGAAGGTTGACATATCAATGTTAACAGGAGTTGGAGTTGAGAAGAAGTTGCTTTAACCCCTCATGGATGACTTTGTGGGGTTCAAGAAGTCTTCTGTGGAGGAAGTAACTGCATATTTGGTGTGGTGGAAATAACTAGATAACTAGAATTAGAAGTGGAGCCTGAAAATGTGACTGAATTGTTGCAATCTCAAGATCAAGCTTGAATGGATGAGGAGTTGCTTCTTATGGATAAACAAAGAATGTGGTTCCTTGAGATAGAATGTACCCCCAGTGAAAATGCTATGAACATTATTGAAATAACAAAGGATTTAAAATACTGCATAAACTTAGTTGATAAAGCACCAGCAGGATTTGACAGGATTGACTCCAATTTTGAAAAAAATACTGTGGGCAAAATACTATTAAACAGTCTTGTTTTAAGAAATTGCCACAGACACCCCAACCCTCAGCAACCATCTCCCTGATCACTCAGCAGCCATCAACATCTAGGCAAGACTCTTCACCAGTGAAAAGATTATGACTCAAAGGCTCAGATGATTGTTAGCAGGTTTTGGCAATAAAGTATTTTAAGGTATGTATATTTTTTTAGACATAATGCTAGTGCATGCTTAATTGATGCACTATAATGTAAATATAACTTTTATATGCACTAAGAAACCAGAAAATTTGTGTGACCGACTTTATTGTGGTGATCTGGAACCAAACTCAAAATATTTCTGAGGTATGCCTGTATTCCCAAGTCCAGTTCAATTCGTTATTAAGCACTTTCAACATCTGTTTATGTACATATCTTGGATTTAGCCCTTCCTATTATTTCCATGCCATTATTCCAGCCTAGACAAATCCTTCTTATTTTATATCTGGAAGACTGGAATAGCCCCCTGCTTTCTGATTTGTGTACAGCATCAGTTCAGTAATCACACGTGTATATGATTTCTATAACTGCTAATGAAAGTTTATTTCCTCCAGTGCGAATTTCATCATGAATTTGTCATGGATTTTACAATGATATAAAAATGCTGATTTTCCTGTAGTCTTTTACAATGAACAAAGCTCCTCCTTGGATAGTACTATCAAAAGTGTGGCATATTTCATTGGAGGAGGAAAACGTTTTAAATGTGGTGAGTAGAACTAGAATGGATTAATTTAATGGTCAAATAAAGACGTTTGTAGAAAAAAGGGTTTATGTTCTTGCGACTACAAAAGTTAGGTGAGTCAAGTTAAGAACCGTGGTAGGAACTCCACTAAATGGAGCAGGTTCGGGGAGAGTGACTTTTGTTTATGCCGTTCCCAGTCGATTGGCTAGCGATCTCCTTTTCATGGTGATGATGTTATAAGAAAAGTCACATGAGAACTATGTAAGCAGTGATTACAGGCAAAGGAAAATGTGGTCTAATTAGCACCTCCTAGTGAGTTCTGGGGAAGTGTTTAGGGAGCTATTGGATCACAAAATCTGAGTTCACAGGGGTGTGAACACATGACTGGACTGAGCCTGTGAATCTGAGAACGGCGGGGGCACTGCAGACAGTCTCCCCTGCCGATGTGATCTTGGCGTAAATGAAGCTGACAGGAGTACAGTCCCTTGAGGGTGCATTTCTGCAGGCGAGGAAACCCTTGTGTGTAATTAAGTGACTCTGACTGTTGCCCTTGTAATTTCAATATCTGCTTATGCTTCTCTACCTTCACCCATTCTTCCTCAGCCCAAAACACTTTATTTTTCTTTCCTAGTGTGTCAACCTTATTTCTAATGACTCATTCAGAACTCAGACATCTCCAGGAAATCCTTTTAGATTAGCTTCTCCTGGCATTTCACGCTTTTCCTCAGCACTGTTTCATGCCATTTTGTCTCTTGTGATCTGCGCCTGTGCATTTGTCTTTTGGATACTTGCTTTATGAACTTAATGCCTTGTAATCTTAACTTGATTTACCCTCCCCAAGGGCAGGGACTTTTTATATCTCTTATGACATCACATACAGTGGTATGTGTCTTCTGTAAATGTTGATTCGTTTCAGTTATACTTGTTAAAAAAAAAAAAAAGCTACTTTCACCTTCATGGAGTGTGTGACTTCCGTTAGTAGATTATATCTGACATTTGGAAAATATGTTCTGGAATAATAGACTATTTTGCTGGAAGGAATCCTGTATAGTTTAAGCCAAGATCTTTTCTTTTCTGGGTGAGAAAAGTCAGAACCAGAGAATGGACGTGCTTGCTCAAGGTCATTTGGAATAGAAACTTGACCAGGGTATCCAGACACCTGGTCTGGAGCTCTTTTTGCTACAAAGTGCTCTTTCACTGATAAGATTCCAGTGCAGCTACATTGGCTGGCAATTAACTTTCCTGGGTCAAACCTGAGCATGTTCCATAGCAAGTGCTGCATGATAAAAAAGGAGACAGAATGCTACCAGTATAGGCTGAAATTAAACAGAAAGGAATATGACATGGCTATTTAAAAATGTTTAATTTCATAAAACTCAGTAGATGAAAGTAATTATGGAGCAATAAAAGGTGAGCTGAAGCCTTAGATGGACCCTAGGAAGAGATAAGACTAGACTTGTTAAAATGGGCACTGTTCTCCCTACAAAACATTTTCTGGTTTTGTTTTCTATTGTCTAGTTTTTATTAAACTGGCTAGGTTGCAAACAAAGCCAAGGTAATATAATGTGGATGCAATTTATTCATGAGTACTTCTTTCCTTACATGAGGAGAAACATCCATTTAAATAACACAAATGCTGTCCCCCCAAATTTTAAATTTTATACTTATGAAAGTGTGACAAGTATGTTTATAGCTTATTAAACAACTAGAATTTTATTTACATTGATATTTGTAAATTTACACTTTAATAATTTAGCATTTTTCTCTTTAAAATACACATGGCAAAATATAAAGAGAAGAAAAAAATCAATTATTAAGAAATCTTTCTGTTAACACTAAATATAATTTTCATACTCTGGATATAAGAATTACTTTTTTTTTAAAAAAAAGTCCTTCACAGTTAGGAGTGATTCCAAATGGAGATAAGGTCACAATATGAATATCACATTTTATTTGCAGACAGCAGATTTGAGAAATGGTGGGAAGATTTTTCTTTATCAAGAGTTAATATACAGAAAAGAAATCAATGTTTTTAGGGAAAATTATGAAACTTTTAAATCTTCTGCTTTTAGAGACTAAAACTATTCAATAAGTACAATAAGGAATATCAATTTTAATTTTATACAATAGCTATTTAATGAATTGAAACAAAGTGAAATGGAGAAAGGAAAAAAATTACTCACATTGGGGAAGAAGAGCAAAAAGGAAACAAAAGTAGAGAGATACAAAGGATAAATGTACTATCCAAACAAATGGATAGTCAGAGGTAAAAATTCAGAGACACAAAGATCGAGATGGGTCTTCAGGTACTGAAATCCAACCCACATAGGTTTAATTTTTAAAATAATCTTAAAATACTTTTTATTTTTTTGTTGCTTGAGATGTGTAGAAATTCATGTTGGTGTGACTTTAAACTACTGATTCCAAGATCAGATACAACACAGGCAAAGGGAGCTGTCCTCGGAACCGAAGCCTTCCTTCCAGGGTTCAGTGGCCAAACTCTGGGCTGACAGTAGGAGCTGAGCTCCAGTTCCAGCTTGTGCCTTTGGGCAAGTCACTTGCTTCGGTTTTGTTGAATTCAAATATTTTACGTTTGCTTTTAATGATGACTGTGGAAATGAAAGTGTATTAACATAGATGTATAAATGTTTATAACTCTTAGCCTTACTATTTGTCTTTTTTCCTATCAGTAGTAATGTAGTAATACTTTAGGATTTTTTATTAAATACTGTGGCTTCCTTTTTACTGAGAAATTGCTATTTCCTTTCTTCTTCCTTGAAAAGATCAAGAAGTTTTCCCTGCATAAGCACCCCTTCTACTAACATATATTAGTTGAAGGGACGTGTATATAAATTTATAATATATATTTATAAATATGTAGATTTTTATGTGTATAGAGTTCTATGTATTATAAATGTATAGTAATAACTAAATATATATGAATGTACAGTTTTTTTTTTCTGAAAGAGCAAATTTGCTGCTGAATCCTCTCTAAAATGACCTTGTTCTTTGCTTGAAAGGACAGAGTGCATCAATGAGGGACCAGCGAAGAAATAAAATGCTATTTTCAGCAAGAAGGGATTTAATACAGGGAAGTAGATGTTAGCAAAAAGTGGATACTAGAGTCCCTGAATGACTTCCACCCAGAACAAAACAGAACTGACTCCCTACCAGAGCTACTACTTCCAAGACCTCCACTAGTGCTGTGATTTCAAGACACATCCTATAGCTGTGATCCAGGCATAGGAAACCGAAATTGATAGTAGCTGTTGCTACTGCAATAGCTTCTAATCCCCTAGGATGGAGAAAGGTATACTAGAGAACTGGACAGAAAAATCTAATACTTCCAGGACTTTGTTTCCTACCCCCCCAAAAAAAAGGTGAAGGGAAAGGCAGAGGACCCCTGTGTCACTTTCACCTTCCAAATCTCATAGTCCTAATTTGCACTAAGAACATAATTCCAAGAGAAGACGAGAAGTGTAGTTTCCACATCTGCAGCCAGAAAGGTGATGAAGTGGAAATGAGGAATACCAATTCACATTATCTACCACATAGGGATGCCATTAAATAGCCCAGTACAGGATGGCTGGTGAGATTTCACTTTGATCCTCCAACCTCCCCAGGGATACTTTCATGTATGTGCAGAAGCTAGGCTGGAGTTTGTGTGCTTCATTTTTATCCCTTGAAATCTAAGGTCCATAACTTTTTTAAAAAGGAAAAATGAAATTAGTTACTATATATACATCTTGATTTCTAAACACTTCTGTATCTTTCACCAAAATACTTTTTAATCACAATTCTGATTTTTTAAAAGAGAAAGAATGATGGGAGAATTAGATATCAATTAAATTTATTCCTATTAGTCTGGGTCTTTATCTTTAGTGAATAAAATTGTGAATTTTAGATTAGATCAGCTTTCTGATGGTGGAAGACTAGAAGTCACATGCTAATGTATAACTTCTCTCCTTTCACTGACACCCTCGAGTAAAAGTATCATGTGGAAAGACTATCACATGTGGAATACTTTTTAAACTATTTAATGCAGATGAAATGTAATACTTCATCTCTCCAGCAACTGTATCAGAAAATGACTTGCTGATCTACCAGTGATGCTACTCAATTATTCCTGCTATAGGAAAACCTGCCTAGAATAATTGGTATTAACTTTGGAACAAGGGAGCCCTAATGTGCTTGAGATAAAGACCAATAATGTTGAGAAAAGACAACATTGTGCGTGGCATGGAATAAAAACAGCTTTGTTCTGAAGTTCCAGAAAGGCCACTAATTAGAGACACTTGTAAGAAAATTTTTGTAACTAATTTTTGATGAGTGATATTTTGTTTCTAGTGACACGCTCAAAATAAATTTTTTAAGACATAAAAATGTTGCAAGTTTTGGTACATTAAAATGATAGTTTCTTGTCATTTCTGTGTACTTTAATTCCTACTTTTTTGCTCCCAGATATAAATCTCTGAAAATTAACGATTACCTAACTCAGTAAACTCCTTTATGAATTAGAGCATTAAAAAGAAGAAAATTTTGATATGAATGTTTAGGCTGTATTTCCAACCTTCCACCAAATGCATTCTTTGGTTAATATTAAAACAGTTTATTTCCTGGCATCATGTCCAATTATGTTCTCTGCAATAGTATGCCTTGGCCACCACTTGACCATTTTTCTGCATTCATCTGCTGTAATGGAGACAAATGAGTAATCATTCTTGAGCAGTCAATGATGCTCTTATTGAAGCACTTGCCCTGTTAGACTAGGTCCAATGTCCTATTATTGGGTAGAATGAATGTTCTGGCATAGCAGTTATCCAAGTTGTCATTTTCTTTCCTTATAATAATTTGCAATCGTGTTTGAAATAAGCCATAATGAAATTTTCTCAATCTGATACGAACTATTTTTAGCAGTGCAAAAGCTCTGATTGCAATTTTTTTCATTTTATTGCTTAGTATAAGATGGGCATTCATGTTTAATCGTATCCACAGATTACCTCAATGAATACAAATGTGTTACATTATCTTTAAATAAATGAATGTCAATATGTTCCAAGGTAACAGAAGTAATTGCATATTGATAACAGTCATTATTGTAAGTCATGGTCTCTAGAAGAAAATACACTTGTGTTTTTTAATAATGTGCAATATTATAGTCTATTTTAACATAATTTTCTATTTCACATACAGACTATAATATTATTTAATATAGCTGGCAGATTCTACAAATAGATAAAATACAAAATATAAACCTGAAAGTAACCAAAGTCTCTAGTCCTTTAAAACTGAGATGGATGTTGTGAGTACCTTAGCAAAGCTAATATGAAGTTGCTGTTATCTGACAGACTCTTAAAACTTACATCCACTTTCCAGTTAAAGAATATAACAGGTGATAAGCTGTGCATTTTTGTGGCAAGATGTTTTCAGATTTTGTAAGGAGGCTTATTGTAGTCAGTAAATCAATTTGAAAAATGCTCCAGAAAAATGTCTTTTTTTCTAAATGCAATAAAAACACATTGTAAAAACTGGATGGGGAGAATCTCAGAACACTCATTACTTGGGGTTTGAGTTTTTATCAAATGAGTGGGCTCTCGTTTGGACCATCATTGCACAGCAGGGGTGCCATTCAAATTATGTTCTATAAGATTAATATCCCCTGGAATTGTTCTGTGCACACCTGTGTGACCATACACGGTAGCCTAGGATGTCATAATGTGATCTCAGCAATGTTTTGGGGGATGAGCAAGGGGTGGGAAGGCACCGTTACATGAGATGTAGCACTTATTGTAATAGTAAATGAACATATACTATTTTTTTACCATAATCTTTAAAACTCAATCACCTCCTTATAATTGAAAATACTGAGCTTAAATATGAGTAACAGTCAATTGTTGAACTGCCAAAGTGATTTTTTTCTTCTTCATATTAAGATTATACGAAGCATTACAACTTCATACCTATTTCGTGTTTATTTTCAGAATATACAGCAACCATATTCCGTTTTGAAGAACTTCTAATGTTACTGTTTCAAAGAGACTCTGGAATCAGACAGACCTGTTTTCAACGCAAGTTTGGCCACTTGCTAGCTCTGAATGCTTGGGCAAATTAATATACTTTCAATTACCTTTATTTGCGAATGTGGATAATGTTATTCATCACCTAGGATCTTTGGGAGGATTAAATAAGATAATGTATGCAAAATGATTAGAGTTCTTGGCTCAATGTAAGCTCTCAAATTATGGCACTTATTTTGTGTAGAAATTATTTAGAGAATATTTTCCAAAATTTTTCTTCTCAATTAGAGAAAGGATCATGAAAGAAAGGAATTCCTTGTGTACTTTTTAAGGAAAAGAGCTACAGCTACTTAAGAAGCCTACACCAAGCTTCCTTTCCTGGGATGGGGCTTTCTTTGACCAGCACAGGGTCATTCTTTTTTCAGTAGCCATATAGGAAGAAAAATGATGAATATTCACTTGGAAAAAAGTGGCTCAAGGGATAAGTGAAGGGAGATGAAAACATTTAACCTTGATCTAAGTCTATTTATAATTCCTTTCTCTTCCCATCAAGTAGTTGACTTTTATTGAGTGCTTTCTATCTGCTTGTAGTGTTCTAAGTGCTTTATATAGATTATTTCATCTAATCCTCATAACAAACATATAAGGTAGCTAGTATTATCATCTCCACTTTATAAATAAGGAAACCAAGACAGAGAAAAATGAGGTTGCTTGAGAGATGGCTGAGCAAGAATTAAAACTCAGGGAGTCTGACCCCAGAGCAAAAGCTATTTAATATCACATTCTACTTTTTCTGGTATTTGAGATCTTTCTTCAACTTGGAAGAAGAATAAGAGGGAAGGTAGAAGAGAAAGACTCAAAGTTCCTATTGAGCTTAGATATATGGACAAGAATATCAACCTATCATCTGTGTTCCAGCAATTAATATTTCTAGAATAATGTGGTAAATTAAATATTGTACTTAATAGTACTATTAAGTATCTACTATGACCTTATGCTGTATAGTTTATACTACTTTGTTTCTTGACATTGGACTTGACCATGTCACTTGCTTTGGCCAATGGGATGTTAGTGGATGTGAAGTGATCAAAGACTTGAAATGTGCTTGAGCAATTGGGCTTGTTGTCTTGCATGCCTATATTTCAACACAAGAGGAACTTGCCTTGAGTAGCCACCGATAGAGCATACACAAACATACCTTGAGACCTAGAGATAATTCCAGTCAATCCCAGTCTAATCTCAACCTAATCTTAGTTGATGCATGTTTATGAAATTAATTCTCATTGTTGTTGTATGCCAATTACATTTGGTGTAGTTTGTTAGGCAGTATTATTGAGCAATAGCTGAGTATAATTTATAGCTATTACTGTGACCTCATTCAATAACAGTGTTATTCCTCAAAATTTAACAAAAACTCATAACTTTATTATAATTAATGCTGCATTAATAGAGCACTCATTAAGTTTAAAAACTGTTTATAAGTAATTGGGAAGTAATTGGCAAATTAGTGGAAAATAAAAATAATGAAAAAGAAATTGGCAATCTATGAGGCTGGAGAAGGCATAACAAATGTATAACTTATTGAAGCACTTGCCCTGTTAGACTAGGTCCAATGTCCTATTATTGGGTAGAATGAATGTTCTGGCATAGCAGTTATCCAAGTTGTCATTTTCTTTCCTTATAATAATTTGCAATCGTGTTTGAAATAAGCCATAATGAAATTTTCTCAATCTGATATGAACTATTTTTAGCAGTGCAAAAGCTCTGATTGCAATTTTTTTCATTTTATTGCTTAGTATAAGATGGGCATTCATGTTTAATCATATCCACAGATTACCTCAATGAATACAAATGTGTTACATTATCTTTAAATAAATGAATGTCAGTATGTTCCAAGGTAACAGAAGTAATTGCATATTGATAACAGTCATTATTGTAAGTCATGGTCTCTAGAAGAAAATACACTTGTGTTTTTTAATAA
>NW_012149174.1:10520605-10521290 GCF_000956105.1 Propithecus coquereli
CCTTAGGGACACAGGTGGTGGTTTAAGTTCTTCTAATTGAAGGTCATGACTTTGGAAGATAAAGAAGGAACTGAGAAGTGAACAGCTGGCTCTGTAGATGATGTCAAAGAACAGAAGTTAGTTTTCTGGACCATAATGCATGATACTAAACTAATGTTCCTGGCAAAAGAAAGAGTACATCTAATGAAGAGTGGGAAGAACATACTTGGCAGAAGATTTGCTGACCGGAACAAGAAGACATTGATATATGAGTGGGGTGAAGAAAAAGAACCAAACAAGCTGTTAAATTATATCCTATGGAGGAAAACAAGCTGACTTAGGAAGAGTAAAAATAGTAGGAGGATGATTAGTAAATCAAGAGAAGACAACAGGAAAGAAGATAAAGAAGCAATATTTGTGGCTTCATGGATTTATGTATATGTTCACGTAGTATGGGTAATGATAACATTTCAAATAAAAGGGTAGGCAATATTTGAATTGTATTTTGACTTGATGGGGATGAGAACCTTGACTGGGCCATGTCTTGGGAAAGCTATTTGACCCTGAAATCCCAGTGTGTTACTGCTATTAGCAAAGATACTGTACAACATAGAGGATCACGAGGATGGGACTTAATAGGTTGACCAATGAATTCCCTGGTAAAAGAGACTCTGGAAAGGACTAGAAGTGATTCTTTATATATATA
>NW_012149174.1:10521340-10522548 GCF_000956105.1 Propithecus coquereli
CCTTTAATACACCCTATATATCTTTTTTTATTCATTCAGCAAATTCTTGTGAGCACCTCCTACATTTCCAAGGTATTCTATGTTCTGGAGAACATGACAGTGAGCAAAATATACATAAATGGAGAAGAAGAATCTTTCCTATAAAATACAAGACAAAGCCCATTTATAATAGCAACAGGAATAATGAAACACATAGGTCTTATGAAATGTTTTTTAGTTTATTCTTTGTGACACAAAAATAAACTAAGATGGAAAAATGTACCTTTATTTGGACATGAAGACTCATCATCATTATGACAATTCGCTCTATTTATAAATTTAATGAGATTTCAGAGTAGATTCTAAGGACAAAAAGAACTATAAAGATGCTTCAAACTTTATTTGGTAGTTTAATCTTTTTAAACTTTTTATTTTGTGATAACTGTAGATTCACCTGCAATTTGTAAGAAATAATACAGAAAGAATCCTCCTTTACCCAATTTCCCCCAATGGTAATATTTTACATAACTGGAGTACAATGTCACAAGAAGGAAATTGGTATTGATACAATGTATTGTCTTTGTTCAGATTTCACCAGCTTTACATGCACTTGTGTTTGTATGTTCTTGTGATTTTATCACATGTGTACATTCATGTGACTATCACCGTAGTCAAGATCCAGAACACACAAGGATGAATTGTGCTATTCCTTTATAGTCACAGCTACTTTCCTTCCTTATCTGGCATCCACTAATCTGTTCTCCATCTCTATAATTTTGTCCTTTCAAAATGTTATATAAGATCAAATTATAATAGATAACTTTTGAAATAGACTTTTTAAAGCTTAGCATAATTCCCTTGAGATTCATCCAAGTTGTTATGTGTTATCAACAGTTCCTTTTTATTACTGAGTAGTATTTCAAAGTATGGATGTTCCACAGATTATTCAACTGTTTAAGGGCATATGGACTGTTTCTATATTTTGGATATCACAAATGAAGCTAATATAAACATTCATGTGCAAGTTTTTGTGTGAACATATATTTTTATTTCTCTGGGATAAATGTCAGGAAAATAACTACTGAGTAATATGATAAGTATAATATATATTTAGTTTTGTAAGAAACTGCCATACTCTTTTCCAGGTTGGCGGTATCATTTTATACTCCCATTAATAATCTATGATTGATCTAGTTTCTCACATTTTTTCCAGCATTGGATATTAATCA
>NW_012149174.1:10522598-10524403 GCF_000956105.1 Propithecus coquereli
TCTTGATTCTTCTTTCTGTCATTGTGGGCCAGGGAATATGGATAGTATGGATAGTCTTGCTGTAACAGAGCCATGACCTAACTACCTACCAAAAGTCCCACCACATAATACCATCAACTTGTGAACTAGAACGTCAACATTCGAATGGGGTGGGGGGACACAAACAGCCTGCAGCACTTGCTTATCAAAAATTTCCCCCTAAATGTCAGTCTTAGCATTATATTTCTTATTTAAAACATTAAAACCAAGAAATGGAGTATTTTTTTTCTCCTTCTAACCTTGCTATTCTCTCTTCCTTGAGACAATGCTGAATGGGAACCTTAAAGTGGTTAAGATATATGCATAGAAGAAAATAAATAATGTTTTATATATCGTACTGTAACATGTATTTTAATTCGTTAGATTTATGTTCTGAGAAATTTCTATTAAAGTCGTGGACAAAAATCTTCATAAGCATGCCTGACTATAACTTAAATATTTCCAGAAGGACGTATTTATTGGGAAAACCAGAAATCTATTAAATAAATTCTCTAGAAGTTTTTTCCACCAATGGTGGAGTTGCCTTGAGAAAATTAATCTCTCTAATCTTCCTTTTCATATGTAAATGAGGAATACTAAATGATACTATTTATTTCGTGAAGTGTTTCTAATGATTAGATGTTTATAAAATATTTAGCTTATTACCTGAAAAGTGATAAGTCCTCGATATTTGTCAGCACCTATTTTTGTCCCATGATAGAAATCTTAGGATCTTGGATAGAAACAGAGTGAAGATAAGAGAGAAAAACAAAAGTTAATAGTTTTGAGAGTATTTCATAGGCTATTTGGGCAAACAGTTTTTTCCTCACTGATGTACAGTAACCATCTAGGAGAATGCTTGACACATGGTAGGTGTTTGAGAAATATCTGAATGAATGCATAAATATTTTCTTATTTCTTTTATACTTTGTTGCATTTCCTTCCATGTCTAAGAATAATAACTAAGCCTAAAAGAGGAGTCATGAAGGAAGAACATTTTTAAAAAAGAAAAAGAAAACGTTTAGTTTAACAGTGGTTGGCATCTGGAATTTTTATTGTGATACAATTATCTGTTATATACTTAGGAACAGTAATGGATTAAGGAAGCATAAATCTGGTGGAGAAGTTTATTTAATATGGATGTTGAACAGTGTTTTGCTTACACACAAAATAAGTGAGAGACTAAAATCATCTCTAAGCACCAACATTCTTATTCTAATCTGTGACCTTACTGGGACCTCAGTGACCTGGAGGTGTTGCTTAATTAAGCAGTGGAGTTTCTGTGTGGAAATAGAGGTGGGTGTAGCAGCAAAGGCATTTAGTGCAAGGTAGGATATCACAGCTAATTATTTCTCCTGTGGGAATTGTAGCCATGTTAAGATGGGTGGGAAGAATGGCAGTAGCATTGAAGAACTCCCATAAAAGCCTTTGAAAACAATTATACATATCATTTTTGTTCATTGAAGCCTCTTTTTTCAGAATCTAAGGAATGAGAAGAATTACAGATTCTTTTGCTCCCTCCCTCCCTTCCTCCCTTCCTCCCTTCCTTCCTTCCTTGAAATCAGTGAAACCAGTGAAACCACCATAGAGCTTCTGAAAGTATAACAGTTAGGTTTCTAGGTGCAAGCAACAGAAACTGACCATGGCTAAAAAAGAATTTGGTAAAAGATGTTGTTGGGGAGCTCATGTAAATTCTGAGGAGGTGGGAGAATGTTTAAAACAGGAAGGAACTAGTGGGGGTATAGTCATAACCCAGATACAGCCATAGGAACTCTCCGGCTCCTGAA
>NW_012149174.1:10525473-10527641 GCF_000956105.1 Propithecus coquereli
TTTGACTAGGGGGCTGGCTGTGCCTGTCTTACCTGCTTTAATAGCATTCTAAAGAACTTATATATACTTGGCTCAGTGAACACACCTGAGTCACTGTTACCATTACCTCCATTGCACCTGCATTTGAGGTGGTGGTGATTTCTAAGCTACAATTTTGAGAAGCAGGTCTGAGCAGGTGACTTTATAATTCCTGTACCACACTACAACTCTCAATTTTTCACTCAATAATGTTGATACCATGCTGGAACTGTTAATTCTGGAGCAAGCTACTTTTATATAGGGTCAAATATTCAGCAGATATGTTGGCTCAACCCACTCTTGTGTATCTCTGTGACAACTTTCCCTTCCTCCTATTGTGAAGACTCCTCTTTAGGGGATTATTATACTTGAGCCATATTTTTCTCTTGCTCTAATTCTTCCTGGAAATTGTTTTACTTCCTACTTCCTTTTAGTTACTACTCCATACTCTCTGCTTCTCTTTGGCCTCCTGCCCACTGCCCCTACTCCCACCAAGTTCAACTTGGAGATTTGGCTTCTTTAATAAATTACCCCTCAAAGTGTTCAAAACCTTAATAATATATTAAACATAAATGTATCTTAGTGCTCATGTACTCCTACCCCACAGTGACTCTCTGCTCAAGCCCTTTGCCTTGACTTTTAGTCCTTTCAGGCTGTGCCCAAATCTGCCATTATCCTAGGGGCAAAAGTGACTGCAGAAGGCCAGCTTGCTTGGGTTACTTTAAAAGTGCAGTTTAACTTGTGACTATGATTGATAGAATTTATAAATGCTATTGGAGGCTAAATGATTTAAGTTTAGGAAAAAAGCATTTCCCGCTTGCACACAAAGTTGTGATTTATTTCGGAACAAGTGGTCAGCTCCTCAAGTGATAACTGGTCTCTTGTGGAAATCCCATCATCTGAGGTTTCTGTCTACTTGGGCAGATCAATGGCATCTGGAGAAGTTCATTCTTGGTGTTCTGGGAAAGGCTCTGAGAGGAACTGCTGAATAAAAATGAAATTAGGCCACATTAGAGCCACTTTGATTGGCTATCAAGAGACCAGCCAAGTAAAACATGTTTTATCACTTCTGGGAGCTAGAGGCCAGTGGGACAATAAAGCTCCAGTTGGGGCAAATCTGCAGTTGGGGAGTCTCCGCATATCTACAGTGCATGAGATTGAATCATTCGTGCGGTCGGGCATTCCATAAACATTTGTTGAACTCCCGTTAGTCAGATATTTTGCTCTGAGACTACAAAGGCCAATAATACGTGATTTTTGTCTTAGGGAAAGGGGAACTAACATCTTATGGGAACCGACACTGTAGACAGAACATGATTTCTTCAATATGTGCATATTATTTAATTCTCAAGCAACTCTAAGAAGTGGATATTATTAACTTGATTCTACAGATTAAAAAAAAAAATTCAAGGTTCCAGAAAGTAGTGGGCTGGGATTCCAGCCAAGATCTCTGTAATTCCAACACTAGAATTCTTCCAGAGAGGATTGTAAAAACATATGTTTGAAAATTACATGGTCAATATTCATTGTTATGAGCAAACTTTTAGTGGGAGCTAATAAGAGGGTATGATTTCACAGAATTCTTTAGCTGGGTTTCAGAGGCTGACAATAGCTGGTTGGAAAAATACAGTGGAAAAGCATTCAAGGAAGAGAATGTACCCTAATAATGTAGGGCTCGGTCTAAGCATCTTCTTAGTGTCTTAGTCGATGGGCAATCGTGTGGTATTGTCTAGGAGTGGCCTTGTCTTGACTGCCTCTTATTGAAACTGACTCTGTCATACCTGAAAATTTCTACAGTCTCTGTGTTTATGTTAGATTCTTAGGATTGGCTACATAATTTGTGGGGCTTCTTCTTTAAAAGTTAAGAATTCCAAGACAGCAATTGCAGAATATTAAACCAAACAGAGAGCCCTTCTGAATGACCATAAAATGGCCCTGCTGGTAGAACTTGGAGCCATATTCAGAGCTATGAAGTAATGTTCCTTTTACTTTTAGAGCCATTCTTACAGATTATATAAATTACAGCTAATATATATACATATGTATAAATGACAAAATTTATGCACATAGGGTTCATTTCAAATGTATATATGTCCAGTTGGAAAGTGTATGTTTATTTTTATACATCCTGGGGAAAAGTTTATGGATCA
>NW_012149174.1:10527691-10529907 GCF_000956105.1 Propithecus coquereli
TTTAAAAATTGGGAAAGAGTAGTATATTATATGCAAATGGCCTAGCCATTTCTCTACATTAGGCAATTTTAATTCCACTGGTAAACTTGTTCATATTAGCATTTTAAAATATAAATGCATTAATTCTGCCAAAATAACTTTCTTGACATTGTGATGCTGAAATACAATTTTCATTGACATACTCAATTATATATCCCACACAAGGATAAGCATATGTGCTAATTGCATCTGATGTTTCAGTTGCCTTTATATTTTAGCAATAAAATTGAGAATTTAAAAAAAACCCAAAATAACCTGTAAGTGGTTATTTCCTTAATTTTTGAGGTTTTTTTTGTAAAAATAAACATTAGAAAAGTTACAGGTAATTGGGCTGGACGTCTCAGAAAAGTTGCACAGTTTGGTATATCTTTAAGGTGTAATCTATAAAAGGATAAAAATGACACATATTTGAGAGGAGAAGAAACTATTTTTGGAGTCACATATCTATTATAACTCTGCTGTAGGTAGGAGAGGAAAGCATGTTAAGGATTTGTTTTAAATATAGTATCATGTCAAAAGGGCAGTAGTCATGTTGATTTCTCTTTGTCATTTTTCATAAGGCTATACTCACATTTGATTGACTATCATGGTGTGGTGGAAAGAACATGGAATTTTGTTCCCTATGTATACATCTGGGTTATAATTCTGGTTCTTTCACCACCTACTTTGGTCAGTTTATTTATCTCACTGAACCTTGGTTTCCTCATTTCTAAAATGGGGTTAATAAAACCAACTGCTAAGGGTTGACATGTGGAAAAAAATGCACACAAAACACTTCAGATAGTATCTGAAACAGTAGATTCTCAGTATTACTCTCCTTGTCTCTTTGTAATCCCCACTATGAATCTTACCTTACAAATTAGTGCATCACAAAGTGACCTAGAGCCATGTGTGTTTTACCATCTCTACACCAAAGCAGAGACCCTCATAGAGTTACTACCTCCTCTGTAGGCCGTAGGAAAGAAATTCAATAAAGGAGTTCTTTGGTTAGTATTCCTTTGTTTCTCCACTAGTCATGGGTTTTATTTAAAGAATCTTAATACTTTTAGTGCGGGAGTCATGATTTAATATTGTTATTTAAATAAAGAACCTCTTCACCTAAAACCTCGTATCATTTTTATGTTCTTACTTTACCAAAATGTTACTTTAAGAAAAAAGATACTCAATTTTTCTTTTATTCATGAATAATAATTATACTATGGCATTAAGATAGTTTTAACATTTTCCTTGCAACTATACAGAATCTTCACACTCTTAATTTTATGTTGTTTCTATCTTGTGAAAATTCAACTCTTGATAAACAAAATTGTCCTCTCATTTGCTGTGTATCAGTTGACTGTTGCTTGGAGAAGTCTTAGCTGTGCAGAGTGGACTACCTCTAAGCAGATTAATTCTTCATCATTGACTGTAATTTCCCTATTACTGTCTTGTTGGATCTTTTTGGCACCACTCTACTGAGGCGGTTGAAAATCTTCCTTATTGTCCTTAAGAATTTAGCTCCATCTTTGACCTCTTTACTCTCAAAAGATCATCTTGCTGATGTGATGACTTTCAGCCTGCTTCTATCCTTCCAGTCTATCCTATGCTTTACTCCAGACATTTCCTGCTCAATGAATGTTGTTGAAAGAAGAAAATTTTCCCAAAGTGTACCTTCAACCATGTCATATTTTGATCAAGATTTTTGTTGGTTTCCTGTTGCCTATCAACTTAAGTCAAAGCCCTTTGACCTTGTATTCAAGATGTTATCCAAATATGTTTTCTAACTTATTTAGTGAAATGTATAGCAGAACTTGATGCAGAATGATTCTGAAATAGTATTCATACTACTCAAAGTTATAAAATTTTATTTTGTGTCCTCCAAAGAATTATAAAATTCCCATTCATCTTTACCCAGCCCTAGCTCTAGAGTTGATGAATACAGAGGAAACAATTACCAATGATGTGTCTAAGATTTCTTGTCCATGACATTTTGATTCTGTTGTTAGATTTCATTTTTTTGTTTTAGTTTTTGCTTAGGTACCTTAATATTATAGTCTTCATTATATTAACTTTTTAATATTTAGTCTGCATTTTAACATTGAGACCAAGGCTCATTTTAAGACAAAAAAGGGACTAAGAAATTTTTCTATCAGGAAAGAATTTAAAGAATGTTGTATAAGGCAGGGAACATGTAGTGA
>NW_012149174.1:10529957-10531127 GCF_000956105.1 Propithecus coquereli
ACTTAGACTGTGATTTGTCAACAACAAATTTCAAAAAAACTCAGGGAGAGTAGAGCACAGTTCAAGAATTCCAGATTCCTATGATGAAGAGTATGTAGCTGAGAAAGGGATGATGATAATGATCCAAGCTAGTGGCCACTGGGAATGTGGTAGAAATGGACAGATGTAGAATTAAGCAGCAGCTGGCATTTCAGTGTCTGTATGATTCTAAATGTTTGTTGTGGGCTTGATATTTATGTGAAAATCTTTCATGGCAAAACTGTAACTTTACTTTCCCATAACTGAAGGTAATTTCTACTCTGAATCTTCATTTTTGCCTTCCCAATAGCAGAAAATTAGTCTTGTCTCTTTCAAGTAAAATGTCATATCATATTAATGAGTTCTCAGTCTTTTGGGGTGTGAACTAAGTCAGAGTCAGTTACTGCTCATTCTGGGTTTATAACTCAAGCACATTCACAGGATTGCTGCAACCAACTCTCTCCCAACCTTGGGGGTGATTTTTAGGATTTGGGACTTATGTGGTGCTGCAATGTCAGCGAGGAGAAGGTATTCATTTTCTTCCTTTCCTGTGGCTTTCTGACCTGCACAATCAACCAGTCGTGACCTTCACTTGCTCGTATCTATCTTTGCATTGGCTCATATATTCATGGACTTACTATGGTCCTGGCAGGGATGACCACTGTAGTCAGAATCCAGAATGCCCCTTCTGCCAGCACGGCCTCTAGCTCGCCAGCTCCAGCTGAAGGAAAAGGGGGGATAAGTAAGGAGGTCTTTATGCCGCGGTTCCTACAAAGCAGACTGTCCACAAATCAACCAGTGGCATAGCACCCAGGAAGCAACTGGCTACAAAAGCCGCTCGCAAGAGTGCGCTCTCTACTGGAGGGGTGAAGAAACCTCATTGCTACAGGCCTGGTACCGTGGCAGTCCGTGAAATTAGACGTTATCAGAAGTCCGCTGAACTTCTGATTGCAAACTTCCTTTCTAGTGTCTTGTGCAAGAAATTGCTCAGGACTTCAAAACAGATCTGTTCTTCCAGAGTTCAGCTATTGGTGCTTTGCAGGAGGCAAGTGAGGCCTATGTGGTTGGCCTTTTTGAAGACACAACCTGTGTGTTATTCATGCCAAATGTGTGCCAATTATGCCAACAGACATCCAGCTAGAATGCCGTATA
>NW_012149174.1:10531177-10533712 GCF_000956105.1 Propithecus coquereli
TTAATAGAGCACTCATTAAGTTTAAAAACTGTTTATAAGTAATTGGGAAGTAATTGGCAAATTAGTGGAAAATAAAAATAATGAAAAAGAAATTGGCAATCTATGAGGCTGGAGAAGGCATAACAAATGTATAAACAATATCGAAACCACAGATGATAAGGAGAACAAACAACATGGCAGAGATCATTGTTAGGCTCAAATTGAATGGTCTAAAAATAAGAAATTGGTGGAAGTAGTTGAAAGTGTCCTTTGTTGATCATTTTCTAACATTTACTTCATAAAAGTCTGCTTCTTGGGGAATCTGAGTTTGTATGTCCTTTGACTTTTTATAAGCATGTGTTTGTGAAAACTGTATTTAAGGTTTGTCTTGAAATTTACTTTGAGAATTCAATTGAGAATTGTCTCATTACCACATTCTATAATTACATTCATTCATGCAGCAGTTATTTAAGTACCTGTTTAGAAAAAAATGTCACTTAAAGTTCAAGTTGATTTTAACATCTCTGCCTCCTTTGGGGTAGGTGTACATGTAGTGCTGGTGAGACAGATGTTGGTGGTAATTTTTAATGATTTCTATGGTGTTCTTTTACACTTAGAGACTGGTAAGGAGAAAGAAAGAAAAAAAATTCAAATATTCTTTGATATGTAATGTTTGCCAGTGTGGAGGAGGGCTAAATTGCCCTATTAAAAATGAGTGGATTTGACAGGTCAAAATATCTTTAGTTAGAAAGCAATTAAGTAAGACAGATGGTAAGGCAGTCCAAAACTTTGAGGCACAGGATGTCTAATAATAAATTAAAGGTTTTTCTCTCAAAGGAGAATTTTTTTCTTTGCCCCAAAGTTTCAGTAAACCTGCAACTCATAGATATACCACTTCTGAGTGATTGTTTTTTGGGGGGGGTGGTTGGGGAAGGGGGTAGAGATAAAGAAAATGGGTTAATATCCTTATCTGAGTCAGTGAAGAGTAGGAAGAATATCTGTGGGTTGTGATACAAGAGTGATAGTAAAAATTCGGTGGGATCACTGCCTGCCTCTGTGGTTCTCAACTCTGCTTGGATTCACCTGGGAACTTAAAAAAAAAAAAAAAATACTGATGCCTTAGTCCCACTCCCAGGTATGCTGGTATAATTAGTCTGGGCTGTGGGGAGTGTTTTAAAAAATCCCCCGGGTGATCCTAATTTACAACTAAATTTAGTATCACTGCCCCTGTCATCTATTGCAAATTTTCCACCTTGGCTGCACATTAGAATCTCCTGGGAGCAGCAATCACCAATGATTGTACTCTACTACCAGAGATTCCAACTTAACTGCTCTGGGCTGATGGCAAGAAAGCACATATTTTCAAAGCTTCCCAGGTAATTCTCATGTAGGAACAGGGTCAGATGGGGTCCTCAGAATGCTGGGATGGCTCTGTCTGCTAATACCTACAAAAAGTGCCCCAACATATACAGTATAGGAAAAAGAGATATAGACATGCTGCCCTTTCTGGGAAGATAAAATATTTACTCCTTTCTAGTTAGAGGATTAGAATTCACTTTACACATCCAAAAATTTATTAATGCTTATAAAGCAACAAGGAAGTAGAAGCACAGCACTGGTACATTAACTGAATTTATGGGTGCTATGAGCCTGGGATTACATGAAAAGAGTTCAGGATTACCTTCAGAGTTCAAAATTACATTCATTTTCATGTGGTCAGAACAACTGACCTTTGGAAATAATTTCCATAGTTCAATCATAAATTGAATTGCCAGACTTGGCAAATAATAATACAAGATGCCTAGATAAATTTGTGTTTCAGATGAACAAAAAATGGTTTTAGTATGAGTATGTCACATACAATTGGGACATACTTCTAAATATTGTTTGCCTTAAATTCAAATTTTCAAATAAGTTCAAATGTATTTAATTGGGAAATCTTAGGAATAGCTTGAGTTTATTTAAATTTCAAACGTTAGTGAGATCTTGCCACTGACTGCAATAGTTATGGAAAGCATTTACTATATGCAAGAGAACGTGGTAAATCTTGTGGAAGAACCTAATTATCTGATTTTTCTCCCTTGGCTTTTATGAGTTTACAATATACTAATTTAGTAATAAGGAAAAGAGCATTTGGGTATAAGCAGTATCCTTCCCAAGTGCATTAGTCCACAATTTAACTCAAAATCCCATTTGAAAGTTACATTGTTCTGTGTCACAGTAGCAACACAAGAGAGGACCAAAACCACAAAAACATACTGTTGAAAATAACTTTGCTCTCATATTTGGTTTTGTCTTTCAAATCCATGATTGTCTTTTGCCCTGAATACATATTTCATCAAGTTATAGAAAAAGTCTTTGGTATTCTTTAAAAAATAAAACAATTACAATCCTTATTCTCAGCTAATTCAATAATAGTTGAATTAAGCTTATTGCTTTTTAATTTTTTAATAGGACCTTTCATCTCAGCTGTGTAGAAATTCATAGCTTGAATAACGGCATACAATTAGTGGATATAACAGTCTTTGAATAGAGGAGATTAACATGTTAAGGATT
>NW_012149174.1:10538211-10538619 GCF_000956105.1 Propithecus coquereli
GGTTAAAACATTGCATAGAATTTAAAAATATAATTATTATGGAAGATTACACCTTGTCAGCTAATGGTTGATCATTTTTACTTAATTTGTTTTTGTAAGACTTTACAAAGAATACTAATTTTGTTTAAAAACTTCCCAAAAGTTTCTCTTGCCTTATTATAGAAGCCAAGCTGATCTGTAAATGGAAACCAACTCATAATTTCTTGTTCAGACTTTATATGTCTGTATCAGTCTTTGTTTTGAATGTAAATTCACCATTAGTCTTTAACATGTTTATTGAGGTATAATGTGTATACAATGAACTGTACATATTTAAAATGTACAATTTAATAAATTTTGGCACATGAATACACCTGTGTCACCACAAGTACAATCATGGTACTGTACATTTCCATCACCCTCAAAAGT
>NW_012149174.1:10541070-10541783 GCF_000956105.1 Propithecus coquereli
TGATCCAGCAATCCCACCACTGGGTATTTACCCAAAGGAGCAGAAATCACTATATCAAAGGGAGACCTGCATTTGCATGTTTATTGCAGTGCTATTCACCATAGGAAAGCTATGTAATCAACCTAAATGTCCATCAATGAATGAATGGATAAAGTACACACACACACTCACAATGGAATACTATTCATCCACAAGGAAGAATGAAATCATGTCATTTGGGCAGTTACTTGATCCTCTCCCTATACTATATATATCAATGAAGAATTTATTAATTTTGAACTCTAACATGCTGTATTACTGGATGTTAGTCTCTATATTTCAAAATACAACTCCTTTAAATTTTATTTTATCCTAAGTCAGTAGCCATTCTGTCTACAAATTATTTAACTGTAGTGTTTTAGGATTTGTTCAATCTGGAATAACCTCTAAGAGTGTAGGGAGCATGTCTATTTAGTAATGTAGAACACCTGGCACAAAATATGTGCAGAATACTGCTTTAATAAATAAAGAGCTTCTAAGTAAAACCTTTGTTACATGCTAAACAGGAAGCATCTGTTATCTTATGAAAGTAACTCACAATTAGACACCCTGTAAGGCAGTCCCTATGGCAAAAAAGACTGTAGAATTATTTACTGAGCACTTGAAAGCAAGGCGCTCATTCATTTTTGTTTCTCTAAATTCATGGCATGGAGAACTGTAAATGGTGAGTGTTC
>NW_012149174.1:10544526-10547126 GCF_000956105.1 Propithecus coquereli
CTGCCTTTATTAAAGTATGATTGTTTTTAATCCAGCACACTTATAACCCTGACTCAAGCATAACAAAATTGATACATGTAACCAAAAATGTTTATACCCTCATAATATTTTGAAATAAAAAAATAAAGCAAAAGATATAGAACATAAAGCTAAGGAACTGACGGGTAAAATGACTTTTTCAAAGTCACATAACTCATGAGTTATGTTGAACCAGATTTCCCATCTCCTCCTTGCTGCAGTTTATATTAATATCATGATGCCTTGTATTTTGAATTACTATAGACCTTTTCTTCCTTATGAAATTACCTTAAATTCATACCATGTTCTCACTAGATACTAATATAATTATTTTAAAATGTCTACAAAACCATTTCTGTCTGTCTAAACTTCTGTCATATTAGCGCTGCTCTACTGCTGATTCCTGTTGAGATGAAACACCTGGTGCCCTGTGAATTACATCCTGAGACCTTTAGTATAGTTTTGTCTTTCTGTGTCCACTGACCCTGACTACTAGGACAGCCACCTGTAGCCTCTGAACATGGAAAACTGATATTCCTAATCCTGGGCCCTAAATTGGACCAGGAATGCTCATCAGCCATTCTAGAAATATAATAAAAACAACCTCCAATCCTATTAACAAGCACATTGTTTAATTAATGAAAAATTAGGCCATCGTGTCAAGTAAGTGATGGCTTGCAATGAATGCCATAAAGGATTTAAGTTCATATCATCCTAATTATAATTGTATAATAGGGTCACATTCTTTTCTTACAAAGTACATGATTCTCTAATTATTATGGTAGAGTTCTAAAAGTTAAAATTTAAATAAGACTGGCCCCCAAGTTGTAGTGACCCTAAATAATATTAATTAAGCCTAAATTTTGAGTAAATTATTTCCAAACTGGTTTAAAAGTTAATGAGATAATAATCACCCAGGAGAGAGCAGCATGGTAGCAATAGTATAAAACAGCAGCAGCTTGGATAGATTGTATATTTTTCTCTTATTTCAGATCTCATGCATGCTTAATTGATTTAAAACATTATGGTTCAAATGCGCCCAAGGTTGCTAAATATGCTTATAATGTGAATAGAATTACATGTGGAGTGTTTTAGGCACAAATATATGAACATAGTAGAAGTAATGTGAGAAAAAAATGCTAATTTCTAATATTACACAGTTGGACATGAGTATTGGTTCAGTTACCCTAATAGAATGTCAGGAAACTTGGTAAGTTCATAGCATAGCCAAGCTCATAGCATAATTGTCTGAAAGCCATAATATTGATAGTTTTGATGGAGCCTTTATTAATATTTAACACATAAGTAATTACCACCTAAATCTGGGGAAGAGGGTTTCACCTTTGTAATAATTACTTTCTCATAATAAAGTGGCAAAATTGGTAATAGAGAATGTGGGAAACACACAAGTCAATAAAAATCATCTGTGTTACACAATAACAAAGCAATGATCATTAACACTTTGGATTTTTAGTCTTTTTTCCTCTAGGTCCTTAAAACAGATTTCATATTGGATATATCCTTTTTGTGATTTTCTTTTTTGACTTACTGTGTTAGGAAGAATGTTCTATGTCATATTTTAAGTGCTCTCATAGTTCTTTAACTGGTCTTATAGCTTTTATTCTGCATGCCAAAGCACAAACCAAAAAAAGTGAAAGCTTTAAGTATCTAATATTAAGGATTATGTATAGCAATATTTTACATACTATAAAAGACAAACTGAGAGGGGAAAAAAGAATTTGCAGCATGTATAACAAGCATAGGAGATAATCTGAATATATGAAAAGCTTTCTTACCAGTAGAAAAATTGTGAGACTGTAAGAAAATAATTCATAAAAGAAAGAATACAAACTTAGTTACATATACGAAAATAGTGTTTGACCATATTGGTAATTTAACAAATGAAAATTTAAATGAAAATAAAATTGATTTTTTACTTCTTAAATCTACAAACAGAATTATGTTAATACAATATTGATTGGAAAGTAAAGTGGAATTAAGCTTTGTGGACGATATTAATAAGTTGTCTGTATGTATCAAGAGCTTTAAAAAGGGAGGGGGAGGAGGGGATAGGTATATTCACACCTAATGGGTGCGGTGCACACCATCTGGGGGATGGACATGCTTGAAGCTCTGACTTGGATGGGGCAAAGCCAATATATGTAACCTAAACATTTGTACCCCTGTAATATGCTGAAATAAAAAATAAAATGATAAAAAAACTAAAAAAAGAATCTTGAATTGAAAGCAAGAAGGCTTTGAGTTAGAACAACAACAAAAAAGTATGTGCTGTTTTACCCAGAAATTAAACTTCTATAAATTTGCCTTAGTGAAACAGAGATGTGTAAATAGATGTTACCTGCTCTTTTTTAGTACGTTTTTATCCTGATCTAAATTGCAATAGATTTCAGCAAATACTGGTGGTACCGTTAGATGGCCATATGTAAAAAAAAAAAAAAAGAACTTAAATCCTTAAATTTTTGTTAATGTATGAAAGTTAACTCAAAATGAATCATCAGACTCAATTTATGAAATAAAACTATAAAATGCATGGAGAAAAAATAGGAGATCTTGAGTTTGGT
>NW_012149174.1:10549256-10549790 GCF_000956105.1 Propithecus coquereli
AAAAGTACAAAAGAAATAAAGCTAAACTAAGAACCAATGTCTTATCCTACAAAAAACTAGGTGTAAGCATAGAGAATGTAAAATAAAGGGAAAAATAAGAAAATAGGCTTATGTTTACTTAGCAATTTTATCAATATGTAAAGAAACCAAGAATTCAGTACATTAAAAATAAAAACATTCTGTGAGATGTAAATATGATTTAGAAATTTCAGTGTTACATTCATTTTTAGTAGGTTTTCATAGCAAGTATGGTATCTTGAAGAATCTTGCCTTGCCTTTGAGAGAGAATTTAATCTTTCTTCCAAATATTTGCATAGCAGTAACATAGAGACATGGGCAGATATTGAGTTAGGTCATTATAATAAATTCTGAATGAATCCCAGTAAAATTGAAGTTATATAGGTAGTCCTGTCAGAAACCAGTAAAAGTGGGAAAGTGGTATTACCAACAGGAAGATACTTGACTTGTAAAGTAAACCCTCCATAACTACTACGCATAAATCAATAAATTAGAAAAAAAACCTTTTGCAATTTG
>NW_012149174.1:10549840-10551658 GCF_000956105.1 Propithecus coquereli
AAATCAATAAATTAGAAAAAAAACCTTTTGCAATTTGCAATACATTGTTATGAAAATGGAAGGGAAGCCACAGATTGTGAGAAATTATTAGTAAAACATACATCCAACAAAAGATTTGTGTCGAAAATATATAAAGAACTCTTACAACTTAATCAGAAGAGAACAATTGAATAATTATTCAATTAAAAAATGGGTAGATTTGAACAGATACTTCACCACATACGGATGGCAAATAGCTCCACTAGAGATACTATTAAGTAACCACTAGAATGGCTAAAACTGAGAAGACTGACCATATCTCTGCTGATGGGAATATAAAATGATACAAACACTTTGGAAAACAGATTCAGTGTGTTTTCTTAAAGGCACACAACATTTTTGTGGTAATATTGCCAAAATTGCATAATCTATTCCAATCATGAAAAAAGCTTTAGACAAAACCAAGTTGAAGGACATTCTACAAAATAACTGATCATCATCATTCTTCAAAAGTGACAAGGTCATAAAGGAAAGACTAAAGACTGTTTCAGACCGGAGGAGACTAAGGAGAAATGACAACTAAATGTAACATGGGATTCTCAATAAACTCCTAGAACAGTAAAATTTATTATTGAAAAAAGTGAAATTCAAATGAGGTGTTAGTTATTATGTTGTGCCAATGGTAATTTCCTGATCTTGATAATTACACTAAGGTTATCTCATTTTGAATTATCTTTGTATTTCAGTGACCTGGAACTGAGGTTTACTGGGGTGGGTCTGGTGTTGGGGTTCACAGTAAAGTCAGGAGTTCATTTCATTCCCCTTTCCCCATGTCGAGGGTATCATCTGTCTCTGTGCTGTGCTTCCTGGGCTTAGGGGTGAAACTTTCCTTTCTACCCTCTTCAATGCATCTCATCTTTTCTTTTTTCTTTTTTTCCTCCACCCAGGTGCTATAATCTGTCACCTGGATTCCTTAGCTTTTGTAAATGTATTTTAGTGCGTGGATAGTTGTTCAAATTGATAATGCTGCAAAAGAACAAGTGCCAGAAATGCCTGTTCTGCCATCTTGCTCTATATCTCCTGTTAATGACATTATATTCCGTTGCAGGCCGATCTCCTGGATCTGAATTTATAGTTAGACCTCTGAAGCTTAGCAGCAAATCCAGTCAGGGCTACCAATGCTGGTTTTCTGTTATCTTAGATGGACTTTTATCCTAGAATGCATGTTCTGATAGATTACTACTCAAGTATAAAGTGGTTTGTTAAACCACTGAGAAACTTAGATGCTAATTAACCAGTTATATTGTTGAACAAATACAAATGTAAAAATGTATTATTGTTTCACAAGACATGAAGAGCAAGGAAATTACATTTCTTAGTTCTGCAAATCATATCACATTCTTTGGGCTTTTTCACATTCTTGGTCAAGTTTTTGAAGCAACCACCTTGCTTTTAGGTTATTTCAGAAACTCTGGGATTGTAGTTAAAATTAAGGAGAGCCATATGGTCATTTGGCCACTGGGGAGGCTGCAAAGGTATTCCTGGCTCAAGACCAGCTACTTGGCTGGTAGATGGACTCCATATATGCCCACATGGCCTCAGCAGGGTTCTCACTTTCTTTCCTGAGCATGCCACACCTGGTATCCAGACCCCAGAGGATACCACAGTCTTCTGACTTGTAGTCCTGCTACCTCAGGACGCTGTATATGAGGAGTGCTCATCTCTGCCATACAAAAAACCAATATCCTCCCATTTCTTTTCCTATTTCTGGGAGATCCAACCATATTCCTTTTGTCTGACCACCAGCTTCCAATCCTTAGAGCCCAATCTGTAAAATTC
>NW_012149174.1:10552793-10558516 GCF_000956105.1 Propithecus coquereli
TTTGAGCTGGTATTAAGCAACAGTAGAGGCCCCAGTTGATTTGTAATTGATATACACACATATTTACCAAGTGTAACAAGGTGCTAGTTCAGTGGATCCTAGATGTTTTTTGGTGGGAATAGATTGCCTTTACCACAAAGACTTTTTAGGAAGATGTTTGTATCCAAGTGTCTGGAGAAAAGGCAAAGGATTGATTGCAAAGGACAATAGAGGGGAATAGCAAGGCATCTGTTTCCCTAGCTCTGATTTCTGAGCTGTACCTTTCTAGCAAAGGCTGATAAGACAATTTTCATGAGGAAATTTAGCAGAATTTTTGAGGTCATCAGTGTGGATACCAGGATGACAGCCTATGATAGAGAGGGAGAGGTATCTGTTTACTTATGCACAGAAATTGGAATTATTTGAGATTTTGAGGTGCAAGGACTTTAAAATTGGTACACAAGGGAATAGTAGCATTAGCAAGGACAGTTATGTGCAGTGGAATGGGCAGAAGCCCACTGGGCCTAGTATTCTGGACTTCCAAAGAAGGTTGGAATTGAAATTGGGATTGATGATGTACATCTGGAAAACAACCTCTGGTCGCCTCAGAATATTGCACAAGGCAATTGGTTGTTGTTTGGATGTCTGGGTCAGGTACAGTCAACAAGTTAGGGGATTTGGTCTCATTAATATCTGAAGACTTAAAGAGGCTCAAGAAAATTTAGGGTTGCTGTGTTATTTATAGGAGAAGAACAGAGTGTTTACATCATGTTTACTGAAAATCTATTTATTCAATTTACACAAGTCACAAGGATATAAATTCTAGATCGTTTTCCCCTGTTAATTTCAAGGTACATATCCAGCAAAGATGGAGTCTCTCCTGTTCTTGACCCCTTGAGTGCTGAAGGGGCTTCCTGAGCAGTATTAGCATCTCTCAGGTGAACATAATTTGCAAAAAAGACACATGGGCAATTAAAGAGTTACAGAGGTCTAGATTCTTGAGCTTATTTCTGCAAACTAGATTTAGGGCAGATACTCCAGGTGATGAGTTCTTGATAAAACTTTGTTGCTTTTACTGCTTTCTTTAGCTATAATCAAGCCTAGAAATATCACAATCAATCTCTCAGGTCTTATTTAAATGGCCATAAAAAAGTGAAGGAATGAAGAAAATGGCCCACAAGATCTGGTCAGAGATCGACTCTGTAACAGCATTTATATCTGACTTTTATTTTCAGCCTACATTTAAATAGTGGGTTTCTTTGAGTAGGACTGTTGGATATAACTTTTTTCCTATGACCAGGAAATATTCCTGAGTATAGAGATGAGACAAAGAAAGAAAATGATATTAAATTCTCTCTTATTTTGATAAGGTACAACAATGTATCACTATGTATCCTGTCGTTATGTTTTACTTTCTCTACTGCCTTAGGTCTGTGTGAACAATAAGAACATCTTTTATCTCAAAGATAAGGGATTTTTTTAAGACAGCCAAGAGTCCCCAACTGTGTGGGAATAAAATGATGCAAATAAAAAATATACTTGGTAAATTAAGCAATTGGGTCTCCCTACTTAGCATTTGTAAAATATCTTCTCTGCCTTAGAAAAAGATTGGCAGGTAATCTTTCACTTAGGAGCCTCAAAAGAGAACTCTCCTCCAAGAAACAAATTATTAATAATTCTTTGGAAGCTCAACATTTAAATAGGAAGTTTTCAGCTAAAAGCCATTTGGCATCTTCCACCATCAGAGTTTGGAGTGAAGAGTTGAAAATAAAAAGGGATGTATTTATATAGCACATATTCATGAGTATGGTTGCTGCATCTAAACTAGAGTTCTTATATATGCTCTTCTTTACCAATTGTTCACCCATTCTCAACTTGGAACAGAAATTTAGGTAATGATAGGGGAATGAGAAAAGAGCTAACCACCATGTTTAGGGGTCTATACAGGGAGCTTTGAGGATATATCTTCAGATGAAAACCAGTGAGTTAAAATTATAAACACTAGAAGCAAGGAGGAAGTATGCATCTTACAGAAATAATGTCATGGTTATCCTACACTGGTTAAAAGCGTGGATTTTGGAGTCATACCTGTGGTAGGATACTAGTTACAATACTTATTAGCTTGTGACAATAGGCAAGACACTTATACTCTCTAAAAAAGGAATTATAATAGTACCGTACTTACCTTTTATGGGTGCTCTGAGATAATACATGCAAAGTGCTTAGCACATTGCCTAAAACAAGGTAAGTACCCAAATATTGCTGGTTATTATTGTTATTACTATTATTAATATAAATGTTATCATTAAAAGAACAATGATTATTATTGTAATAGTAGTAGTAGTAGTAATAATAGTAGTAGCTGAGTCTAGATGAAAGAAAAAGTGGTAGAAGTCACCAAAGACTTCCTTTTTTCCGGTTTGTATTTTATCTCAGCCATAAAATGTAGGTACCTCTTTCTTATACTCAGTGCTTTCTCATTTTGATTATATTAAAACAGAAAAATAAAAGATCAGATAAAATTGATCACTATACTTTAAAACTCATTCAAACTATCATATTATTGCTTAATTAAAAATATCTATCTGGAATTATCAAATGAGAGACTCTGTTTCCCACTCCAGGAATTTTGGGGAATGAAACAGGCAGAAAAGCCTTATTTTGCCTTTTACTGGAAATTGTACTACTCCTAGAATTATTCCTAAAAGACCTGGAACAGTGGCTTTTCTTCATAAAACACTTAAAACATATTTTTGCAGACCTCCATTTTAGATTGATAGCAAGAAGGACACTGGCAATGAGGGAATGTGTAATGATGGGTCTGTGCAGCAATTTGCTTCATTTTCTTTGCTTATTTCCTGTAGATTTCTGTTTCTAGCTTTATAGTCTCAGGGCCTTATCTCCTTAGCATTCTGGCACAGTGAGGGGGAGGAAGGCAGCTGACCAAGGAGTTTCAGGTGGTAAGAGTATCTGGGGGTGTTGTGGTTTCAGTGTTGTTATCCCCTCCAAAATCCACATTGAAATTTAGTCTCCAATGCAATAGTATTGAGAGAGGTGGCTTTGGGAGGTGATTGAGTCATGAGGTCTCTGCCCTCATGAATGGAGTTAGATGCCTTTATAAAAGGGCTTGAGGGAATAGGAAGTTTACCTGTTTTTGGCCTTTTGCTATGTGGGGACAGTGTTCCTACCCTCTGGAAGACCCAGTGTTCAAGGCACCATCTTGGAAGCAGAGATTGGACCACCAGCAGACAACCAAGCCTGCCAGTGCTTCGATCTTGGATTTCATAGCCTCCAGAACTGTGAGAGAAATGAATTTCTGTTCTTTCTAAATTACCCAGTCTCAGATATTCTATTAATATTATAGCAGCCCTAAATGGACCAACGCAGGGTAGAATAGTCTATAGGAATAAGTTTGTGCAGAAAAAGTAACTGCAGCCTTGAGATCTAGGCCAAGGATAACAAACTCAAAATCCTACAGAGGCTGGGCAGGTATGCTGGGGACACTGGAGAACGAAAGAGTTCATATAGAGAGACCCACTAGGAATGCGTTCCATTCCAAAAAATCTTTAGGTTTTCTACTTTGTGAGCATATGATTGTTCATAATAGTCTCTGATCTTTTGTATTTCTGTTGTGATCTTTTCTCTTTCCTACATTAGTGTAGCTAGTAGTTTATCAATTTGTTTATCTTTTTGAAGAAACAACTTTTCATTTTGTTCCTTCTTATTGTTTTTGGTTTTTATTTCATTTAGTTCTGATTTTTGCTATTTCTTTTCTTCTGCTAAATTTGGGTTGATTTGTTGGTTTTTAGTTACTTGAAGTTAAATAGTAGTCTAATTTGTGCTCTTCCTACTTTTTTAATGTAGGCATTTAACGCTATAAACTTCCCTCTGAGCACTGCTTCCTCTGTATCCCACAGGTTTTGGTACATTGTGTTTCATTATCATTCGTTTAATTTTTTTTTTTAATTTTTGTCTTAATTTCTTTATTGACCTAGTGATTGTTTAGGATCATGTTGTTTGATTTCCATGTATATATAGTTTCCAAAGTTCCTAATATTGATTTATAACTTTATTCCACTGTGGTCTAAGAAGACACTTGATGTAATTTTGATTTTTTAAAATTTGTGTGGATGTGTTTTGTAGCCTAATATGTGTCCTGTCTTGGAGAATTTTCCATATGCTGATGAAAAGAAAATATATTTTGTAGTTGTTGGATAGAATGTTGTATAAATGTTAAATCCATTTGGTCTAAAGTCAAATTGAAGTCTAATGTTTCTTTGTTGCTGTGTTCACTCAATGATTTGTCCAGTGCTGTGAGTGAGGTGTTGTAGTCCACTACTATTTTTGTATTGGTTTCTATCTCTTTCTATAGGACTAGTAATATTTGTTTTATGAATCTGGATGTTCCCATAATGAGTGCAGGTATACTTAGGATTGTTCTATCCTCTTGCTTAATTGATCCCTTAATCATTATGTAATGACCTTCTTTTTCTCTATTTTACTGTTTTTCATGCAAAGGATGTTTTATCTAATATATGCATAGCTACTATGCTTTTGGTTTCCATTTAGGTGGAATATATTTTCTACTCCTTCACTTTCAATCTACATATATCTTTTTGGTAAGATGAGTTTCTTGGAAGTAGCATATAGTTGGATCATTTTTAAAATCCATTCTGCCAATCTATATCAGTTCAGTGAAGCATTTAATCCATTTATATTCAAGGTTAGTATTGATATGTAAGGCTTCGTTACTATCATATTGTTGATTGTTTTCTAGTTGTTTTACAAACTCTTTGTTCCTTTCTTTTTTGCTGTATTTTGTCTTCATAATTTGATAACATTTTATCATGTTGCTATTTGACTCCTTTCACTTTATTTGTGTGATTGTTTTTTAAGACCTGTAAGTTTCATATATTTGTGTGTTTTTGTGATGGTGAATATTGATCTTTTGTTTCTATGTTTAAGACCCCTGGAGCATTTTATGTAGTCTTGGTCTAGTGGTGAATTCCCTCAGCATTTGCTTATCTGGGAAAGACTTTATCTCTCCTTCATTTGTGAAGTTTATTCTGGCAGGATATAAAATTCTTGGCTTTCAGATTTTTTTCTTTCTGCACTTTGAAAATGCCATTCTATTCTCTTCTGGAATGTAAGATTTCTGTGGAGAAGTCTGCTGTTAGTCTGATGGGGTTTTATTTGTAAGTAACTAGAAGCTTTTCTCTTGCTAAATTTAAAGTTCTTTCTTTCACTTTGACGTTAGACATTCTAAATATAATATAATATGGTATGGTGAAGTCCTTTTTGCTATGTTTGTCTGAGAATCATTGGGCCTCCTATATGTGGACATCTAAGTCTTGCTAGACTTGGGAAACTTTTATAGATTATTTTCTTAGTTATATTTTCTAACCTTTTTGATCTCTTTTTCCCCTTAGGAATACTCATAACTCCTAAGTTCAGTCACTTTATGTAGTCCTAGACTTCTTCAAGGCTTAAACATTATTTTTTATTCTTTTTTTCCTTACTTTTGTCTGACTGTATTATTTCTAAGACCTGTCTTCAAATTATGAGATTCTTTCTTCTACTTGGTCTAATCTGGTATTGAAGCTTTTGGGTGTAATTTGTATTTCCTTCAGTGAATTTTTCAGTTCAGCATTTCTGGGGCTGTTGTTGATTTTTTGTTTTTCTTGTTGTTTACAGCTATCTATCTCCTTGGTAATTTTTTTATTCTTATCCTGAATTCATTTTCT
>NW_012149174.1:10558674-10562166 GCF_000956105.1 Propithecus coquereli
TGGAGCCCCTTCCAGGCAAGCAGTATGAGCAAGAAGCTTTGGGGATTTCAGTCTGCTCATGTGTCTTTCTCAACAGCAGCCCACAGCAGGGTAGTGGGGCCTTTCCAGAGATGTACGGAAGTGCTTGGTCTCCCCTTTCCCTCCTTGGAGCAGTGCTGTGACAGCAGGCATGTCTTTACATCCTTGGTGTCTGGATTCTCAGAATGGTGCCCAGCTTAGGGTCAAAGGCCTGTGGAATTCCATTTGTGTTCCCTTTCTGGAGAAATTTCTTATGTACTCTCTAGGCATCTCCCTGTGTTAAGCCTAAAGCCCACATGGGTTGAAGGGTTCTCCCATAGCCAAGATTGTAAAAGTCCATTTCAGAGTGTGGATTCCTTATAGTTTCTCTCTTACTGTTGCCCACATCCAGGAGTTTCTCCCAGTTTCTCAGCAAGTCCCCAACTGGGCAAGCTACATTGAACTCTCTCCTTCCTTACTTTTCTCTGGTGTTTTATTTTAGATGATCTGTTCAACATGGGACTATTTACTTACTTTTCTGGCTCCTCTCCATGAAGGAGACACATAGTACCTGCATCTATTGCTCCCTTTTTCAGATGTTTCTTAGGCCACTGTTGAACACTCTCTGTTGCTGGAGCTGATATTGATTTTCATAATTTTAATGTTAAAATATTCATTCCAATTTAAGATTTTTAAAGAAAATTTTGTTTATCATACTAATTATTGTTAAAACTTACAAAAAGCATTCAGATTTTCTTTGGATAATGCTGATACTTTGTTCAGTCATATTTATATCTTGTTAAATAGGGGTAGAGATTTTAAATGTATTGAATATTTAAAGTTCTTTTATAGTAATTATTATCTATGGGGTTTGTAGTGGTCAAATTATTAAATAATAATCTAATTTATTTGAATGAAGTTTTTTTTTTTAAGGGAGAAAGCCTTATTCCTTCATTTTTGGAAAAGAGGAACAATGTAAGGTAATGTGGTGAGGCAATTTTCTTATTTTAAAGATAACTATTTTTTGAGCCAAGAAATAAGCTCCGGCTATAGCTTTAACAATATACAATTTAACTTCCTCTTTTCCATGATTCCAAACAAAATAATCACATTTTAAAAAGAGTCTACATAGTCAGGCATACTAATAAACAAGAAACTATCATTCAGTTTATCAATTAATGTGACATATATATGTTTAGTTACTTTGTGTAATTAAAATCATTGGCTGTGAAGGTCGAAATATCTAAATTCTTTGCTTGTATACGTTTTAGTGTTTTTCCCATTAAAGTACATATGTGTTTTTAGGAAAATATATTAAGAATTCCTTTTCTTTAACTTTGTGCAAATCCTGGAACATAGGCCCTATAGTGTTTGTTGAATGAATGAAGGATTAATTGAGATTTTTATTTTAATAGAAAGTTCCAAGGGATGGGGCAGTGGAAGGAATCTTTATGTTTTTGCTGACAGACTGATCTTTACAGAAAGAGATTTGAGAACTCTTGCTTTGAACTAATAGGAAAACGGAAATATCTTGAACTGTATTAGTCATTGTTTATTGGCTGCTTTTATAATTGAAATTAGATATTTGCAAAAAGAAGTTGAAATATTTATTTTGTTAACCTGGCTCCATCAATTCTGGAAATCTATAGTAAAACTTTAATAAAGAGTTTTATTACATATACCTATTACTACATCCAAAAGTGTGACACCTGTACTCCCACAATAAGTCAGATGAGAAATCTAACCTGTATATAACATATGAAACTATTTTAAACAAAATTATCTTAAGGATAATTTCCAGTAGATCTTGAAATAAGTTCAGATCTTTTGAGTGTGGTATTCTAGTACTGCTGTGACAAATTATCACAAAAGTAGTTACTTAAAACAATGCAAATTTATTATCCAACAGTTCTGTAAGCCAGGTCTCACTGAGCTAAAATTAGGGTGTTGGCAGACCTGCATTCCTTTCTGGAGGCTCTCGGGAAAAATCCATTTTCTTGACTTTTCTAGCTTGCAGAGGCTGCCTGCATTGTTTGACTTGTGGCCTCTTCCATCTTCAAAATCAGCAGTATCTGGTTGAGTCTTACTTTGCATCACACTTGACTCTTCTGACTATTTTTCTCATTTAAGTATCTTTGTGGGAACATTGGGCCCACCTGGATAGTCTTTTTATTTTAAAGTAAGTTGATTAGCAACCTTAATTTCATCTGCAACCTTAGCTCCTCTTGACATATAACATATTCACAGATTCTGGGAATTGGGAGTGGACATCTTTGAGGAGGCTGTTATTTTGCCTGCTATGGTGGGTTTTAAGTGTTATTCAATATGTATTAAACCAGGGTTGTACACTTTGTTTCATGGGTGAGAGATAGGACTCACAGATCAGTCATTTTTTCTTTAATGTGTTCTTCATGGTGTAGGAATCTAAAATGTTTTACATTTAAATTAGTTGTCAACATTAAAAATATAGTCTTGGTAAAATAGTACAAGTTTCTAGATTCTACAGAAAAAAAAAGAGAATTGGGCAATCATAGTTTGGCAACAACTGGCTAAAGTGTATTTGTAGTTACTCAATTTAAATAGGTTACATGTTCTTTAAAATTTTATCAGTGACTTCATTGCTCCCGCTGTATTTCTAAATCTGAGGCTAGGTCTCAGTAGCCATTTTTTCTCTTTTAGTTGGTCCATTTCTTTTATATATATATTGTGTATCTAGTCCCTCTCAGCATTTGACATCCTGTGTTAAATGAGTAAATATCTATTAAGTTAATTTGTAGTAAGTATGCATTTCACTTTATCATGACCACAGAATAAATAAAGCAATACATTACTTTTCTAAATTTCTCTACTTTTCTAAATCAGATTCTCAGACTCCATTTACTGGTGGCAGAAAATTTAGTTTCATTTGTTATGGTGACCAAATTCCCAGAGGAGTACTCTTTGGTAACCTGTAGCCTGGGTTAAAATAAATATGCTATAATAGAATAAATATATTCTATTAAGGATCCTTATGCAGATTATATAAATCCTACAAATCAATAAGACAATGACAAATATTCTAACCAAACATTGGGAAACATCTTCAAAAAATGATTCAAATGGTCAATAAATATGAAAAAAGATGCTTGGTATTGTTATTTAGGAAGAAAATGTGATTAAAAACCATAATCAGATACACAGCCACAAAAGTAGAAAAATTAAAGAGACTGACAGTCTCATGTTTTGGTGAAGATATAGAACAACTGGAGCTATATTGCTGATAGCAGAATAACTTGATATAATGTTGGAAACTCCTTGGCCATATTTATTAAAGCTGAATTTCTACCTGCCTATGATCTAAAAATTCTACTGTTATTTATGCATCACATCAAGAGGGCCTGTGTTTATCAAAAGACAAAAATGTTTATAGTAGTTTTATTTATGCTGGCTCCCAGCTAGAAAGAACCATATGTTCATTAACAGGAAAATGAATAAATAAGTTGTAGAGTATTCATA
>NW_012149174.1:10562216-10578787 GCF_000956105.1 Propithecus coquereli
TTTTTTTTTTTTTTCGCACGTTAAAGATGTTATTTCATTGTCTCCTGGATTGCAAAATTTCTTATAAGAATATGGCATTTTTATTGTTGTTGCTTTGAATGTGTTATTTCTTGATGCTTTTAAACACTTTGACTTACAAAATCTTTGTAGATTTAATTAAGTGGCGGTTTCTTTATATGTATCTGGCTTGGGATTGCAGAACTTCTTGAATTTGTGCATTGATATCGTCCATCAATTTTGGAACATTTCCAGGTATTATCACTTTAAATATTGCTTCTGCCCCACTCTCTCTCTCTCCTCTCCATCTGGGACTCCAAATCACATATGCTACACATTTATACATTTTAACTGTCTCTGATATGTAGCTTATACTTTTTTTCCTCCCTTTTTTAATCTCTTTATGCTTTGGTTTGAAGATTTTGTATAGATCTCCCTTCCATTTTGCTAACCTTCTCTTCTGCTGCTATATCTAATCTTATTTTTAATAATATCCATTGAGTTATTAATTTCACATATTGCCTTTTTGTAGTACTAAACTATCCATTTGATTCTTTTTTAAAGTTTCAATTTCTTTAGTAAAATTCTCCATTTTTTATATCATCTTCATAATTTAATAATTATAGCTATTTTAAAAATTGTTGCTAGCTAAACTGTGTGGATCTCCTATGGGCTTCTTCTCTTCTTTCTTTCTCTTGGTTATTCTTCCTATGATTTTATCTCTTGGCATGGCTAGTAATTTTTGATTGGCTGCTGGACATTATGAAAAAAGATCTGTAGGATACAGGTGGTGTTTTACTCTACCACAAAGAATATTTTTCTCTGCTATATTGATAGAGTGGAGGCTGACCACGTGTGAGGTAGGAGGCTGGCTTGCAGTTTTATAAGGCTCAGCCTATCTCTAGTTTTTATCCATTGCTAGAACATGTATGTCTGCATCTCTAGAGCTTTCACTTAAGAGCTTACAGGGCTGTACACCCTCAGTACCAAGAAACTATGAGAAATTTGGCTCTGCTTTTTCAGAGGCTTTCACCATAGGTCCTGTATGTCTGCAAAGTATGAGAGTTTACCACTTTTTCTGCAGCCTTTAACTCTGGCCTTGTGGTTACAGGGACCCCTTCCATTTGTGAATCTTTGTCTCTACAGTACTGCTAGATAATGGGATATCTGTTTTTCAGGGGTTTTTGGCTTAGCATTTTACCCTTTTGCATTGTACAGTCTCAGGATTTGGGAAGGAAGTATTTTGAGAGGAAACAGCCATAGTCTGAGGTCCTCCGGTCTTGAATTTGGTCACTTCTCCATGTCACCGCCAAGAACTTTGCTGGTATCTCTCTCCTCTGGCAGGATCCCTCGCTCAGATTTGCAGCCTCTACCCCCAACCCAGAACTGGCAGAGGCCCTCAGGGTAAAAGTGATTATATATTTGCAGCTTACCTCTGAGAAGTTCTCCCCCCTCCAGAACTTAATATCTCTAGTTCTTATTACTTCTGCAGCATTCTGATGCCTTTAAGCATATAAGTTTAGTATTTAATCTTAATTTTCTAGCTGTTCATGGTGGGATCTTTGGCTGCTATAATAATTCCACCCCATTGTAGTACTACCATTTTTTGAATATATTTGTGGATGGCACTGTGCTGAATGCTGGGGTTGCAGAGGAATAGAACTTGAGGTTTTCCTTGGAGATTTAAAAAATTTTGTAATTACAGGGCATATACAACAAAAGATAACTAATAAGACAGAACATTATATGATAACTTCCTAATAAATTGTATAAATAATAAATTAGAAGGTCAAGAGAGACCTCAACTCTAGGATAGTTAAGGAAGGTAAACTTTTAGAGTTAACTTTAAAGAAAGGGTATTATGAGTTAATATTAATAAGGTCAAAATAACGCCTTGAGAATTTTAACCTATAGGGCCTAAAGACACCATTCAAACATATAAAGATGTATACCCAATAATCAATAATTGAGAGTATCTTCTAATGCTGTGTTTTATGGAATTGGCCCACTATCATATTTTGGTAAAATTATAAAAAGTAATATTTTAATTGTTCATATATATATTTCCCATCAATAGAATTAATGAAATTTTAATAATGTAGCCTTTACTAGTAGGGGTGAATCCTACTTCTCTCAGGAATGAAAATTAAAGAACTTGTGATAAAACTAGGTAAAAAGTCTACCAAAGATCAAGGTAAGAGGAGATACTTGATTTCTGGTCTCACAGATTAAGGATTAATTTCTGTGAATAAATTTTGGAAAATGCAACAAAATTGTAAATAATGTGAGACCAAAAAAAAAAAAAAATTGGTGGGAGTGATATCACTGCTGTTTGTCTTTGAATGCTCTATGGCTCAATTATGATTGGTTTTTGAGCAAGTCTTATTCACTTCAATGAAAAATATTAGAAAAATATAACATAATCCAAGATACTTTCAAAATACTTGAAGGCTATAAGGAAATGAGAAGAAAATGGTAATGAGCAACAACAGATGTTTCTTTCTTGGATGAGTAATTAGAGATAGAAATAGCATCTTGCAGAAAGCAAAAGGGTTTTTATCACCAACTTTTTAGGAATTCAGCAAGATATTTCACAAATATGCATGAATTTTGAGACTTAAAAAAGTGAGGAAGAAATGCAGATCTATAAGTTCTAAGAGGTTATGTGTTGGTCCAGATTTTATGCCTTGATGGACCAGGCAAAAACCACAAAAGACCCTTTTTACCAACATGTTTCAGTAGCCGAAATTATATCATGATAGATTCATTCCTTTGGGTCGAAGTGTGAATATCTGTATTTCACTGTGTAATCATACAGTTCTCTGGAGTGGTAATATATAAGTTTTTTTTTTTTTTTAACTAACTTTTCCACACTGATGTCTTAGTAGGAAAATGTAAAAGAACAGTTGGTTGAAAGGAATGGCATGTGGCAAAGGATATTTTGTATTAAAGGGATATAAATGTAGGTTTGCATCACTAAAATACTTATATACACTATTAGTATTCCATCGGTAACTCTGATTGAACCTATTTCATTGCACATTGGCTACTTTAGAAAGGTACTGTAAGAGAGTGAGTTAAGGATAGATGAACGATAAGGTGAAGAAAATTTCTCTGGCTATTTATTTTGGTCTGCACAGCCTTACTATGTATTTGAAAAAAAAAATCAGTGCAGAATATTAATGCTGTGGCTTCTTCCTCTGCAGAATCCATTTGCTCTTAACATTACTGTTTGGAAATTTGACCAGCTGCCTGATTTTTTTGTCATGGTTTCTGTTTCCTGCCCTCTTCTGAGCTCCATCTCTGGTGACTCCACACTGCTACTCCCCTCCACCCTCATGTAGAAAGACAGCCAACAGTATTGTGAATGTTGAGGTGTTTGATATTCCCAAGCTTTCAATTTCAAAATTACACGATGTAGGTCAATCTTCTTAACTAAGCCACATGCTTGAAGCCTATAATCATGGTTTCTGTCATCTCATTTCTGTGTCATTTGGGGAAATTGTATTTAAGTCTGTAACATTTTCTATTTTTATTTGGTATCTCCAGCATTAGAAACTATGTCATTAATATTGTTTTGCCTGTGTGTATGTGTGTATGTGTATGCATCTCTGTGTTTGAATTACAATGCCTACTGTTTCATCCTGGAGTTTTACTCTAGGCCTGGATTTGTAGGTCATTTCCTGTTGCTAGTTGTCTTGACAGAACACATGCGGTTGCCAGAATCAGCACGTTATTAGCAACAGTGATGCCTTTGGTGCTTTTTCTAACTTACTGTCATAGCCAATGTTAACTCATACCTTTGTGTTATACTCTCTCTATATATTTCTTAATTTTTATTTAATCATTTTTTTCACTGATAGTAGGGAAATGTAAGTACAAAGAAATAGTCACAAATTTTTCATGATGACAAGAAGAAAGGAAGAAAATGGTCATGTTTTATTTGGCTCCATTTTGGTTTTATCAGATGGTATTTTATTAATCTTTCATGTCAGTGACAGTGTGTACTCACAAAAATATAGTCACTAATGAGCACGTTTTCAGATTATGCTATCTTTTTATATTTTAAGCTGTTACTACAAAACACTTTTAGTATGTTAAACACAAAAGAACTTAAATTTCTATTTTTGCATTCTATTATAAAACTTCCAAATTAAGTACTTCATGCTGATAACCATGTAATAATGTGTTTGTAATCTAAAGTGTTCAAATTGGAATGGGAGGCTCAAAACTGTAGCAGTGTTCTGGGCTATCAGAAGTACCTGTGTCAAATGCTCTGCTTCCGTTGTTAGACTGTAGTCCTAGAACAAGGAGCATCTGAATACACCATTTCACAGTGGGTAGCCCCACTGTTCAGCACAGGAGTTTTTCTGATTGTGATCCATTGAGAAGTTATAGGATTTAATGGCCCAGAAATTTACATTTTACCTCTCTGACCTCATGCAGTCATGTACTTTAATAAAATTTGTAGCAACATGGCTAACTCCTGGGATTGTCGATAATTGTATTCTCAAGTATATATGGCAGTCCATTGTTTCTTTTCTCCTTCTTAATATTTAATGCATGCATTAAAGAAATGTATGTTTGTTTTCTCAGATATCTCATGAAATAAAATCCTTACAAATACCCAATGAGTTGATAACATTCATTTAAACAATGATTGGATCTCCCTTCCTCCAAGGTAGTGTAATAAATCAGAAGTCATTGATTAGGAAGTTCTAACCTTTATGATTCTCCAGGACTCATTTTTATCTTTTAGAGGGATTGAAAACTTAAAATATAGCATAGAATCAAAATTTAAGAAAGTTACATCTTTTATAGATTTTAAGTATTTTTAGCCAAATGAAACTCAAATATAAAATTATAAGAAATTCATTGAATTATGATGCTTAGAGTTTTATTTATTTAGCATCCATAGTGAGATAAGGATTCTTAAAAGTATATGTTGGAATCCTTTGTTTGCTTTATAGTTCTGAAAAGTCTAAAGCCCATATTTAATTTGTGTTTTTTTTTTTCCCTGAAAGCACTGGAGTTAAATGATTTTTTAAAAGTTGGTTTCTTTTAACTTTGGTGGGGGTAGGGAATGGGTACAGTTGATATATTCCACTTCTAGAAATAGTAGATTAAGTTGTTTTAAACCAAAACTTGTGTTGAGAACAAACAGAAAAACCGGACAAAGATATTTTTTAAAAATTAAAAATTTTGTAAAGGCATCAAGATATACCATAGCAGCAAGGATTTGCAGGTCCAAGATTTAGGAGAGAAGGAGAACCAAACCTGCAAGATAAGGCCAGCACTTGGAAGAAACATGCTTAGAGTTAGGTGGGGTAGTTCAGAAGGAGAAAAGACCCAATTCTCCATAAATATTTAACAATTAAAAATTTATATGCAGCTAGTAATATGGCTTCAGATATACCAAAAGCAAAATTGACAGAACCAAAAAGAGAAATGCACGAATATACAATTATCATGTGAGATTTTTACACAACTTTCCTTGTAACTAACAGAACAAACAGATACAAATAAGTAAGTAGATAGAAGATCTGACCATCAGAGTAACTCCACAGTGCCTCCCTAGAGATACCTATGAAATCAAAACACAGCTTGCTGTGTTTTCTCCAGAAGCTGTTGGCAACTTGATGGGTCACCTGCATGTGGTTTCTGCCTTACTTGCCTCGTTTTTCTTTCTCATTTATTTTTGCTGCTTTGAGTTTGTGTTACACAGGATTGGCATATTGGCTGTGTCTCATATGGGGCTTGGATTAAGAAAGAAAATTATTCTTTAATAACAGTGCTTATTTGAAAAATACAGGGTTACTGCAGCATCTCCTTACCAAGCAATGATACTCCAGATGCTTAAGCTCTCTCTGTGCATGATAAGGAGATTAGACATTAATGACAATAACAACAAGAAGGCAAGTGTTAATCAGTAGTTCAACTATGGCAAGAACATAAAACTTTATCCATATTGTGAAAATACCAGCATTAAAATATCTATGTTCCTAACGTCACACACGTACTAAAGGACAAGGGCAGAAGCATTCTCTTCCCATGGAATGAATACAAAATGGAAGACCTATGGGAAAAGTTTTCTGTGGAGTCAAGAGTAATTGAACAATAAATAGTATTTAGCAAAAACTATTTTGACAAAAATGTAGTAAATTTCCAAAAACGTAAAATAGCTATTCATTTTGCGGTAAAGTGCTGTGCTGTAATTAAGGGGAGTTCTGAAAATTTAAGCCATATGTTTGATATAAATAGTAAAATATACTTTTTACCCCCAAACCAAATTCAATAAAGCATTTTCATGGAAATTAATTTAGGAGAGTAGATTTTATAGCAGATAAATGCCTAAAGAGTTAGCATATGGTCTAAAATGTAGCTCTGGGAAAACACTACATTCTAATCTGCTCTCTTTCTTAGTTGAATAAATTTCTTCTCTAAACAATTTGGCCTTTTAATTTCTCCATACTCTTGTCTTTAATGGGCATGTACATTTCTGAAGTTCTTTGAAAATATAAATCCAAATAATAGTACATATAGCACCTGTCTGGGTGATTTTCGAATATTTACCTTTACCCACAGCTCAGTCTATTTGTTGTTCCAGGGTGGCTTTTCCTGCACTACTGGGATATACCTCTTGAAGGCACACTGTCACCTCAAACTCTGTATATCCCCAAATATACAAATCATAAATCATATCCTATTCCTAAAGAATCTCTAATACCTACATTGTCATGTTCAAATCATTTATTCTGGAAAATAAGGGTTATCTTTACAGGTTCATCTCATAGTGATTCCCTTCACTTGCACTGCACTTAATACAAAAGTGTTATTAAATATTCCCTAAAGATATAATCTGCATTTTCACACTGCTTTGTCTCTTTCCATATCATTCCCTCTGCCTGATGGTACTGCTTCCGAAATATACCCTTCGTGTATTTTGAGGTTCTGTTTAATCATCTCTTCCTAATGTTTTTTGAATATCTCAAGCAAAAATTTGTATATTCACAGTTGAAGTTTTGTTGCTATTATTGGTGAACCATTTTATTCCTCTAGTAAACTAAACATTCTTTTAGGTCATTTAGAATATTTTATTTATCTTGGTCTCTTTTATAATGCATAGAATAATTTTTATCAATAAATTTGTGAAAATGTGCAAGTCTGGGTTTCCTCATAAACTGACAAGTAAAATAGTAAATCATATATTTTATAATATATAATATATTAATAGCTGTTTTATGTTTTTATAAATTTACTATGTTTTTGTCAAAATAGTTTTTGTTAGATACTATTTATTGTCTAATTACTCATGACTCCACAGAAAACTCTTCACATAGGTCTTCCATTTTGTATTCATTCTGTGGGAAGAGAATGCTGCTGTCCTTGTCTTTTAGTGTGTCTAGGATGTTAGGAAAACTGGTATTTTAATGCTGGTCTTTTCACAATATGCATAAAGTTTTATGTTTTTGCCATAGTTGAACTGCTGATTAACACTTGCCTTTTTGTTGTTATTGTCGTTAATGTCTAATCTCCTTATCATGTATAGGGAGAGCTTAAGCATCTGGGGTATCATTGCTTGATAAGGAGGTGCTGAAGTAACCTGTATTTTTACTGAAAGTTATTTTGAGAAGTAGGTAGATATTTCTATTTTAGTAAGGAAGGGTTTTCTTAGGGAGTGGCCAAACAAAGGTTACTTAAAAATTTCTATAAAGGTCTATCCTAATTTTCTTATCAAAATATCATAAATGTCCATTGATGGATGTGTGTTTTGCCTGATAATTGTCAACTAAAAGGGGACCATATAGCATGGTGAAAAAGGATGCTGATAATGCTGAGAACTTAAAAATAAGGACAAAATCACTTTAATATTTAAAATAATTAGTTATGAAAGTTGAGAATAAAAAGTGAATTGGTTTGAGAATTATAATAAATAACATTATTAACCACTTCAGTTGAAATTCTTAAAAGAAGCCAGAATCTTTAAAACTAAAACGCTATCATAATCAACCCATTTATTTTATGGCATATCTTTGAGAACTTGACAGCTATAATGTATTTGTTAATGAATTTATAACTTGACTTGCTTCAAAAATCCATTTACAGAGGGAGGGGAAAATGGTGGATCAGTGGTGACCTCCTGGCTCTCTGCTTCCAGAGTAAGAGGTAAAGAACACGGACAGCTACACATGAGTGGATCACTCTCCCACAAGAACAGCATCTTGAATCTGCAGAGAAACATCATGGGACAAGCAGTGCTGGGACAAAAAGAGGTGAATTGGAGAATCGACCACAAAGTCTGGAGAGTGCAAATATAAAATAAGCAATAGAGTGCGAGATGGCTGTGCCTGTCAGCCGGCCAGGGCAGTGTGATTTGACTCACAGGAGGACGATTCTTCCTCCACCAACCTCCACATCCACTCAGGCAGGAAAGTGCCTGAAATCAGTGCAAAGCTGTAGCATGGGATGACAGGCTATGTGGAAATGAGACAATAGCGGGAAATATTTTGAACTCCCCGGTGCTCTGTGCTAGGTCTACACTGGGTGGGGCGGGAACTGGTCTGAGTGCACAGTTCCTGGGTCTGCAGGAGGGAGGTTGGAGACAGACACTTCGCCTCTGGTGGTCAGAGGGACCACAACAAAGGAGGTGAACACCAAAAGGGAGGCCCTGCCTTTGGAAACCACTGGAGATGCGGCTGGCTCAGGGTGGGACAGAGAGTACAGGTGCTTCTACTGGACTGACGTGAGACAGTGGAACAGCGAAGCAGTGGGGACAGCCAGCAGCTCATTAAGACAGCCTGCAAAACCCAGCACGTGCTGCCCCCTCGAGCAGTCACCTCCAGTGCTGGCTCTCAGTGGGTGGACAGCCTCCATTTTAGGGGTCCACAGCCCAGAAATGCTGTGGTGTGTTGTGGTTCTGGGCACCACCCCTTCCCCAGCACAGCAGGACAGGCTCAGGCAATGGTCGCAGGCAACGCCCCTGCCCTGGCCTGCCAGAGCAGGCCCTGCTCTTGAAGGAGGGGAGTAATGAGAGACGCTGCTTTCTGGGTGAGACACACAGTGGCCTCAGGCAGTCCCCCTCTCCCAGCCAAGCAGGGCAGGCTACATCCTTGGAGGCAGGGAGAAGGGAGAAAAGTCGCTTTCTCTGTGCAACCGGCGTGAATTTTTGGGACCTTGAAACTAAGCAAAAGGGGGCACACTGTTGATTTGGTCCAGTGGGCTGGCCTTGATCATCTGATAAGAACATAACACAAGGGCTTGGCCTTGGTGCCCGGGCCTCTGCCAGCTTTGGGGCTTGTGGACTGAGAAGGAAAATCCTGGCCAGAGTCCTCAGCAATTGCACCAATTGACATTCCCCACTATGAGCTGCCTTCCAAGTGTGGTGAAAGAGCCCTGAGTAACATATTAACAGCTTTCCCCTAGCAGCAGATCAAGCAACCATAGAAATATATACTCTCAGGCTTGTAGGTACCAGTTGCCCTTACCCCACCTAAAGTGGCAACAGGGCTCAAGTAACCCTTGGAAGTGCCAAGACATTTCCCAAAGATCAAGGCTCTCATATACCCCATTCAGGGATTTAGAGTCCAATACAAAAGCATTGGAATACCTTGATAATTGGCTCCTCCACAAAAACTACAAGCAACAACAGAGAGGGTAACCCCATAGCTCAACACAGTGCCTTCCATCTCAAACTATTGGAGGGCAGAGGAGTCACACACACAAGAGTGATTCACCACCTGGGAGCTTAAGCAAGGGGTCCAAACTCACTAATCTCCTTTGACAAGAGGTGAAGACAACAGGTCATAGATAAACCAACAGGCTAAAACACCTCTAAGGCAATACAGGACCAGCACACATCTCCCCAGCACTGTCAAGGAGTGTCCCTTTGGGGACTTGGAGATAAGGCCATAAACCAGCCCCAGCACCCCCAGTTCTCGACACAGTAGCCTGATGAGAATGAATCAGTGAAAGAACACAGGAAACATGAAAGATCAGAGAGAAAAGTCACCCCCCCAAAAAACATTCAATCTCCATCAATAGATACCAACTTACATGATATGATTAAACTGACAGAGGAAGAATTATGAATATGGATTGTAAGAAAACTAAATGGAATTGAAGAGAAAACAAGAACCCAACATAAAGAAGCCACAAGAACAATATAGGAAACGAATGAAAAATTCTCTAAAGAAATTGAAATACTACAAAAAAATCAAACAGAAGTTCTGGAAATGAAAGACATATTTAGGATACTACAAAACACAGCGGAAAGCCTCAAGAACAGAATGGATCATGCAGAGGAAAGAATCTCAAAGTTTGAAGGTAATGCCCATGTGCTAAACAAATTGAATGAAGAAAAATAACACAGAAACAAGAGACAAGAAGAAAACATACAAGAAATGTGGGATTATGTAAAGAAGCAAAATATAAGAATCATAGGCATCCCAGTGAGAGAGAAGAAGAAAATACACAAGGGCTAGAAAATTTATTTCATGGAATACTGGAGGAAAATATGTCTGGCCTGGCCAGAAATCCAGATATCCAGATGCAAGGAGCACACAGAACTCCTGTGAGACTCAATGTGAAAAGGCAGTCACCATGTCACATAGTTATTAGGCTGACCAAAGTAAACATGAAAGAAGCAATCCTTTGAGCAGTGAGATGAAAACAGCAGATAACCTACAAAGGAAAACCTGTCAGACTAACTGCAGACTTCTCAACCAAAACTTTACAAGCCAAAAGGGACTGAGGTCCTATCCTCAATCTTCTAAAACAGAATAATGGCCAACCTAGAATTCTCTACTTGGCAAAACTAAGCTTCATTTATGAGGGAGAAATAAAGACCTTTCCAGACAAGTAATCACTGATGGGATTTGTGAAGACCAGACCTGCCCTACAGGAAGTACTCAGACCTGCACTACGCACTGAACAGCCCAATGGACATTCACTAAAGTAAAATCACTCAAGGGTTAAAGTCTAGAACCTGGATTCCATGATGGCTCAAGGAGTAAAACAAAACAATAGAAATTCACCCAACAATATGAACAGAAATCTACCCCAAATATCAAACCTCTGAATAAATGTGAATGGCTTGAATTGTCCTCTGAAGAGATATAGACAGGCTAAGTGGATAAAAATCCACAAGCAAAGTATCTGATGTCTACAGGAAATGCATCTAACCCATGAAGATTCTTTCAGGCTCAAGGTCAAGGGTTAGAAAACAATCCTCCAGGCAAATGGAAGCCAAAAGAAAGCGGGGGTGGCTATATTTATTTCAGATAACATAAGCTTTAAAATAGCAAAAGTAAGAAAGGACAGATAGCCACTATATAATGGTAACAGGAAAGATCCAATAAGAAGACTTAACAATTCTTAATATTTATGCACCCAACTCAGGGATACCCAGGTACATAAAGCAAACCCTCTTTGATCTAAATAGCATGATAAACAATAACGCCATAGTGGCCAGGGATTTAAACACCACACTGACCAAACTGGACAGATCTTCCAAACACAAAATAAGCAAAGAAATAATGGACTTAATAGAGCTCTAGAACAAAAGGGTCTAACAGACATCTACAGAACATTCCACCCAAATAAAGCTGAATATATGTTCTTCTCATCAGCCAATGGAACTTTCTCCAAAATTGATCACATACTAGGCCACAAATCAGACTGTAACAAATTCGAAAAAATAGAAATTATACCATGTATCTTCGCAGATCATAGTGGTATAAAATTAGAGTTCAATTCCAACAGAAACACTCACCGCTTCACAAAGTCATGAAAGTCAAACAATCTATTGTTGAATAACTATTGGGTCAAGGAGGAAATACAAAGGGAAATCAAAAGATTCTTTGAAATAAATGATAAGGGGGACACATGTTATCAGAATCTGTGGGATACAGCAAAAGCATTCCTGAGAGGAAAACTAATAGCATTAAATGCTCACATCCAAAACCCAGAAAGCTTAAAAATCAACAAACTAATAAACAGTCTCAAGGAACTGGAAAAGGAAGAGAAAATCAATTCCAAACCTAGTAGAAGAAAATAAATAACTAATATCAGAGCAGAATTAAATAAAATTGAGAATAAAAGAACTATACTGAAGATCAACAAAACCAAAAGCTGGTTTTTTGAAAAGATAAACAAAATTGACATCCCTCTCGCTAGATTGACAAGAACTAGAAGGGAAAGAACTCTAATAAACTCAATTAGAAAAGAAAAAGGAGATGTCATAACAGACACCACGGAAATACAAAACATTATCTTTGAGTACTATAAAAACCTATATGCCCAAACACTACATAATGTGGAGGAAATGGACAAATTCCTGGAAACATACAACCTCCCTAAGTTCAAGCAGGAGGAAATGGAATTCCTGAATAGACCAAAATCAAGTACAGAAATTGGACCAGCAACTAAAAACCTTCCAAAAAGAAAAAGTCCCGGAGCAGATGGGTTCACACCCTCACTTTACCAAACATACAAAGAAGAACTCATACCTATACTACAGAAATTATTCCACAACATTGACAAAGATGGTATCCTGCTCAAGTCATTCTATGAAGCCAATGTCACCTTGATACCAAAGCCAGGAAAGGGCACAACAAAAAAAGAAAACCACAGACCAATCAATATCCCTCATGAATATAGATACAAAAATCCTCAATAAAATTTTAGCAAATCGAATCCAACAGCATATCAAAAAAATAATTCACCATGACCAAGTGAGCTTTATCCCAGAGATGCAAGGCTGGTTCAACATATGCAAATCTATAAAAGCAATACGCCACATAAATAAAAGCAAGAACAAAAACCATATGAGTCTCTCAGTAGATGCAATGAAAGCATTTGACAAAATCCAGGACATCATTATGATAAAAACTCTTAACAAAATAGGCATAGATGGGACATATACAATAAACCCACATCCAATATCATACTGAATGGGGAACAATGGAAACCATTCCAACTTAGAACTAGAACCAGACAAAGTTGCCAACTATGTCCACTTCTGTTCAACATAGTGCTGGAAGTCCTTGCTAGAGTAATTAGACAAGAGAGGAGAATTAAGGGCAACCAAATGGGGGCAGGAGAGATAAAACTCTCATTCTTTGCCAATGATATGATATTATATCTGGGAAATTCCAAGGATTCAACTGAAAGACTCCTGGAATTGTTAAATGAATTCAGTAAAGTTTCAGGATACAAAGTCAATGCACACAAATCAGAGACATTCATATATGCCAATAACAATCAAGCTGAAAATCAAATAAAAAATGCACCATCTTTTACAATAGCCTCAAAGAAAATTAAATATCTAGGAATATATTTAATGAAAGAGGTGAGAGACATATACAAGGAGAACTATGAAACACTAAGAAAAGAAATTATATAAGATGTAAACAGATGGAAAAATCTACCTTGCTCATGGATTGGTAGGATCAACATTGTTAAAATGTCCATACTACCCAAAGTGATCTTTGGAATTAATGCAAACCCTATCAAAGTACCATCATCATCTTTACAGATCTAGAAAAAATAATTCTATGCTTTGTATGGAACCAGAGAAGACCTCACATAGCCAAAGCAATCTTAAGCAAAAAGAACAAACTGGGAGGTATCGGTCTACCAGACTTCAAGCTTTACTAAATGGCTATAGTAACTAAAACAGCATGGTACTGGCACACGAACAGAGATATAGAACTTTGGAACAGGACTGAGAATCCAGAAATGAAACCATCTGCATATTGTCATCTAATCTTTGACAAAGCAGGCAAAAATATATGCTGGGTAATAGAATCTCTTTTCAATAAATGGTGCTGGGAAAACTGGATAACTACATGCAGAAAACTGAACCTGGATCCCCACCTCTCACCTCTCACAAAAATCAACTCACAATGGATAACAGACTTAAACCTAAGGCGTGAAACCTTAAGAATTCTAGAAGAAAATGTTGGGAAAACTCATATAGACATCAGTTTAGGCAAAACATTTATGAAAAAGACCCCCAAAGCAATCACAGCAGCAACAAAAATAAATAAATGGGACCTGATCAAATTAAAAAGCTTCTGCACTGCCAAGGAAACTATCATTAGAGCTAATAGACACCTATGGGATGGGGGAAAATATTTGCATGCAACACATCCTATAAAAGGCTGATAACAAGAATCTATATAGAATGTAAGAAAACCAATAAGAAAAATACCAAAGAACCCCATCAAAAAATGGGCAAAGGACACGAACAGAAACTTTTCAAAAGAAGACAGAATAACGGCTAGCTAACATATAAAACAGTGCTCGGCATCTCTAATCATTAGGGAAATGCAAATCAAAACCACAATGATATATCACCTCATCCGACTGAGAATGACCTTTATCAAAAAGTCCCAAAACAACAAATGCTGGCGAGGATGTGCAGAGATAGGAACACTCTTACACTGCTGGTGGGGCTGCAAATTAGTACAACCCCTGTGGAAAAGAATTTTGAGATACCTCAAAGAGCTAAAAATAGAAATACCATTTAATCCAGCAATAGCACTATTAGGCATCCACCCAAAGAAATAAAAGACGTTATATAATAAAGACATCTGCACTTGAATGTTTATGGCAGCACAATTCACTATTGCAAGGATGTGGAAATAACTCAAGTGCCCATCAATCCATTAGTGGATTATTAAAATATGGTATATGTATACAATGGAATACTACTCAATTACAAAAGAATATGGTGATCTAGCACCTCTTATATTTTCCTGGATAGAGCTTGAGCCCATTATCCGAAGTGATGTATCACAAGATCGAAAGAATAGCCTCCACTTGTACTCGCCATCAAATTGGCACTAACTGACCAATACTAAGGTGCTCACATGGTAGTAATATTCACTGGGGATTGGGGGAATGGGAGTGGGTAAACTCACAACTAATGGATGCGGTGAGCATTGTACGGATAAAAGGGCACACCTCCACTCCTGGCTTGGGTGAGGCAAAGTCATAACATGTAACCAAAATGTTTGTACCCCATAATATCCTGAAATAATAATAATGAAGAACTCCTTGTACTTGAAACCATCATATGCATTGGTGATCTCTGGCATTATGGAGTAAGAGTAATGACTTCACCTTCAGCCTTATTATTTTGGTTCATTTGCTCTTTTACCATATTATATCGCCACATAGATGAACATATAAATTTGGTGAACAAATTAATGATGGTGATAAACCTTAAATTTGTATAATTTATTTTCACATTTTTAGTCTACTGTTACCTAGATCATTTTATTACCACAGTATTGGCATACTAGTAGATTTAGGATAACAGTATATTCTATGGAGTTTGATAATTTAGTAAAGTTCTGTCAGCATGAGTCATTTGAGCTGCTTTTAAGAGTCTACTAAGAAATGCTTATCCCACTTCACACCTACAAACACTAGCATTTATGAGTTTTTATTCCAATTTGTGTTTATTGAGCCTGGGTCTATATTACATTGAGTGGTAGCCAAAGAATTGTTTCTTTCTTTTAAAGATGTTGATCGAAACTCGAAATCCATTATGATTATTGAGGAATAACAGAAGAGCTACAATGTTGAAACTGTTACCATTAATGCATTCTGGTTCTGAGAAAAATGTGGACATGCTGTTCAATCACAATTCTCACCTCAAGTTTAAATGATTGTCATTCTGGTGGGAGAAAAGAACTTTTGTGTCTTGTGGCTATAATATTCACTGTTCAGTGTTAAGTGTTCAAGAGTAGTTTCTGAAGAAGCAGATATCAATCCACAGATAAAAGTGTCTGAGAGGTAATCACCGCTTAATGTGTTGATGACTATATCACCATGCTGAAGTGGGCTTGTATTATCTCAGCTTGCAGATCCAATACTTCAACAAATTTTAAAAGTCTTGAAGCTATTCTCTCTCTGTGTCCACTGAAGTGGAAACTGCTGCTTTTGCAATTATTACAGCAGACAGTATGGTTATATTTTGCTGAAAACATCCATTCATCAAGATCTACTCTGTAGTATTATGGCTCTTCCCAGGAAGAAAATCACAAACCTAGTGATAATGTTGTCTTCTTCCATACCTAATATTTTTGTGAGTGATATCTTATTTCTTACTCTGTTTGGGCTGCTTTAACAAGCTACCATAGACTTGGCAACTTATAAACAACAGAAATTTATTTCTCACAGTTCTGAAGGACGGGGAGCCAAAGATCAAGGTGCTAGCAGATTTGGTGTCTGGTCAGGGCCTGCTTTCTGATTCATAGACAGAGGGCTGTCTTGTTCCTGTGTCCTCACATGGCAGAGTAGGCAAGGGAACTCCCTGGGGTCTCTTTTATCAGGGCATTAATCTCATTTATAAGAGCTCTATCCTAGTGACCTAATTACCTCCCAGAGTCCTCAAATGCCAGCATCATTACACTGGGGATTAGGTTTTAACATATGAGTTTTGGGGGGACACAAACATTCAGTCTGTAACATCTGGGAAATTTATCAGAGCACCAGAGACCATTCTCTCTAGTTAGGAGAGACTGTTTAGTATGACTTAACATACAGCTAAAATCTGGCTTCAT
>NW_012149174.1:10586267-10588519 GCF_000956105.1 Propithecus coquereli
GGACAACATTGTGTCAACCACTTTGCCTAGCCATAACCATTCTGGTAGAGTATCTCCTTTTCTGAAGTCAAATATAAGGAATGTCTGGAGAACATCCATATATTTCCTCAAAAGGAATAATAAGCAGATGTTAGTGTTATAGTGTTTAAGAGATCTGAGTATCCATAGTGCTGTGTACCTTAACGTGAACAATTAATAGAGTAGTGTAGTTTACAAAAAAGATTAATTTTTGTTAGTTGATTATACATAAGGAGTATGGGACAGAATTCATTACTACTTTATGATTTCAATGGCTATAGCCCCGATAATTTAGAGTTCATGGGTTTGAGGGAGGGGCATGATACTCTGTTTGTGGCTAATCTAACCTATTAAACTTGATTGTATGTTCAGTCTGCATAGGCTTGGAACCTTGGTGCATTCTGCACAGCCCATCTCTATTCCGGCCCTCAGGCCCCACTCTCCCTAAATTTCTCTTGCTCTCTCCTTTCCTTGCTCTCCCTTCACAGCCCCTTGGAAGTTTTAATTAACATTTTGTCTTTCCTGGCTCCATCAAATGAAACTATCCTCTGTGAGTTCTGGGTCCTTCTCAGTTTCAGTTGAATGTTTGCACCTTTACTATTTATAAGGAATCCATGAAAATACGTTGTGTTCCTCCCTGTGTCTTTAATCATTTTTATAAATGTACCCATATATATATATCAGTGTATACCTTGATTTTTCACTTAACATTATGCTTTAGATATTTATCCAGTTTTATATTATACATTTAGATGTAATTATTTATTTTGACTCCTAAGCCATAGTAAAAGGTACGACACCTTCTAGATATATAATCTGAACATCTTTAACCCTCCTCACTCTAGGGTTACTCTTGAATTTAGTATGAAAAGCTGAGCCTTTTTCCTCAGTGGCTGCACGTAGTACAGCCCTCTCCCAAAGTTCATTTGAGGATTTCAATAATGCTTTCACCAAACCAGTTGTCATAAGAACTCATGGGCCCGCAGTGACTTCTGTACAAAGATATTTGTTGATGTAGTCTGAGAAAAAAAAAAAAGTGATGCTTGAGTGAACCAAATTAGCCCCAATTTTCTTTTTTTTTCAAATCTTGTTTGACAGACTTTCACAAAGCTGTTTGATATTTTTTCCCCATGAGTTCAGCTGGAAAGAGGAGTCTATCGCTAGAATTAAAAATAACCGTATCCCCAGACTTCCATAATGGTTAAAGAAGTTCAAAGAATTAAAATCTTTAAAGATACTATTGCTACTGCTGGTGCGAAAGGTTTTAGATACATAGATGCAAAATATTTTGAAGATGAGTTAGTTCTACTTTGGCCTTCTTCTAGTGTGTCCGATACTCATTTAAAACAAGAATCTACAGATTGATAACGAAGGCATACAGGTTACACTGCAATTACAGGTATTAAAATGTATTTTAAAATTTAAAGCTGCTGGAAAATACACTTTCTCACTTGCGATGCATTAGATGACCCCTTTTTAGTTGTGTCCTTTATCACCATCCAGACAAGCTGAGTGACGTGATTTATTTTCTTTGCCCTTTTATTCAGCTATTCTTTCAGGTATTGTGGCATACTTTGTTGGCATAGCTTTTGTTCTCTCTCAAAGAAGTATCTTCACTTTCGTCCTGGGGCTAAGGAAACTTTCATTTATTTTTTTGTATGAATCTGGTCCATGGACAGGTGGTGTGCTGAGCTTTAAACAGCTTGATGAATGATTTGGCTCTGTGTAGCAGTGTCAAATAATGTATCTCAGTTGGCAGTCTCAATGAAACAGAATAAGGCAGTCGGTTTTCTGTTATGTATGTGCCTACTGACTCCCAGCTGTGCATGCCAGGTATAAATCCTGCCCTTCCTTCCCCTCGTGCCAGTAATTCACCCAGAGCTGCCCATTTGAGTCGGGTTACCTAACGAGTTCATTCACCATCCTGTCCCTGGGGCAGATGTATGTTTTTCATTTGCTGAAATACTAAGTTATATGATTCTAATCAACCAATTTCTGGAAATAATAATGGAAGATTGAGGGAGTTACTGCTTAAAACCCTCTCTTATGATGGACAATACGTGATTGAATTTCCAGAAGCTTACATTTCAGCTTTTGTTTACAATATTGATACTAACTTTTCACCATATTTCTCAAAAAGAAGTATGCTTCAGTTTGTGTTCTGGATAAAATTCGTATTTGCTTTTCTTTGCCTTCTTTATAAAAAAAATAGGGTAAAATCCACTTATATAAAG
>NW_012149174.1:10588569-10592541 GCF_000956105.1 Propithecus coquereli
AAATAAAGTTTTTTTGGCGAAACTTTAAACAAAGTGAAAGCATTTATCATTGTTTAGAAGATGTTAAAGATAAAAATCAGCTAAATTGCTAGCAGTATGCCGATACTCTTCAAAAGTTCTTCTACATAGTAAGCCTGAACAGGGCTTGGTTGTGTATGTATGTTACCTTTTAGTTCTCTCCCAAGTCTATTTAATTTTTTGTATTATCTCTCAAATAGTGTGATTCATTCTTTTACATACTGTGTTCTCTTTTCTGAGCATTCATCTGTGACTCTTCCTGAATTACACAAAAATGTTTTTCCAGGCCCCCACTACCTGGAAGAAATAAAGGCTATTTTAGTTAGCAATTTCCTTGAAAAAAAAATATAAATAAAACATCTCATGATACATTTCAGTTTCTTACTCATCTGAATTTTTTTTTTTGCCTCCAAAGATTGACAAAGTTATGGATTAGTCAACACATTCTGCCACACCTGCTTATAGGAAAGAATTCACTGCACTGGATTTTTCATATTTAACTCTTGTCCCAAATAATTGCACTGTAGTCATTATTATTTGATGCTCAGTCTTTAGGTTAAAAAAAAATGAAAGATACAAGAAGAAACAGGCAAGTTTGGGATTACCTTAATAACTCCCTTATTACTCTATAATGTCTATGATTTTCTGTCTTATTAGTAGACTTAAAGTTGCATTACCATTTAAAAGAGTGGGACCCTTTTTATTGTTTGTAACAGCAACTGTTCACTCAAGATTATCAACTCGCAGTTGCTTCTTGGGTTTGTAAGACCACTCCCACATTTGGTCGTTCTCTAGGACACACAGCACTCAGCATATAGTTATAGTAATGGATAAGATCTGTCACCATGATATAATACACAACCAGATCAGTAGGGGAAAAAGGCACAGTCAGAATCTTGAGGAGTCCGTGTGCTTACTTCCTCTGTGCACTCTCCCTCTCCGTATGTGGGGTCACGCAGAGAAACAACAGCAGCAACATGTATTCAGCATTTCTTCTCCAAAAAGCCAATTTGAGACTCAATATCCAGGCTTTTACTGGGGGCTGGTCAAGCCCTAATATGTACCCAAATTCCAGAATCTCAGAAGAAAAGCAGCTGTTCACCATCAATCACAATACGCACGATCTAGGTGCAGCAAACCCATTTTATTAGTTAGGGGCTATTAGAAAAGCTAAGTTTCCAGATGCCAGCAAGGGCCAATCTTGCAAGCAGGCCTTTCTAAAGATAGCAGCCTCATGTCTCCTATATTAACTCTTTTCTCCACACAGGTATTTGATGCATACTTTGGTCCACAATTTTTCGTGGTATCCATTCCTTTAAGAATAAAGGAACCCTGTACCTGCTTTTGCCCCTACCTAATAGTGCTGGTGCATATGGGCGCATACACATGTACTCCCTCTCTCTCTCGCTTCCTCTCTCCCTCCCTCCCTCTCTCTCTCTCTCTCTCTCTCTCGCTCTCTCTTTCTTTTTCCCTTTCTCCCTCCCTTTCTCCCTTTACCCTTCTCTCTCCCCTCTGTTCCCTTTCTGTGTTTGTGTTGCTGATTTGGAGGGGAAGAGTTCAGGGTGTTGCAGGTCTCCTTTGATTTGTTATGGAGAGGGGGCAATTCAATAATTGATTTTTTTATGGTTTATTGATTATCTTTTCCATAATTTTTTAAAATGTAGGATGCCAACAGAAAGAAGCAGGGTTGCAATTATCGCTGGAAAAAAAAGTATGCTGTGCCTTCTGTATCCTCAGGCTCTACATCTAAATTCAACTGACAGATTGAAAAATTTGAAAAAAACAAAACAAAACAAAAATAATACAAATTAAATACAGCATAATGACTATTTACATAGTATTTACATTGTATAAGGTATTAGAGTAACTTAGAGATAATTTAAAGTATATGGGAGAATATACATAGATTATACACAAATACTACACCATTTTACATAAGGGACTTGAGCATCTGCAAATTTTGGTATTGGCATGAGGTCCTGCAACCCATACCACTGCCCAATACCGAGGGATGACTATTGTCACTCTTTAGCCAGGGAGAGCAACAAGCTTGGTGTTTTTCTTTGTTTTTATCTCTTCAGGCATAACATTTTGGTGTTCTTGTATTCGTCTTGTTCTATTGTGGTCCTAGAGAATCCTCATCAGATTTCGATATTTTATGACATTACTCATCAGCAGAAACTTTAAAAAAATTATCCTTGAAGACCTATAATATCTATCAAAACGTTGTACACTACTGATGCTTAATAATATTTGACTGACCATTACCACTGGTGCCTACTGTCAAAAACAGGGACAACATTGTGTCAACCACTTTGCCTAGCCATAACCATTCTGGTAGAGTATCTCCTTTTCTGAAGTCAAATATAAGGAATGTCTGGAGAACATCCATATATTTCCTCAAAAGGAATAATAAGCAGATGTTAGTGTTATAGTGTTTAAGAGATCTGAGTATCCATAGTGCTGTGTACCTTAACGTGAACAATTAATAGAGTAGTGTAGTTTACAAAAAAGATTAATTTTTGTTAGTTGATTATACATAAGGAGTATGGGACAGAATTCATTACTACTTTATGATTTCAATGGCTATAGCCCCGATAATTTAGAGTTCATGGGTTTGAGGGAGGGGCATGATACTCTGTTTGTGGCTAATCTAACCTATTAAACTTGATTGTATGTTCAGTCTGCATAGGCTTGGAACCTTGGTGCATTCTGCACAGCCCATCTCTATTCCGGCCCTCAGGCCCCACTCTCCCTAAATTTCTCTTGCTCTCTCCTTTCCTTGCTCTCCCTTCACAGCCCCTTGGAAGTTTTAATTAACATTTTGTCTTTCCTGGCTCCATCAAATGAAACTATCCTCTGTGAGTTCTGGGTCCTTCTCAGTTTCAGTTGAATGTTTGCACCTTTACTATTTATAAGGAATCCATGAAAATACGTTGTGTTCCTCCCTGTGTCTTTAATCATTTTTATAAATGTACCCATATATATATATCAGTGTATACCTTGATTTTTCACTTAACATTATGCTTTAGATATTTATCCAGTTTTATATTATACATTTAGATGTAATTATTTATTTTGACTCCTAAGCCATAGTAAAAGGTACGACACCTTCTAGATATATAATCTGAACATCTTTAACCCTCCTCACTCTAGGGTTACTCTTGAATTTAGTATGAAAAGCTGAGCCTTTTTCCTCAGTGGCTGCACGTAGTACAGCCCTCTCCCAAAGTTCATTTGAGGATTTCAATAATGCTTTCACCAAACCAGTTGTCATAAGAACTCATGGGCCCGCAGTGACTTCTGTACAAAGATATTTGTTGATGTAGTCTGAGAAAAAAAAAAAAGTGATGCTTGAGTGAACCAAATTAGCCCCAATTTTCTTTTTTTTTCAAATCTTGTTTGACAGACTTTCACAAAGCTGTTTGATATTTTTTCCCCATGAGTTCAGCTGGAAAGAGGAGTCTATCGCTAGAATTAAAAATAACCGTATCCCCAGACTTCCATAATGGTTAAAGAAGTTCAAAGAATTAAAATCTTTAAAGATACTATTGCTACTGCTGGTGCGAAAGGTTTTAGATACATAGATGCAAAATATTTTGAAGATGAGTTAGTTCTACTTTGGCCTTCTTCTAGTGTGTCCGATACTCATTTAAAACAAGAATCTACAGATTGATAACGAAGGCATACAGGTTACACTGCAATTACAGGTATTAAAATGTATTTTAAAATTTAAAGCTGCTGGAAAATACACTTTCTCACTTGCGATGCATTAGATGACCCCTTTTTAGTTGTGTCCTTTATCACCATCCAGACAAGCTGAGTGACGTGATTTATTTTCTTTGCCCTTTTATTCAGCTATTCTTTCAGGTATTGTGGCATACTTTGTTGGCATAGCTTTTGTTCTCTCTCAAAGAAGTATCTTCACTTTCGTCCTGGGGCTAAGGAAACTTT
>NW_012149174.1:10596528-10596837 GCF_000956105.1 Propithecus coquereli
TTGAATAAGGATTCTTTTCCCCAGTGTATGTTTTTGTCTGCTTTGTCAAAGATTAGATGGCTATATGAGTATGGTTTTATATCTGGGTTCTTGGTTCTGTTCCACTGGTCAATGGCTCTATTTTTGTGCCAGTACCAACCTGTTTTGATTACTACAGCCTTATAATAAACTTTGAAGTCTGGTAAATTGATACGTCCCATTTTGTTTTTATTGTCTAGAATTGTTTTTGCTATGCGGGGTCTTCTCTGGTTCCATACGAAGTATAAAATTAATTTTTCTACATCTGTGAAGAATGATGTTGGTATTTTA
>NW_012149174.1:10598885-10606247 GCF_000956105.1 Propithecus coquereli
TTCCATCTGGATCAGTTGTTCCTTCTTGCCTTTAGATTTTCATTTGCATAATGACACGCTCTGTTTAGTCTCTGAGCCAGTAGGTGGTGTTTGTGGGTGAGATTTGACCACAGCCTTTATGATGAATCAGTAGATGCAGTAAAAGGGTGTGCAGGATTACCTCCCTGTCAGTAGGTGGCACTTGCTGGGAGGAGCGAGCTGCAGTGCTGTTTTTGGGTCCTGTAGCAAGCTCTTGTTCCTCTAGAGACACCTTTTTGTGCCTTGGGCCCTGGGACTTCCAGGTGTGTCCTTATTTCCACCTCGGTTTGGACAGGACTGGGAGTGAGTCTGGGTGGGACTGGGTTGGGTAAGCCTACCCTCAGGCTCCACAACTGCTATTAGCAGGGGTCAAAGGTCTGTTCTTTGTTTCTGTGCAAAGCTGCAGGGAGGGGCTGAAATGGCTCCACTCAGCTGAAACTCTGGGCTTGGGGTTGGGGATGTCTGAGACCCGCACTCTGGAGCAGGTCTCACTCCCTTCCAACCTCCCCTTCTCCGTGGCCTCTCCCAGGCCTCTGCCAGCAAGTGGGACCTCAGGCCGATGGATCTCCCCTGGCTGTGATGTGGGCCGGGAGGTTCCCTACCCAGGATCGCAGCCTAATCTGGGTTCACAGCTCTCCTTTTGGAAGAGGGTTGCCGCTGAGGCACTCTGATCTGCCCCTGAAGGCACACACTCCTCAGCAGGCTCTTTCACAGATCTCCCTTCTGTGCCCCAGGGCAGTGCAATCCTGACCTGGATGTACGGCGTCTGGTCTGCAGGCCTGTCCCCTGGGCCTGGAGATCAATCCCTAACCCTGCCAGGGGGAGCGGTGCTGGTCTTGAAACACTTACAGGGTGCCCAAGCTGGATCTATTTCACTCCACCTCGGGATTTGCCCCGCTCTGCTGGAGTCCCCAGGCAAGCAGCACCTTGGAGGGCTGGCAGGTAGGGAGCTCACAGTCTGAGTACCCCTCAGTCTGCTGTAGTACCCCAAAAGGAAAGGTCCTCTTCCTTGGAGATGCGTCCGTGTGATGGCCAAATTGTCTTTCTGGGCACCCATAGGTAGCAAACAGGAAGGAGAGAATGGAGAATGGAGCAATATGGCATCTGCTGATAGGCTCGGATCTTCGCCTGGAGAGGTGCCCCGAGGGAGCTGGGAGCCTGGCGATGTGTCTGTAAGAGGCCACTGCTCACTGGTGGCAGCCGTCTCTGGGCTGGTGTCAGCAGGTCTCTCCAACAGCTCAGGAGCCCACCAGCAGTCCAAGATGCAATGGAGGGAAAAGTTATCTGTTCCACCTACCCTTGTTGTTGGTGTCCAAGCCTCTGGGGCACGTTTCTCCTTCCAGTTCTCCTCCGCACCATCTTCCCGTGGAGTCTCCTGTAGTTTCAGGCACCCTTCCTTCCGGCCCTCACCCGATCTGTGTTTCTCTGCTAGTTTATTTTTTTCTCTTTCTTCTAAAATTTGTCTTTTTTGCAGAGACGCTCTGACTGGTGGCTTTTCTCATCTACCATCTTGGCTCATTTCTTTGTTTTTTATTTCTTTATTTAGGGACAGGATCTTGCTGTGTTGCCCAGGCTGTACTAAAATTCCTGTGTTCAAGCGATCCTCTTTCCTCAGCCTCTCAAGTAGCTGGAACTATACAGGTACATGCCACCGTGCATACCTTTGAAGTACATTTGTACTAAAGAAGTAGAATGTTTGAGATTTTGAAGTTGAGTTATCAGAATCCTTAAGATGGTTAAATGAAGAAAAGAGACTGAACAGAGGGAGAGAAAATAAGATTAACAGCAATTCTCGTGAGATGCAGAAGTGAAGGAGGCAGATAATAAGCATAGTTTGAGACACTTATTTTGAAGTAAATATTTGATATTAAGGTACATTAGACAGTTAGATATGTGGTCTTGGAGTTCATAAAATATCTGGATTGGAGAATCATGGTAGTTGAAGTCATGGGGAGTAGATATGGAAACTGAGAGAAAAAAAGCAGCTAGATTCTAAAAATTTCAAACTATAGGGGTCATCCTGTCCTACATGATAGCCACAGGCCCCACATGGCTAATGAGCATTTGAAAGGGTGTGAATTGAGATGTGTTGTAATATTCATTGGATTGTGAAACTTTCACATAGAAAATAGCACAATATCTCATTAATAATTTTTATGTTGATTACTTATTTGATAATATTTTGGAGTTATCAGATTAAACAAAATGTATTAAATTTATTTCACTGTATATTTAATATGGCTACTAGCAAATTTAAAATTATACTTGTGGCTTATCTTTTATTTCTATTGGATAGTGCTTATCCACAGAATAAACTCTTACCTCTTTAGTGCAATAATTCATCAGGATCTAGCGTATTACCTTCCCAAACTCATCTTTGTTCCTCCCTTCCATGTCTCCTCCATCCAGCCATGGCAAACTGTGTGCTAGTTGGTCCCCTTGCAGATCAAGCTGTTTCAGATCTGTAGCCTTTCATACATGTTCTTCCCAGTTTGGGGAATACCTATCTCTTCCTTGCAAATTCTTCTCCTTTTAGGTTGGCTCTTCAAAGAAAACATGCTTAAATTTAATGAGTAAAAAACATTATTGAAGTTTCCCCAAATCTATTTATTTTTAAAGGGAGAGAATAATAAAATGAATCCTCATGCACCTATCATTCCATCTCATTAATTATCCACTCATGTCCAATCTTGTTTTCTCTTGTAACTCTATTCATAGCATTCTGCTCACATCATTTTGAAGAAAAGCTCACTCACCATTTAAGTTAATCTATAAATATTTTAGTGTACATGTCTAAAATGCTGAGGGCTAATTATAAAATAACTACAATGCCATAATTTTTTAGTATCATTGAATGTAAATGATCAAGTGTGTATTTTTCTCCTAATTATGTTTTTAAGTTGACTGTTCAAACCAAGATCCAAATATTGCAGTTGGTTGATTTGGCTCTTAGTCTTATGGATTACTTCTTTATCTCTTTTTATTTAATACAGTTATTTCTGGAAGAAATGGAATCTGAAGTCAGATAATGTGATGCCTCCAGCTTTGTTCTTTTTGCTTAGGCTTGCTTCCAATTCTTTTTTGGTTGCATGTGAATTTGAGGATAGTTTTTTCTAATTCTGTGAAGAATGACGTTGATACTTTGATAAGGATTCCATTCAATGTGTAGATTGATTTGGGTGATGTAATCATTTTAATGATACTAATTCTTACTATCCATGAACATGAGATACCTTTCCATTTGTTTGTGTTGTCTACAATTTCTTTCATTGGTATTTGGTAGTTTTCCTTGTAGAGACCTTTCACATCCTTGGTAAATATATTCCTAGGTATTTTGTGTGTTTTTCTTTGGTAGTTATTGTAAATGGAATTGCCTACTCGATTTGGTTCTCAGCTTGACATTTTATTGGTGTATAAAATGCTACTGATTTTTATTCATTGAAACTTTACTGAATTTATCTAATCTAAGTGTGTTTTGGTCAAGTCTTCAGTTTTTTTTAGATATAAGATTGTATCATCAGCAAACAGAGATAATTTGACTTCTTTTGCAATTTGGATGTCTTTTATTTCTTTCTTTTGCCTGATTGCTCTGGCTAGGACTTCCAGTACTATTTTGGATAGGAGAGGTAAAAGGGAGCATCCTTGTTTTGTTCCAGTTATTAGAGGGAATGCTTTCAACTTTTCCCCATTTAGTGTGTTATTGACTGTGGGTTTATTGTATACAGCCTTTACTATTTTGAGGTATGTTCCTTCAATACCTAGTTTGTTGAGGACTTTTATCATGAAGGGATGTTGGATTTTATTGAATAACTTTTCTGTGTCGATTCAGATGATCATATGGTTATTGTCTGTAATTATGTTTATGTGATGAATCACATTTATTGATTTGCATATGTTGAACCATCCTTGCCTCCATGGAATAAAACCCACTTAATCCTGGTGTGTAATCTATTTGGTCTGCTGTTAGATTTAGCATCTATTTTCATCAAGGATATTGGTCTGTAATTTTCTTTTTTGTGTGTGTTCTTGTCTTATTTGGTGCCAGGTTGATACTGGATTTGTAGATTGAGTCCAGAAAGAATTCCCTCTTCCTTGTTACCTGAGTTCAAATTATACTACAGAGCTATAATAACCGATTGTGATTCTTTCCCTTTATATTACATTTAAAAAAATACTAACATTGTTTTTCAAGTTATTTTCTAAGTTCATTAGCATTTTGCAGCAGTTGCCATAGAGTATATGTTATTATTATTATTATAAACTCGTGGATAACAACATATATTTGTCCCTTCTTAGCTATGGTAGCCTATTCAAGTTGGCTGAGGTCTTTTTACAAGACTCAAGACAGCTTCTTTGTGTTATAACAAGATATTACATAATCATTTTGTGCTCCAGACATGGAATCAGCCATTTTTCTAAGGAATCATGGCTCTTTTATGGGACATATTATTTAGTCACTGCAGTATAGTAGCTGGGATACTCATTGTTACTGAGTCAATCATCATTTCTAGGTTTTTTTCTGTAGACAAAATTAGGAAATATCAATTTTATTTTTACAGGAGGTAACATGATAAGTTCTTACCAATACTTTTGATTCAAATACGGTATTACAGGGTTTTAACTTAAATTTATCAATCTTCCCATCCGTATCTGTTTTTTTCCATGCTAAAAAATGCCAGTTGTCAATATCAATGCAATTACTCATTTACTTTATTCTGAAATACACTAAATAATAGTTTTATGATAACAATACTAACATTTCCAATGATAATATGATTTCTTAGATGCTAACAAATGTTTGCAGTTCTTTTTGTCCTAAGGTTATATCTCACTTTGAGTGTTTAGTTAAATTACTATGTTTTAATGACACTGGATATTATCTCCATGTGGTTATGCCATCAACTGGTTACAGTTAGACTCATTTGTTTTATTTTACTATTGCCCTTTAGGAATTTTTTTAAAAATACATTTTGTTTGATTTTCTTTCATGATTACATGGATTCGTTTTTTATTTTTTATTTCTTTAGAGTGTTCCAAAACAAAATTCTATAGACAAAGTTACGTTCAGAGAAAACTTACTCTGCTTATCCTTTGTGCTCTGCTCCCTCCCTTCCTCTAAAGGTAATCATTTAAAAAAGTGCCCTATCTTTCCATTGCCCTTTTATGTAAACATGTAAACTTTTCTTTCTTTCTTTCTTCTTCCTTCCCTTTCTCCTTCCTTCCTTCCTTCTTCTTTCTCCCTACCCCTCTCCTCCCCGTTCCTTCCCTCCTTCCTCCTTTTTTCTTTTTCTTCCTTCTTTTCCTTCCTTTTTTCATATCTATCTTATCATCTACCTATCCATCTATCCAACCAATCATCCATCCATCATTTCCTTTTCTTAAATAACTGATACCATTTCATGTGCACTTTTTTTTGCACATAACAGTATTAATATATCTCTATGACGGTAAACACAGCTCTCTGTCATTCGCTTTTTACAACTACAGGAATCTCCATGACTTGAGTGTACCATGATCTATTCAACCAGTCCCCTGTTGATAGATACTTTAGTATTTTTGTTCTTTTGCATTATAAACAATGCTGCAATGAGTAGCATCAAATATAAATATTTTCATATATTTGCCTGTTTATCTTTGGTATAGAGTCCCAGAAGAGAAACTGTTGAATCAAAGAGCAAATACATGGTAGTTTTTCTAGGTGGTTCCAAATTTGTCACATCCCCAGGAGTTGTATCATTTTACAGTCTCACCAAATCATGTGAACATGCCTGTTTTTCTACAGCCATATCAGCAGAATATGTTGTCAAATGTAGATTTTTGCAAAATTGATAGATGAAAAATTGTATCTCCATGTACTTTTAATAAATTGGGTTATAATTATCTTCAGTAAAATGTACAGATTCCAGCATCTCTTTCAATGAGTTTTGGTGAATATATACATGTGTGCAATCCGTACTTCTATCAATATATAGAATATTGCCCTTATCCTATGAAATTCTCTTGTGTTCCTTCAAGTCAAAGCCCTCCTCTCCAGAGACAACCAGAATTCTGATTTCTATCACCAATATATTAGATTTGCAAGCTCATGACCTTCACGTAAATGGCGTCATACAATATATACTCTATTTTGTCTTCTTTTGATCAAAACAATATTTTTGAGATTTGTCCATGTTGTTGCATATGTGTGTGTCAGTTTTTTATTGCTGAGTAATACTCCATTGTGTAAGTATATCACAGTTGTATTATCCTATTGATAGAGATTCGAGTGGTTTCAAAAGTTTTGCTCTTACTAAGAAAGCAGCTATTAACATACTTCTACAATTCTTCTTGGAAATATATTTCTTTTGAGTAGATATCCAGGATTAGAATTGCCAGATCATAAGCTGTATAAATGTTTAAACTCACAAGAGAATATCAAACAGTTTTTCACAGTACTAGTATCAATTTACATTTCTACCAGCAATAAATGAGAGGCCCATTTTATCCACATCCTCTTTATTATTTGCTTTTAATCTTTTTACTTATAGTCATTCTAGTGGGTGTATATTGACATTTTTAAAAATCTTTTTTATTACGGCATATTATGGGGGTACAGATGTTTAGGTTACATATATTACATTTGCCCCACCTGAGTCAGAACTTCATGTCCATCCCCCAGACAGTGTGTACCACACCCATTAGGTGTGTATATATATATATACCCATCCCCTCCTCCCTCCTCCCATCTGCCCGACACCCGATGAATGATATTCCTATATGTGCACGTAAGTGTTGATCAGTTAATACCAATTTGATGGTAAGTTCATGTGGTGTCTGTTTTTCCATTCTTGTGATACTTCACTTAGTAGAATGGGCTCCAGCTCTATCCAGAATAATACAAGAGGTGCTAGGTCACCATTGTTTTATGTTTTCTGTTAAGTTTATTTCTTGATATTTTGTATTATTCTATTGAAAATATGTCAATTAAAAATAATTTTCCAAATTTTTGTTGTTTGTATATAGAAACACAGGTGATTATTTGTGTTGATATTGTATTTTGAGTCCCTGATATTATCACTTACTAGATTTAGTAGCCTTTTAATAGATTTATTAGGACTTTATATAAACACAGTCATAGTATCTGCAAATAAAGATATTTTTATTTATTCCTTTCAAATCTGTATACCTGTTGTTTTCCTTATCTTAGTACATTGGCTAAGACCTCTGTTAAAGTGTTAAATAGAAGTGGTAATAGCGGACATCCTTGCCTTGTTTTTAGGGGAAAGTGCTTTTGCTCAATGTGTCATCTTAAGTATACAGTCAGCAATAGAATTTTTTGTAGATGTCTTTTATCAGTTTGAGGCA
>NW_012149174.1:10606795-10608851 GCF_000956105.1 Propithecus coquereli
ATCAACTCTAGGTGTATACATTTTAATTTATTATCTTACTATCCTCCTTCATAGTAGTTTTTAAAATACACAAATCAAATTGAAAAATATAATTAATTAAGGTCCTAGATACTATTGTATAGGAATTTCTAAAACATCCATCACAAACACAAAAACTATTGATCCAAAAACTTATGTAGTAAAACCGCACCAGTGGCAGAAAGATGTGGCATGGGAGATAAGTTAACTTTGTTTCAAGTGGTCAAGATTTCATTGGCAAAATGTAAGGAATGATTACATCTGGGTGAGACTGGAATTAGTTAAGAGAGGTGGTAGCAATTCTTCAGGTGAAAGATGATGAGCAACTGAACTCTTGTAGTGGCAATGGAAATGGAGGGAAAAATTTTATTGGACATATGTGCTCAAGAGATTTCAGGAGGAATGGTGGTATGCTATCAAAGAGAAGTCATCTGACAAGTTTTCAAATTGTTGACATCACTGTACCCCAGAATTTAGTCTAAGCAACAGTGGTCTCCCACAATGATCTACAAAAATAGAATTTTCTAGAGAAATAAATTTGAAATGCTGAATACACTATACCCATTAGGGAGGTTACAGTAGTCCTTTTGGTCCAGAGTCTCTGCCTACTTCTACTTTTATCTCCTTTCCATCAGGTAATAGTATAATTAAAGAGGGATTTGGGTATTTATATTCTCTTTAAGGAAAAGGAGTTTGCATGCATTGTATGTTAGAGGGTAAGTTACTTGAATCCACTTAGTGGTTTCAGTTTGCCTAAATTCTTTCTTTAAAGATAATAATTGTCAAAGAGGCTTTTGAAATGTGAAGTTTAAGATATTCTTAAAGCAAAAAAGGTTTTGGTGGGTACTGAAACGTACTGGCAAGAGCTTATTTCCTGGACATATGGATTGTAAAATAAGCTGGGGTGTTGAGAATTAAATGAGATAATTTATGCAAAGTCTCTAGCATAATGGGCACATAGTAGGCATTCCCTAAATAGTAGCTATAGGATTTAGATTCAGAAATAATTAACTTAAAGACTGTAGTTACAAATATGAATATGGATGAAATTGTTCAGGAAGAGTGCATGAGAAAAAGAGAAAGGCAAGGATATAAATCTGGGAAAATCTGACATGTTAGAGAGGACAGGAAGTGAGGATCTAATGACAGAGACACAAAAGTGATGGTTGGGGAGTTAGAAGAACAAGAATAGGGCTGCATCATGGAAGCCAAAGTTTTAAGATGGAACGAAGGAAGGAGTGGTCAGGATGGGCAATGCCTCAGGGGCATCAAAAAGTGTGAAGACAGACTAATTTGTTAGCTCTAAAGTTATTGGTGAGCTTAGTAAGGCTGGACCCATCTTGCATTGGTGGAAAAGGGGGGCAAAAATTTGGAAAATTCACATTGCATTACCCTGGAGTTTCCATTTCAGAGAAATCCCGTGGAAGAACTACAAGTAGGAGAGACAAAAAGTTAGTTTGAAGGGCTATGTGATATTTTGAGAGAAAGAATCCTTGTACACATGCCTTAAAACTCTCTGGTATAGGTAAAGGTAATTGGCGAGAGGCACTTGGCAGCTCAGTTGCCACAATCTAGCTTTTGGAGATATTAACACTTCCTAATGAAAGGATCTCCTTGGGTGAAACATCACAAACCAAGACAACATCATAAACCTGCTGACTGTGAGCTGCTCAAGGGCAGAAATGCCATCTTATTCATCTGTGAATCAAGAGACTTCAAGTGATGTTTAAGAGGAAAAAAAGACTTAAGATTTAAAGTGATTTGGCTTGGTTTGACACTAGAACCAGAATTGTAATTTCATGACTTATTCAAAACAGAATAATGTGTTAGATTTAGGACTAGGAAAAAAGACTTTTAATTAGAAATAGGTATCTTAATTCTTGGGAATAGATATCAGATGAAAGGTCTTTCTTGAGCAAGGTCATTGGCTGCATGTAAACTTTTGCTTTTGCTTATGTAGGCTCTTCTTTATTACAAACTTTTGCTTTTATTAGATTTTATGAGTAGAGAAAATGAAGCAGTCGTGTGAGCTAGGTGT
>NW_012149174.1:10612071-10615650 GCF_000956105.1 Propithecus coquereli
TTTTTTGTTTCTTCCAAATAGCCTATAGGTAATTATCATAATCAGAATAATAATAAAGATTCTAAAATATGTAGTAAGCATTTTCTTACTACATTAAAATCATTGAAAACATGCTTTCTATGATTGCATCACATCCCAATAATAGTTACATTGTTATTTATTTTATAGATTCTCTAGTGTTGTCATTTAAATTGTTAATTTTGTTATTGTTGTTATATTTCAAATAATGCTATCAAAATCATTAATGTGGGAAAAACATTGTCTTGGATCATTTCATTACTCCTAAAATTTTTCTGAAGGAGTTTTGATTCTCCCAATCTCTGGTTGGGAAATTGTTAGAGCATAGTTTTAATGAAGAAAGTCATAAAAATATTTAGCTCTACTTAAGCCCCTGACCACAGCTTGAGTTAGCTGTACTGAAAATGTGTATTATTGGTTATTTGGGTGAGAGTTTGCTGAAAAGAGTTCAAATCTCTGTGCCCCACTGATGAAGGGTCACCTCTGTCATATCTGTAATGATGCCATTCTTTACTGGCTTAGACGCTGCAGTTAAGCCTTTTGGGGAAAAATATTCTGGTACAGTCTCTGTGTTTTTTGGAAGCCTATATCTAACAGAATTGCTAGCAAGGAAATTTACTTTTAGAAAGGTCACACAAATGAACAAAGCTTACAGTTATTTCAGATAGTTTAATTAAATGATTTTTGTTCTTATAGATTTGAAGAACTTAGTGCCGTTTTGTTTTGTCGCTTTCAAATGTTTCACAACTATGTGACGAAGTTATACCAGAAAGAGCTACCACTAGATTATATTAATCTCAAAGAATAAATTGTCCTTGAAAAAGTAACCTTAATTTATTCATGGGATATTTTGGTGTTTAATATTTCTAATGAGTTTGTTGACCCCAATGCCTGTATTTAGAATATAATGGAAAAAATTTGAATTAACAAGTTTCAATTATAGAAAAAATTTGTAATAATTTCTTCTTTTATGGGCTCTCATTTTCATAATTATAGCACACATATTTAGAAATGTGCTTAATGCTTAATTCCTATCTCCCTACAATTAATGGTAAATAGATTATGGCACAGGGTGTTGTTGTTTTTCAATATTCATTCTTCCTTACTAAAAAGCTAAGTTTTGGTTGATCACTTTTCCACCCATCTAAAAGATATTCATTATCCTTTGTGACTAGCTATGGCTATGAGGCTTCGAATTGGCAAATGAGACATAAACAGAAATGTTTGTGTGTGTTCTTAGAAGTCGATTTCAAAGGCAGGGCAATGTCTTTCTGAGTCTTTTCCTCCATCAACCTAGTGAGGCTGAATGTAATGGCTTCAGCTCTAGCCATCTTGGTTCTGAACTTGAGATAAAATTTGCGTGCGGTAGAACAATAAACCATGAACATGGATCTGTGCTACCATGTCATCTCCACACAAATCTTGTTCTGTCTACCTTCAGGGCTTTTTCTAGACACAAAAATAAACTTCTTTTGTATTTAAACTAATAATTTTCCAGTTCTATGTTACCAGAACTAAAATAAGTACTCATATTATGCACATGTTTATAGACATATGTTTGTTACTAGATAATCTATAAAATATCTTTATTAATCTATAAAGTATTATATTCCACTATATATTTATTATAAGCAAAGGGGTAAAGATGTTATGATCCAACGTAAGCCAGAGATCTTGAGATACTAAAAATCTTGCTTAGCATCTGATGTCATATTTTTAGATGATACATACTGGGAGCAGCATTGATTCTATACCCTCATCAATATGAAAATTAAGCAGCAATTATGAAATAAATAGATACTCAGTTATAGTACCATGATAAACATATTCAATTTTGTTTAATAGCTATTAGGTTGTTCCTGTTTATTAAAGACAAGTTCTCTTCAACATATTGCTATTCAGATGGGTAATAGAAAGTAACTCCTGGAGCAGATGCTATAAAGGTATATCACTGCTCTAATATTTAGCTAAGCATTACATTATGTTTGCATGTAGTTTTTCTGATCTATCCATTTATAAAAGAGACGTCTAAACATAGACTAAAAGGTTACAATTTTAGTTTTTAAACTATTACCAAATTGTGTATGAAACCGAATGCCTCCTTTATTCTGAGGCTCACTCATTCCAAAATGGAAGCTATATCAGAATAATTATATCAAACATTTGCTTCAAATTGGTCTTGAGGAAATATACTTCTTTGGAACCATGCAGGTAATATTTCTACAGAAGCAGGCTTACAAATACACTGCAACCTTCCATAATGAACTGTGGTAGCCTAACACATCTTTTCTTTCTAGTAACAGAATCCCTTTTTTCTTTTTCCTATGGGGAACCCATTACATGTGGGTTCAAGTAGACCCAAGCTCAAAATGCCCAATCTTGTACTTAGCTAATATGATTGATTCAGGATAGAGTATGTGACTCAAGCTGGAAAAATCAGAATTCTCATCAGGACTTTTCTGTTCCTGAGAAATATGCTCTGTTTTCCTTAGGGATTGCAAGTTCTAAGGCTATGTATACTTGGAGTATCCAATGCCCATTTTGCCCACCATAGAAGAGAGCTGGTCTGAATGTAAAGCAGGACATAGGGAAGCAGAGCCAAAACATTTAGAGAACAAAGACTTACAACATCACCCGAGTGCCTGGATCTATATATACCTCAAACTTTTAGTTATCTTGAAAAAGATATTTCTTTTTTACTTAGGTTGGTTTGAGTTGACTTTCTATCACTTGCGACTGATAGAGTCTTGTTAATAAAGCTTCTTTTTATCAGAGAGAAATTATTTTTAAAAAATACACAAATGAAGTGGAAGAAGGTGGGTAGTCTTTGCTTGGCCGATAGATTTCTTGGACATTTTGTAGTTGAATCTTCTGAGACCCCAATCTCTTTGACTCTTGGGGACCCAGTCCACCTTCAAGTTAGTTGGCTCTTTGTTGGGCACTGTGAAAATAAACAGTTGAACTAGAATGCTATGACGCCAAGCTTTTAATTTCATAAGATGTTTTGATTCTATCTGACTAAACAATTTGAAGGCTATCCCATGCTAGCTGGCTGGATTAGCTGTTTTCACCACTGCCAGTGGGTGGTAAGGGAACCTTTGGTGAATATTAATTATTTGTGTTGGACTGGAATCTCTTTCACCCCTTTTCCTAGTGACATGACTTATTTCTTTCCATTTCCACTGGTTTAGATGGGGAAGCCAATTCAGTATTCCATTTCCCTGGCCAGGGGTGAGAATATACTTTAGCCATGGCCCATCTTGCTATTTCATTGCCCTGGACACAGCAATTAACTCAGGGTTGAGCATATTTAACCTAAAATGGGCCAATCAGAGTCTTTCCTTGGCATAGGGGTGGGGAATGTGGCCTTAGGGCCGCAGGTTCCCCACCCTTGCTGGTGCTTTCTATATAGATGCAGGATGAGACACTCTTTGTTTTGGAGTTATTAAATGAGACCAGTATAATTTTGAAGCTTTTTGTACCCATACCTCCACGTCTCACGTTTCCTGACCCTCCCTATTAACTTACTACCTCCAAATGGATAAAGCCTGTCTGCAGGAG
>NW_012149174.1:10616560-10620120 GCF_000956105.1 Propithecus coquereli
TCACTGACTTTCAGCTCTGGCCTCGGAATGCAAAATTTTCCCTTTTCCCTTCTACTGTGGCTTTTTTCTCTTATTCTGCCAGGATAAATGGGCTTCACTGAAAGTGATCTTATGACTTGTAACTGTAGACTCTATGCCAGTTATTACTTTCTTGACTCTCAGGTGAAACACATACACTTTTGACTATTTTATGATAGTGAAGTTGGACCCTCAGCCTTTATTTTTGTTTAGGTGGCTTGCATTAGGCTCTGCTAACAGGGATGCTAGAAAGAGAAGGCAAGACTAAGAGAGAGTGAAGAGATTTTTCTAGTTTTTGTTTTTATCATATGGTGGCGAATCTATTGGCAGGCCATGGATTCTGGAAGTGACAGAACACTGCTCCCCATCCAGAATTTTTCTGTGCTAGGGAGCATTCTTTAGCAAGTTTCTTCTTGATCAGAGCAGTGGGGGTTATTTCTTTAGTGCTCATCATCTCCATAGAATTCTGAGTCTCAACCTTAAATGGGGACCTTTTCCTCTAAGTTTCTTCTTTGTTTACATTTCCCTCAGCCCTAGGAGTATGTATTAATATTCCATTGGTGTATAAAAAATTACTGAAAATCTAGCAACCTAACATATATTTATTATCTGACAATTTCCAAGAGTTTAGTTTGATTGTCTCTGTGTATCAGCAGGCTACAATCAGGTGTCAGCTGGGCTGTGTTTTCATCTGGAGAATAAGGGGAAGAATCATCTTCTAAGCTCGTTCAGATTTTTGGCAGAGTTCATTTCCTTGTGGCTATATGACTCAGTATCTTACTGACTGCTAGCTGAAGACTACCTCTGGTCCTAGAGACCACCAGCAGTTCTATGACATGTTGTCCTTCATAGGCAGTTTGCATATGGCTGTTTGCTGCTTTAAGGCCAGCAGGACAACATCTCGTTCTGTATATAATCTGCTAAGATGAAATCTTATATATAATAACTATATCAAAAGTGTGACATCCCATCATGTTTTCTATATAATATTGGTTGGAAGAAGTCATAGGTTTCACCTACACTCAAGAAGAAGAAATAATCAAAGGGCTTAACTCATTGAGGGTCAACTTTGAGTGTGTCTATCACAGAGTCGTAGCTGGTTCCTAAATGATCACTTCCAGGATCTATTCATACCAACAGATTTTCCACCACACAGTAAAAATAAAAACTAGAAAATTTTCTTCACTCTCCCTTAGTCTTGCGATCTCTTTGTAGTGTCCCTGTTAGCAGAGCCTAACACAAGTCAACTAAACAAAAATAAATAAAATCTGAGGGTCCAACTTCATTATCACAAAATAGGCAAAAGAATATGTGCTTTCACCTGAGAGTCAAGACAGTAATAACTGGCATAGGGTCTACAGTTATAACTTATAAGATCACCTTCAGTAAAGCCCATTTATCCTGGCAGAATAAGAGAAAGAAGGCCACAGAAAGGAAAGGGAAAAGTTTTTCATTTTGAGGTCAAAGCTGAAAGTCAGTGAATGAAGAACAGACACCCCCACCCTAACATATTACTAAATAGAAAGCAAAACAGGGAAGATAGGGCTCTGCCTCTAAAACACCACAGGGTTCTCTTTTATCCCTTTTAGTAGTTAACCAACTTTTACCAAGTTCTTCATATTGTTTTATTTGTTGAAATCACTGGTATGATTTCTGTCTCATGATGAGATCCTGAATGATACAATCTCTATCCTTAGCATGTCCCCAGTACAACCTACTAATTCAGTAGACCCACTCACAGCACTAAGATATTTCTATCACTGAGCTCCCAAAAGCCTGGGCTTGCCCCTAGGAGAAGAGCTGAATATTTTATTGATGGAGTCAGAATTGCAGGAAAAGTTAGGTTAAAATCACACTCCACTTTTGACATTTATCTGGTGTGATATAATGTAGAGCTAATTTTTGATAACTGAGCCACCCTTGTGCCAGCCTCCATTTTCCTTTTTTGCCTGGAGGACAAGCAGGACCAAGTTAGTGGGGGTTCCAGAGGGCATATGCCCTTTCAATGTGATAAATTAGTTAGCTATTAAACTAAATGTTTCTTGACTTTCAAAATGAGAACATTAGGATGGTCCTTTAACATATTTATTTGCCTTGCTAGGAAGGTAGTCAAGGTCTGCTGGATTTGTGATGTGCTAAATGAATGTTTAGTTGAGGTGCTCAGGTGGTTTTATTGGTAAGGTTAGCTACAAAAATGAAGGCATGAGGTTATTGGAGGACAACATGACATCCATTAGATTAAATACCTTTTAAATTTTCTGAATGGAGGAAAAGGATTTCTTAAAAGCCAAGAAGGAATGAAGCATTCCAAAAAGTGAAGCAACCTGACACTTAGTTTAAGCAAGTTTTCTTCCTATTGAAAAGATTTCTTTTGACACTATTTCTGGATGTTTTTGCAGCAATTGCAAACTGCTTGTAGATGCTGATGAAAATAAAGCAAGGATGAGGAAAAGGGAAATAACTAGGCTATTTCAGATACTAGAAGCTGATATCATCATTTCTTTTCTTACTTTTTTACTTGCTTTGGTTTTGCCGAAGTGATATACATCAATCTTGCTTTGCAGTTTCCTCTATGCCTACTATACAGACTTTCAAAAGCAAAGTCTTATGAGGTTAATTAAAGAATAAATCAGTCAAAATGCATCAAAAGAGGCCTAAAAACACTACTCAGATGTACTTTGTTTTTGAAGAACATCAATGTTTTTAAGATGGTAAAATGATTACAAGCCATATTCAACAACAGAGCCATATTAACTCTTTAGAGAAGGTGGTCAAATTCTATTCTTCTTGGAGGATGAGCAAAACAATGAGGTGCTAGTATTAAGTATTGGCCTGACCTTGAATTGTGGACTTTAAATCATTGATAAACAAGCAACTCACTTTTAGCTTTGTAATACTAGATTCTCTTCTATCTTAAAAATATTCCAAACCACCAGTGAATTTCAAGGGAGCATATTATGTACATGTTTGTTCCTCTGATTTGTTTCCCACCTATGATTATTTATAAATTGCAAAGAAATGTGGAATCAATTATAAAAATACTATTATTCAATGGGAATATGACTCATAAAGCAGAATCCATCTGGCATTATTTGATCCAATCAAAAAAGATCTGTGGAAGTTCTTTGGGACAGTTAGACCTTCTCCATAGTCTGGACTTATACACAGAGAGAGAATCTGCACTCTCTTTTATCAGTCTTTTGTTCAGGACCACATTATAGAGCATATGACTGATAAGCCTATGCTGGTAATTTAATTAGGAATTTTTAGTGCTGGTGAATCAGTTCAGGGAAACATTTTAAACCCAGGACTCTTGCTACATGTACTGCAGGGTGTGCAAGCTAAGTCAGTATAAAGGTTCTTATCTCCGGCTGGGTTTCTCTATCATTATGGACAATTGTATAAAATTTCACTTGGTGATTTCCACAAAAATTGGAGGAGGGAGACTTTGCAAGAATAGGACTTGCTATTTGAGTACAGAGCTTAGACCATTAGATTTAGGTTTCTGATAATTTACTTTTCTAACTCTAAAAATTTATTTT
>NW_012149174.1:10621445-10625576 GCF_000956105.1 Propithecus coquereli
CCAGAGAATATTATGCAATTGTTAAAAAGAGCAAATGACAATCATACCAGCCATTCTATGATTGATAGTCTACATGAGATTATAAGAAAGAGTTAGATTTTTAACATGGTTCCCCTTGGAGTGAGCGAGCATGTGAGGTAGGGTGCTTCTGTGAGGTTGAGTGAAGAAGGTAGAAGAGGTAGGTATTACTAAAGCAGCAAGAAAGTTCCAGCATAGGTCAGGTTGCTTGCTGCACAGAAACCCAATTACTGAGACAAGGAGGATTGGCACAGGAGAAAGGAATTTTTAATATGAACGATATCATCCAGGAGATGGTGGGGGAGCAGCCTCAAATTCATTTCTTTGACTAAAGGAGAGGAGGGGCCTTTATAAGAAGTTAAGGAATGTGGCTATGAGCATTGGGGCAGGTTGTATTGAAATTAACTCAGGCAGGTGGTTCGATTCTGAAGTTTCAAGTTAGTGAAGAACGGTGAGTCTCTGCATCAGGAAGTTTGCAGCAAGGGCCTTGGATCTCAACTCCTTTATCTTGCAGAAGTTCTGCCATTTCTGGGAAACAAAAGGTCAAGTAGTTAAAAGTTACAGGGTTCTAGTCATCTAGCCCTACTGGCCTGGGACTCCAAAGCATAAGAAGGCTGCAGGGAAAACATGTGTGGGGTTCATACTGTGTTTGTTCATGGGACCGGTTATGTAGTATGATAAAAATTGAATGCATGAGATATTTCTTTCATATAAAATAATGGATATTAATATTCATGTAAATGCATGTGCATATGTATCCATACAAAGTTGCATGACAAAATGATCAACATATAAGCAAGTGGGGCATTGCTCAGATTGGTGGGAGATCAAATGACTTTTGATTTCTTATATGTACTTTTGAATTATTTTCAGCAAGCACGTATTATTTATATGAAAACCTTATTTTCACTGTATGAAAAAGGAAAAGGTAATCTGTCCAGTTTTTTGAGTTAGGAGTATTTTATTTCTACTTTTTATTTTTACTACTTATACTGCATTTTTCAATGATGGTGATTTGATCTGTCCACTGCAGGAGAGCTCATGGATGCTCATTGAAGAAATAAAATGATAGTTTAAAGTAGAATTATGAGAAAAGTGCTTATTTTAAGCAGGTGTTGTATTTATTATTTGTGAAAGTAATTGAAACTGTTGGTTTGTCTACATGATACTATGGAAATCAGAAATGACGGACTTTGAGTTTTGCCCCTAACATTAGTCATAGAAATGTAGACTATAATTTATTTATCAGGAAGCCATGTAAAATCCAAAACTCTGGGCTTGCCACCACTTTTGTTGATAAAAAATAAGAAAGAAAGACTGGAAAATATTTACATTCTAGTGACCACAGAATTTGATATTCAAAAGCTGGTATCACAAAAGTTTTTTAGGATTAAACCATGCTCACTCTGGGCTTTGATTTTAGATTGATGCTATTTAAATCTAGCTTCCACTAATTTACTGTGTGATTTGTGTAAGTTATTTTATCTCTTTATTTCTCACTTTCCTCACCTGTGAAATGTTGTGAGGATTAAAAGAGATAGTTTGTGTAAAGTTCTTAGAGCATTGCTTGGCTTTTTGTAGGCACATAATATATATGCTGATGTTGTCATTATTATTATTATGTTTTATCATCATTTATAAATCAAACAACTCCATCAATGGGCAAAGGACATGAACAGAAACTTTTCAAAAGAAGACAGAATAATGGCCATCAAACATATAAAAAAATGCCTAACATCTCTAATCATTAGGGAAATGCAAATCAAAACCACAATGCGATATCACCTAACTCTAGTGAGACTGGCCTTTATCCAAAAGTCCCAAAACAATAATGCTGGCATGGATGTGGAGAGATAGAAACACTCATACACTGCTGGTGGGACTGCAAATTAGTACAACCCTGTGGAAAGTAATTTGGAGATACCTCAAAGAGCTAAAAATAGAAATACCATTTGATTCAGAAATACCACTACTAGGCATCTACCCAAAGGAACAAAAGACATTCTGTAATAAAGACATCTGCACTTGAATGTTTATAGCAGCACAATTCACAATCGCAAAGACGTGGAAACAACCCAAGTGCCCATCAATACAGGAGTGGATTAATAAAATGTGGTATATATATACCATGGAATACTACTCAACTGCAAAAAGTAATGGTGACCTAGCACCTCTTATATTATCCTGGATAGAGCTTGAGCCCATGCTTCAAAGTGAGATATCACAAGAATGAAAAAACATGCACCACATGTACTCGCCATCAAATTGGTACTAACTGATCAACACTAAGGTGCTCACATGATAGTAATATTCACTGGGTCTGGTCAGGTGGGAGGGGTTGAGGGGGTAACTCACAACCAATGGAGGCACAGTGCACGGTATGGGGGAAGGGCACGCTTGTAGCCCTGCCTTGGGTGAGGGAAAGGCATTACATGTAACCAAAATGTTTGTACCCCCATAACATCCTGAAATTAAAAAAAAGAAGAAGAAAAAATACAGCTTGGAAATGTAGTAAGTGCTTATCTTGTAAAGCTGCATTTACTATAAGAAACTAATTTGTACATCTTATTAAATGAAATTTGCTTACATATACAGTAAAATGAGCTCATGGTTTTTATATTGACTTAACCCATCATTGCATATGGTATAGATAATTTTGCTGGTTAGAAAAACTCAAATATACTGGGTTTAGTTTTCTTCTTGCAGAATGGCAAACTGCAAAGTAAAGCACACCTCCGAATGATTCAAATCCTGACATGACAGGAAGCCTGGTAAGCCCACAACACTAAATCATGGGGGAGTGTAGGGTTGTAAATGGACTCAGGGAAATTCAATTATTTGGCTGAATTATTGTCAGTATAATAAAATACTGTTGATTTAATATCGTGATGTTGAATGTTGAGGTTATAAATGTACCCATGATTTCAATTATAACTTCAATATTTGCATCAATAATAAATGGAGGCTCTGGAATTAGATCATGTGGGTTCAAATCCTGGTTTCTTTGAACTGCCAACTAGTGATATTAGACAAATTATTCTCTAATCCTCTCTTTTCTTATCTGTAAAATAGGAATAATACTGTCATCATATTTTGTAAGATTTAAATAAGATAATCTGTGTAAGTACTTTGAACAGTAACTGTCACATGGTAAAACATTCAAATGTCTTCTATTATCTCCCTTATTAATACTTATGTTATTTTTGTTGTTCTTCCTCTAATCCCATATTCTTTCCGATGGGTATCTAACTGCTTCCTAAATATATATACTCCCATGCCCTACAGACATTTCAAATTTAGTGCGTTTAAAAGTAAACACATTTCTTTCTCCTCTAACCTTTTCCTAATTTTTTATTCCCTATCTCAACAGATAACGCACTCCTACTTGTTGCTAAATTCGGAAACCAAGAAGTCATCCCATACCTTCTTTTTCAATCACCAGCTAGTTGCCAAACAAGAAGACTCTTACTGCCTTTTTAAATCTTTGCCTGCCCTGTCCCAAAGCCATTGCCTTTATCCCATGTGCAGCTCTAATGTTCAGGCCTGACTCTAGTTTGAACCCCTGTGAATCCTTCGCAATAGCTCTAAGGTATTGTCACACTAAATCATAAAATCTGAAATGGCTACAACTAGCGTTCAGAATGAGATTAAAACTCTAAACTGACACCTAGTCTTTTATGTCTTATTTCTTCTCCTACCACTGCCTGTGATGCAGCCCATAGTGAGGCCTGGAAGATCTTTGACCATGCAGGGTTATTCCTTCTTCCTCTTTGCTTAACTAACATCTACTTTCCTGCAAAGCTCAGTTCAAGAACTAATCCCTCTGGGATGCCTTTTTAAAGCTCTTACATAATTTTCGATTCCCCTTCTCTGCGTGCCACAGTGTCTCGTGAAAACTTTTATCGAAGAATTTGTGGTACAGATTGTAATACCCAGTTGGAGGACAGGCACTGTGACTTTGGGTTTTATCTGAGCATAGTGCCTGAAACATGGTAGGTGCTAAAAAGTCTCATCTAGTATGAAGAGAAATCAAAAGTGTGACTTCGGGGTTTTCTCTGGAAGGGGCAGACATTCAATATTCCGTGTCCTATTCCCAACTTCCTACCTTAGAGG
>NW_012149174.1:10627706-10630053 GCF_000956105.1 Propithecus coquereli
CCGGCTAATTTTTTTTCTATATATTTTTAGTTGTCCAATTAATTTCTTTCTATTTTTAGTAGAGACAGGGTCTCACTCTTGCTCAGGCTGGTTTTGAACTCTTGAGCTCAAACAATCTGCCCGCCTAGGCCTCCTAGAGAGCTAGGATTACAGGCGTGAGCCACTGCGCCCGGCCAACCTGGAATATTCTTTATAGGAAGATTTTTAGCTGCAAATTTATATAATAACTGTAGGACTATTCAAGTTATCTATTTTTTCATAAATGAGCTTTAGTAGTTTTTTTGTATTTTATGGAATTTCACATTTCATCCAGTTTATCAATTTTATTGGCAAAAAGTTATTTTTTTATCATTCTGTCAATCTATATTTTTTAAGTGGGGCATTTAGATCATTTATATTTAATGTTAATATTGATAAGTGTGTTACTGTTTTAGTCATTGTGTTGAGTATTACCTAGTTGCTTTGTATTCTTCCTTGTGTTACTGTTTTATAAGAGCTGTGAGTTTTTACTTTGAAGTGTTTTTACACTGGTGAATATCAACCATTCTTTTCAGTGGTTAGAGCACTTTTGAGCATTTCTTGTAGGGCAGGTCTAGTGGCGACAGATTCCCTTAGTGTTTGGTTGTCTGGGGAAGACTTTATTTCTCCTTAATTTATGAAGCTTGGATTTGCAGGATACAAAATTCTTGGCTGACAGTTATTCTGTTTAAAAATGGGACCCTAGTCCTTAAAGTTGTTAAATATTCTTATTATTCTTTTAATACTTGTAGAGTCCCTAGTGATATCATGTCTCTCTCATTCCTGATATTGTTAATTTGTATGTTCTTCTTTTCTGATCAGTATAGTGAAAGAGTTATCAATTACATTGATCTTATCAAATAAACAGCTTTTGGTTTCATCGATTTTTCTCAAATTTTTCTCTTCTTAATTTAATTGATTTCTTTATTATTTCCTTCTTTCTGTGTATTTTGGGTTCAATTTGTTCTCTGTTTTCTAGTTTATTAAGGCGGAAGCTTAAAATACTGATTTGAAACTTTTCTGTATCTTTTGCCTATTTTCTGTCTTTCCAACATTGACATTTAATGCTATAAATTTCTCAATAAGCACATCTTTAACTGCAAATTTTGATATATTATTTTTCATTTTAATGCAGGCCAAAGCTTTCTAATTTCCCTGTGGTTTCCTATTTTTATCAATGGGTCATTTAGAATTGAATTCATTTTCTAATATTTGGGCATTTTCCAGGCATTTTTCTATTATGATTTCTAGCTGAATTTTATTATAGTCAAAGAACATCTTTTGTACAACTTAAATTCTTTTAAATTAAAAAAAATACAACACTGAATATGGTCTAATATAGTGAAAGTACATTTAAAAAGAATACGTTTTCTGTTGTTACTGGATTGAGTGTTCTGTAAATGTCAGTTAGTTCAAGTTGATTGAGTTGCTCAAGTTTTCTTTCATATTAATTTTCTGTCTGTTCTGTCAATTACTGAGATGAGTATTAAAGTATCCAGATATAATTCTGAATTTGTCCATTTCTCCTTTTGGTTCTGTCCATTTTTGCTGAATGAATTTTGAAGCTCTGTTGTCAGATGCATACACATTTAAGACGGTTATTAGCTCTTGAATAACTGATCCTTGCATTGTTGTTTAATGGTCCTCTAAATTCCTCATAAAATTCATTGTTCAGAAATCTACTTTTTCTGATATTAATACAGCTGCCGCAGCTTTCTTGATTTATGCTTTCATGTTTGCCATCTTTTTACTTCTTTTGTGCTTGCATGTTTTTCATTCTTTTTCTTTTAGCCTATTTATATGTTTAAAGTGGATTTCTTTTCTTTCTGATTTTCGTTTTCCGTTGTTTGAAAATGATATACCTAGGTGTATTCTTCTTGATATATCCTGTTCTTTGTTTCCTGAACTTTTTTGATCTTTTCGATCTTTTGATCTTTTTGATCTTTTTTTGACAGTTTGGTGTCTTGTATTAATTTTAGAAAATTCTAAACCATCATATGTTAAGATATTTCTTTTGCTTCACTCTTTCTTACTTCCCCTCTTAGGATTCTAATTATATATATGTTGTGCCATTTGGTTTTGTCCCACAGATTTTTGATGCTCTGGTCTGTTGTTTTGTTCGTTTGTTTTTTCTTTTTCTCCATTCTTTTTGTTCTGACTTGGATAATTTCATTTGATCTATCTTCAAGTGCCCTAATTCTTTCTTTGGCTCTGAAAAGCCCATCAAAGACATTTTTTGTCTCTATTATTGTGCTTTCATTTTAGACATTTCCATTTAATTTATTCTTGTAGTTACCATCTCTCTGCTAAAAGTATCCTCTGATGTTAC